>NC_135719.1:17859754-18161754 GCF_964656455.1 Halichoerus grypus | reverse complement strand
ATATACAGGTAACCCTTGAACAACACAGGTTTGAATTGTGAGGGTCCACTTCCATGTGGATCTTTTTCGATAAGTATAGGACTGTAAATATACTACAGATATATTTTCCCTTCCTTATAAGTTTGAAATAACATTCTCTTTAGCTAATTTAATTGTAAGAATACAGTATATAATATCTGCAATATTATATAGTGTATATATACAATATGCTTGAATCGACTGTTTATACTATTTGTAAGTCTTCTCATCAACAGTAGGGTATTTGCAGTTAAGTTTCTGGGGAGTCAAACGTTATTCACGGATTTTCTTTCAAATGTATTTATTTATTTGAAAGAGAGAGAGAGAGACGTAGTGTGAGGTGGGGGAGGGGCAGAGGGAGATGGAAAAATCCCAAGCAGACTCTGCGCTGACCGTGGATCCCATCGTGGGGCTCAATCCCAGGACCATGAGCTCATGATCTGAGCCAAACCAAGAGTCCATCGCTCGACCAACTCTACCCTTCCCCCCAAGGCGCCCCTGTACGGGGATTTTTGTGCAGGTGTCAGCACCCCTAAATCCTGTGTTATTCAAGGGCCAACTGTATATGTACACACGTACGTATAGAAGTCTGTGGACACACATACACACACGCGCCCAGGGCAAAAGGCCACAGTTAGGCACAGCTGAGGCTTTTTACCGGACTTACAGCAGAAAATCAGACCCAAACCAAATTGCTCTGAGCCTTCTTTTTTCACGGACTCTGTAAGATCCCGGAAAGGAGCCTCAGAGATTTCTGTAGTAAAGATGAACATAGTGCAGATCTTTGAAATAAGATGTGCTGAGATCTGGGGCCGCTTGCGCAGCATGGGTGGGGGACCGGAGGGGCTGTGCTCCTGGACATGGAGATGCCTGATGCTCCCAGATA
Source organism: Halichoerus grypus (assembly GCF_964656455.1). NCBI lineage: Eukaryota > Metazoa > Chordata > Mammalia > Carnivora > Phocidae > Halichoerus > Halichoerus grypus. The sequence continues at coordinate 18,160,850 of NC_135719.1, read as the reverse complement.
CGGAGATGCGTGGTGCTCTCAGATACAGAGATGCCCGGTGCTCCCTGATACGGAGATGCCCAGTGCTCCCGGATATGGAGATGCTCAATGCTCCCAGATACGGAGATGCCCGGTGCTCCCAGATACAGAGATGCCCCGTGCTCTCCGATATGGAGATGCCCGTGGCTCCCAGATATGGAGATGCTCGATGCTCCCAGATACGGAGATGCTTAGTGCTCCCAGATACGGAGATGTCCGGTGCTCCCAGATACGGAGATGCCCGGTGCTCCCAGATACGGAGATGCCCGGTGCTCCCAGATATGGAGATGCTCAATGCTCCCAGATACGGAGATGCTCGGTGCTCCCAGATACAGAGATGCCCCGTGCTCTCCGATATGGAGATGCCCGTGGCTCCCAGATATGGAGATGCTCGATGCTCCCAGATACGGAGATGTCCGGTGCTCCCCAATATGGAGATGCCCAGTGCTCCCCAATATGGAGATGCCCAATGCTCCCCGATATGGAGATGCCTGGTGCTCCCAGATATGGAGATGCCTGGTGCTCCCAGATATGGAGATGCTCAATGCTCCCAGATACAGAGATGCTCGGTGCTCCCAGATACGGAGATGCCCAGCCGTGCTGAGTGGGGCAGTGGCTCTGTGCTTCCAAGCCTGGGACTTCCAGGAGCAGAGGCATAGCTCACTCCGGGAGCCCCAGCGGGAGGTGGACACCGATCCGCTTCTACTCTCCTAGCCCCAGGGGGAGACTGCGTCATCCCCTCTTTGACAAATGGGGACTCCAAAAGCGGTACCTGAGTCACAGAACGTTGGCATAGAAACATAACAAAGCACTCGAGGAGCACTATGGCCAGAGGGAGGAAGACTAGGGAAAACGTCAAGAATGCAAGTAGACAATGAATTTCAGATAAAGACTTAAATTAAAGATAGATTCAGGACTTAAATGATCTACTCAGCAAATTTACTGGAAAGCTACCAGAACTTCATCTCTAGCCGCTGACTTGAACTAAAGCCTCTCACTGGCATGGGTCGCTTCTGATGCCCCAGGAAGTGCCGAGTCCCATGTCCGTGGGCTCAAAGTTTTCAAAAATTTGCAAAACAAAGTTAATTTATTTAATTTATTTATTTTTAAGATTTCGTTTACTTATCTGACAGAGATAGAGAAAGAGTAGCAGGCAGAAGGAGAGGGAGAAGCAGACTCCCCACTGAGCAGAGAGCCGGAGGTGGGGCTCAATCCCAGGACCCTGGGATCGTGACCTGAGCGAAGGCAGACGCCCAAAGGACTGAGCCACCCAGGTGCCCCAAAACAAAATTATTTTAAGCACCAACAGCTAAGACCGCTGTGTCTTCTCCCCTAGAGCAATAGGCTTTCCTTGTGGGCCCAGGACTGAGAGAGCCCGGGACATGGGACTTTCAGTGCTAAAATTGGCCAAGTCCCGGGCAAACTGGGATGAGTCAGTTATCCCACTTTCCATTCTTCCCTTCCTACATCTCTGTCATCAGATGGCACTGGAAAAAATACAGAGCCTATGGGATCTGGCAGAGGGGAGATTGACTAAGGGATGCATTTAGTTTTGGCCTGGTGGGGTAGATGCCTGTGGTTGGCGATCATTCTGCGTTAAGTTATGAATAAGTGTTGCAGTGTAGGATCAGCGTCCAGGGTGCTAGCACTGACCCACTCAGCATTCTCTGACCCATCACAGCGCCCCACTCAGCATTCTCTCACCAAGACACAGAACCTCAGCTCACGCCACATTATGACCATGTCCTACTGCGCCCGGCACCTGGAGAACAGGTGTAGTGAGGGAGAACAAGGTTTGGAGAGTACAGGGCCAGAAATCAATGTGTGGAAAGCCTTCCAATGATCAAATATATACAATTGATGATAGAAGATGGAATTCTCGTTGGTATTTAGTCAAAATGGAAGTTCTCCCCTCTCAAGAATCAACTCCAGAATGCAGTGTTATACCAATACAAAGGCATCATGGATTTTTTCTTTTTGGGAATTGAGTGAAGTGTTGTTTTTCAGATTTCCTATTTGAAAGGTTTTATAATGAATGTGTTGGTGTCTGAATTCATATGTGTGATACATCCCAATTATCAAGAACAAAACAATTTTTGATCAACTCTACCAAAAGGAAAGGCTAACTTTTCTTGTTATTTTCTCTATGGAAAATATACAATTGCAATTATATAGTGAGGTGATCAAAGAATATGAAGCCAAAAAATGTAGGAAAATAAAAACACTACTACAGACATGTATTAAGCGGTCATTTCATAAAAAATATTATGCCATCTTTCTGGATTAGGGGGATAGTTGAGATATTTGTCAACATATTAAATTTTTTTTCTGTTGTGATTTCTTTTCACACTTTGGACAAATACTCACTTTTGTATCAAATTTTGTGTTTATGTTTGCATTTTTCATAAAAGGTCTTTGAATAAATAAAATTACATGAATTTATTCCTCAGCCCCGGATCTTTCTCTGAAAGAAATGTATAAAAATCCTACAGGAACAGATAGGAGTCTATATGCATTTAAAGTGGTGGGGTCCTTAGGCAATGTGGAATCCTAGAAAGCATTAAAAAAAAGATAAGCAAATTTCACTCTATAACTAGCATGGTAAAAGATGACTTCAGTAAAGTCAATAGAAAATTATAAATTTTGAAAAATATGTTTGCAACCGGGATAGCACAGAGTGTTATCATCTAAACTGTATAAGGAGATCTTAAAACCAATAAGAAGAGAATGCACAAACCATTTGAGGAAAAATAACATAAGATGTGAAGAGGCAGCATTTCTTTTAAGCACATGTATTAGGCCAGAAAGCACATTGTAGCAGTTAATTTAGCTTTAATATTATACAAACCAGAAGTCTGATAACAATTAAGTCAGAGAATGGGAGCATAATAACCAGAAGAACCCATTCACATGGGAACATGAAACACATCGAAATAACTCATGGGCCAAAGAATCCATCATGGAAATTAAGCAATTCTTGAGAATTGGACAATAGTAAGAATACATCATATCAAAATTTGTGGGCGGGGCGGGGGGGCTCCTGGGTGGTTCAGTTGGTTAACCCTCTGACTCTTGGTTTTGGCTCGGGTCATGATGTCAGGATCCTGGGAAAAGTTGTGGGAATGTCCCTAAAGCTAGAGCCTTAAATCTTTATATTGGGAAAGAAGGTTAAATGAGCTAAGTGTCCACCTCCAAGAAAATTCTTAATAAGGATACGGTACCCGAAGAGGTCAGAAGGAAGAAAAAAATACATTAGCACAAGTTAATAAAATAGAACACAAAGAAAATCACTCAAAAACAAGGAAAATGCTTCCTTTGCTCTAATTAATAAAATGGAAAATTCTGATGTGGTTGAGCAAGAAAAGAAAGAAAAGGCTTTAATAAATATTAGGAACTAAAAGGATCACGATTGGAGATACAGTGTAGATAATGGTAAAAGAAAATCATGAATGAATTTACACCAACTAATTAAAAACGGAGATATATGGATCATTTTCTAGAAATTATTTAGTTCTGATTATATTTATCTAATTTTCTAATTGCACAAGTAACTTAACAAAAATTGTATTTCAAGAAGAACCAGAAACCAGAATTGATGTTTAACCATTACAATATTTTTTTTAAAATCAGTAAATGACAGTCTATTTCCTGAATTGACTCTGGGTCAGATGTTTTGGAGCTAATTTTTGCAAAAATGAAGAAATACATTATCCGCATTTATACATAATATTTCAGAAAGTAGAAGAAATGAAGTGAGCCTCCTTAACTCACTTTCTGAAGTTAATAATGACTTTGACACCAGACTGAAAAAGAACAGCACAAAATGTATTATGCAATCTCTCTCATGAAAGTAAACTCAAAAATCCTGAATAAATAGTAGCAAACAGAAGTTACCACTTGATTATTTTAAAACCATTATGATCAAGGTTGATTTATCATGAGACTTCCTGGATGATTTAAGACGAGAAAAAACTATAAATGCAATTCATCACAGAAACTAATTTAAAGATAAGAACTTTCTAAAGTACCCAAATGGACATAAAACAAGAATTTATTAAAATCCAGTATCCATCTAAGATTTGCATATACACATATGCACACACAAAGCATAGAAAGCTAAACCTTAACTTATAAATATTATCTAATTCAACACTACAAACTACTTTATATCTAATAGTGAAATGTAGAGCCATTATTTTGCAAGTCAGGAACAAGGCAAAGAGGAGTCCAGTGCAGTAGTTAAAGGTAGAAACAGCTCTAAAAAGTAATGAGCTAGCTTCTATGGAGGGAAAACAGGTTTTATTGAATAATGCAGAGTAAAGAAATTAAGCAAGCTCTTGGATTGGAAGACATGCTTTCATAAAGATGCCAATTATTTTCTTTTTTTTTTTTTTTTTAAAGATTTTATTTATTTATTTGAGAGAGAGAGAATGAGAGAGAACACATGAGAGGGGGGAGGGTCAGAGGCAGAAGCAGACTCCCTGCCGAGCAGGGAGCCCAACGCGGGACTCGATCCAGGGACTCCAGGATTATGACCTGAGCCGAAGGCAGTTGCTTAACCAACTGAGCCACCCAGGCGCCCGATGCCAATTATTTTCAAATTAGTATATAAATTTCATGCAATTCTAATCAAAATCAAATCGGTTTTTGGTAGAACTCAAAATGCTCATTCTACAATGTATATGGGAAGCATAAGGCAAAAAAAAAAAAAAACCCTGAAAACAAACAAACAAAAAAACCCCACATAATTCTGAATTAGAACAAGGTAGAGAGACTCACCCTACCAGATATTCATATTTATTATAAAGTAATACCAATTAAGAGAGTGTGTATCAGTGCATGGTAGAAAAAAAGCAAGTTCAGGAAAGATAATGTACCTGACACTATTTATGTCAAGCGCCAAACATACAAAAATAATATGATTTATGCACATGGAAGAAAATGTACAATGAAAACATAAAAATATTAATAAAAGTGTCAGTTATCGTGGCTCAGTCAGTTAAGCTTCTGCCTTCAGTTCAAATAATGATCTCAGGATCCTGGGATCAATGGAGCCCTGTGTTGGGCTCCCTGCTCAGCGGCGAGTCTGCTTCTCTCTCTCCCTCTGCCTCTCCCCCCGCTTGTGTGTGCTCGCACTCTCTCTCTCTCTCTCAAATGGATAAATAAAATCTTTTTAAAAAAAGAAAGTGTCAATTTTCAAATTTCAGATTTGTAGTTCCTTTAAATGGGAAGAGAGAGGTACAAACCCACAGAGGCTATAGCTACAATTGTAATGTTTTATTTAAAAAAAAAATTTCTAAAGCAGAGATTCCCAATTTTCTTGGTTCATAGCACCTTTATTATCTCCATTCTTTTGTGATGCTACCCAAGCTGAAAGAAACATCTAAAGGTTCCCTTTATTAAGTATTTAGAGTCCAAAAATTTTGATAGTAATGGTTGTGAGGTGTCCAATGTCCCCATGTGTCCCTTGAAAACTAAGAACATACGATGGCATTCCTATGAGTTCCCTGTGGCACACAGTTTGGGAACCACAGATTTTTAAAACAGATCTTGAAACTAATCTAAATTCAACCAAGCTAGTTGATAGATCCATGAAAGTTTGTTGTATTTTCTCTCTACTTTGATGAATTGGGCTGAGTGCTTTGCACAAGTCATTCCATTTTGTCCTCACAAAGGATCCTGTGTTCTCTTTCTGTGTGAGAGGAAACAGAGGTTTAATAAGTTGGAGAAAATTCGCTGTCACACAGTTGTAAGTGCTGAAGCCTAGACTGAAGCCAGTCCTCTCTCATTGAAGGCCACCGGGCCATGCGTTAATGGGACAGACCACCACTGAACATGTGTTTCAGGTACTAAAGCCTGTCAGCCAAGGGAGGGTGGACATAGCCATTGTCCTCGCACATGTGGTGGGAGACAAACAGGGAAGGAGTGTAAGCACCGGGGAAAACGTGTGCTCAACCCAGGAGTGAGCAGTCAGAAGGCAGGAGGGGCTTGGGGTTGAGTTTGTGCTGAGGCTTGCAAGATAAATACATATTTGTTTATGGGGATCCACCAAAGTACAAAGACAGAGAGATAAGGAACCCTGTGGTCCTTTTAAAAAGCAATGGCGTATGCCCCAATGGCCAGGGCAAATATTAAATTATTTGTCAGTGAAGGAGGTACATGGCTCTGGGACCCTACCGTCCGGTCCATAGAATTGGTGCCTGGATGCTGCTGCTGTAAATTAATAGTTTGTTCAACCATTCTGTCCTTACCACATCCTGATTTACTCTTTTTTTTAAAAAAAGATTTATTTATTTGAGAGAGAGAGAGCACGTGCACAAATAGGGGGGCGGGGCAGAGGGAGAAGGAGAAGCAGGCTCCCCACTGACCAGGGCGCCTCACGCAGGGGGCTCCATCCCAGGACCCTGGGATCATGACCTGAGCCGAAGGCAGATGCTTAACCATCTGAGCCACCCAGGCGCCCCTGAAATATGTGTTCATTTTTTATTTAAAGATTTTATTTTTAAGTGATCTCTACACCCAGCGTGGGGCTCGAACTCACAACCCTGAGATCAAGAGTCGCACGCTCTACCGAAGTAATTTAATAAGCATGTAATTGGAACTTCAGCAGAAATTAAGAATAGAGTCAACATAACACTCTAAAAATATAGACCAGGCAGTAATGTATGGGGATTAACATAACAATAAAAAATAAAAAAAAATAATAAATAAAAATAAAAATATAGACCAGGCAGCAGGCGATATCGTTGCGAGAACAAAATGGAAAAAAAAAAAAAAAAGATTCAGTAGTGGCGCGGCCAGGATGAATGGCACAAGATTTATCACTAATGGAATTGTGGGAATGCCTGCCCAATATTGCCAGGCCTCCTAATTGTCCAAGAGCTGCCAGTAACCCAGATTTTGACTTGAATTCAGTAGATTTTTGACATGTCGACGTGAGTGTAATGAGGCCAACATTTTTTTGGCCAAATTAACATATATGTGTACAGGTGAATCCAAAGACCCCTAGTTTGTGGGACCTGCTGTGTGTGGAGCCGACTTATCATTATATTCTAGATGCTGGTGCCTGAGCCAGCAAAGGCTGGTTACCGAGTCTATTGGTGAGAAATACTTTACCGTTTCTGCAAGTCTGTTTTTCCATCTGTTTTCCGTCTTTTGTCAATAGGACACCCTTGTGAGTCTCAAGCATTTTGGGGAATTGGCCACTATGGTCGTCGTGGGTTACATCTAGAATGCCAAATATCTTAATTTCAAATATGTTATACAGCAATATAGTATACTTACATGGAATACTGAAGTGGCCTGAGCTCAGGAATGACAAAAGTGTTCCTTTCTATTGCAAACTCTAATTGGTGTTCATATGGTCTGCCTGACATGCAGTGAAGAGAACAGATCTCAGTTGGGAAGAACACAATGATTGTTTGCATCACAGCATTGCTAGATGGAAATCCTCTTCCAGATATGGGCCATATCTGTCTTGATCCTCACCTGAACATTTTCCAATGAGATCCTAAGTGCCCTGCAAGCTGAAAACACAAACATGAAATCTCACGTTAAAAGCTGATTATCTGTATAGCGATGGGTGAGAGAATTAAGCTCTCCATTCGTAAATATTTGAATGCATGCTGCATGTCTGGCACTTACATAGGCGATGGGGATTCAGAAATGAATGAAACAAGCAAAAATCCCTTCCCTCATGTAGTTTAATTATATGGCTAAGGGGTGAGGGGAGACTCAAGAAAGAAACAGCTAAAATAGAGACACCATATAGTGTATTACAAAATGTTAAGTGCAATGGGAAAAGGGGGGATTTAGGGACTCTCTGTGTATATGGGGGGTAGATCACAATTAACCAGGATCAAAAATTAGCAGTTGGGATATTTAAAACATTCCATTTAGAAATGGAACGGGCATGCATACGCCCTGACCCCCCATTCCTCCAATGGTATTACATGGCATTTCCACCACTTAATGCACTTGCATAACCTTCCAGTATCTGGAGTCACTCGAGGTATCCCTCTCCATCCCCACCATAAATTAACATGGACAATATCTGGTCATTGTTTAGAAGGTCCAACGAGGCCCATGCATTCTAACTAATTAATTAAAATTAGTTCTAAAAAACTCAGAGATTAAATTCTGACTTCGTAGATGCCCAGTTATGCACCTGAGGGGTTGTAGTCTTTCTAGACTAGCACAACCAGGGAGAGTGTCCCAGGGCTAGCCTGACCACTCAGTGGACCACACATGGCTTTATGCTGAGGCATGACGGAGACACAGGTAATGCAACCCAAAAAGAAAACTCAAATCCCTGAGTGGAGAAGAATTTGAGACAATTTCTCAAATAAAAGGGCACAGAACAAGGGAAGCTGTTCTCTCCAAACAGAACAGATAGAATGAAAAACAAGGGAAGGTGTCCCCCACACTGACTCATGTTTAGCACCTGTTTACAGAATTCATTTAATTTGAATAAAATGTGATCAACACGTTATGGTTACTTTCTTAGGGCAGCCTTTGGCCTCACTCAAATAGTCCAAGTACAGAATAGTACAGAGAGTCTCCAAGAAATTTTCGGCACCTAAAAATAGCCTTCGAAATCAAGGTCATGGGGTGCCTGGGTGGCCAAGTCGGTTAAGCATCTGCTTTCAGCTCAGGTCATGATCTCAGGGTCCTGGCATCGAGCCCCGCATCGGGGCTCCGTACTAAGTGAGGAGTCTGCTTCTCCCTCTCCCTCTACCTCTGCTCCTCACCCCTGCTCATGCTCTCCCTTTCAAATAAATAAAATCTTAAAAAAAATCAAGGTCACAGTGAGGATTCCAAGAATGAGGAAAATTATCTTTTCAAAAGCAAAGTGTGAATCCCAAAAGGTGAATGGGATTTTTGTACCTGGAATGAGGCAGAATGTTTCTTATAATGGGCTTCTCTGTGATTTAGTGTTTTGGGTTCATGATTAACTTAGTAAAATATGTATAAATTAAAACGTCCAGAATAATTCTATGCACCTTGGATGGCAGTGATCAGAATTTAGTTGAAAACCGTTTTCATCTCCAATTTCTGGCTCGTAGTCAAGCGGTATATACTTATTAGTAAGTCTGTCCCTTTAATCAGTTACATGCCTCACAGTCTCATTTGATCTCTCTGATGATCTTTCAATATAAATGAACTCATGAGCTTCTGAAAGGAAAATGATTCTCCTGACCCAAATGACAATCCCATAGAATTGTTATTTATTTATCAAAAAAATTGCTGGGATCACAGGCCAGGTCAGCTGATCCCCGTTTTAGAACTGTGTGGACAGAAGTTTCTTTCTTTGTTTTTTTTTTTTTGCCTGATGCCATTGTCCCAAAAGCAAAGCTGCAGACAGTGGTACATACATGATAAATCTCCAACAAAATAAGAAAATTCACATAAAGCAAACTATTCATTTTAAAAAACTGTTTTTCATCCTGAGATTTTTATCCTGAAATTGAAGAAACAGTAGCTGGTAGAGATTTTTTTTTTTTTTTTTATGTGAGTGCACGTCTGTACTTGACACATTTGAGTTTGCGTCTCATTTTCATCTTCTAATTTTTAAAAAATATATTTTACTGATAAAAATGCAAAATCTGGGGACAACTGACCTAAAACACTTATATCCTTCTCTATTCCCCCTCAAGACACAAGATTGGACATCAACTATGAATGATCTAAATTTGTAGAAAGTTCAAAAATTGGCTGGATGAAAGATCAAATAACACATCAAAAAGCTGAGATGTATCAATGTGTCAGGGTTCAAAAATAATGACTTACAGTCAGTGATAGGAATGCTTTTCCACTGTGTCTATTTTGAGGGCAAGCCTGAAATTCACAACTTAGCAGAAAAAGTAAAAGATCTGTGGGGAAATGTGAGGAATTTGTCATTGCTCAAATCCAGTGCTCAGCCTTGGGCTGAATTTAGTATTAATCTTGATAGAGGCATGTTTGCAGTGGACAGAGAATAAGAGAAATGCATGTAGGATTTATTGAGGATGCAGTAAAAAATCCATCTTTTTAGGGCTATTTTTCTTCCACAATAAATGATTAGGGGAGGAAAAAAAGAAAAGCTTAAAATTGGTGTCAAGCTCTTTATTCCAACCATTTGGGATTAGCTGAAGAGAAATATGTCTGCTTATAATGAATCACTTTTGATGAAGTTGAAAAGAGGGAGGGGAGAGAAGTATCCAGCAAGCAGGGGTTTGGGAGGATTTCCTGAAGTCCCTACACTGCAGTTCACCAATAGTAATGGACTATCAATGAATTTTTACCAACTTTAATACATAAGCTGAGTATAGTCCTTAAATTCTATGAGGAAATACATGTTACGAAATGAGAATATACCACTCCTCCCTTTCCAGAGAAAGACATTTTTCTCATCTGTTAACAAAACCTATGATGCTGCAAAATGGTGATCTTTGTCACATTTGGGGATTTACACTAAATTGTAATTGGGGAATTTGACTAGGAAGCGATTTTACCCTGTTCCACATTAAAGACAAGCTACATGACACAGGGTTTTTTTTGTTTTTTTTTTAATTTTTTTATTGTTATGTTAATCCCCATACATTACATCATTAGTTTTAGATATAGTGTTCCATGATTCATTGTTTGTGCATAACACCCAGTGCTCCATGCAGAACGTGCCCTCCTCAATACCCATCACCAGGCTAACCCATCCTCCCACCCCCCTCCCCTCTAGAACCCTCAGTTTGTTTTTCAGAGTCCATCGTCTCTCATGGTTCTTCTCCCCCTCCGATTTCCCCCCCTCATTCTTCCCCTCCTGCTACATTCTTCTTCTTCTTTTTTTCTTTCGTAACATATATTGCATTATTTGTTTCAGAGGTTCAGATCCGAGAATCAACAGTCTTGCACAATTCACAGCGCTTACCAGAGCACATACCCTCCCCAGTGTCCATCACCCAGTCACCCCATCCCTCCCACCCCACCCCCCACTCCAGCAACCCTCAGTTTGTTTCCTGAGATTAAGAATTCCTCATATCAGTGAGGTCATATGATACACATCTTTCTCTGTTTGACTTATTTCGCTCAGCATAATACCCTCCAGTTCCATCCACGTCGTTGCAAATGGCAAGATCTCATTCCTTTCGATGGCTGCATAATATTCCATTGTATATATATACCACATCTTCTTTATCCATTCATTTGTTGATGGGCATCTTGGCTCTTTCCACAGTTTGGCTATTGTGGACATTGCTGCTATAAACATCGGGGTGCACATACCCTTTCGGGTCCCTACTTTTGTTATCTTTGGGGTAAATACCCAGGAGTGCAATTGCTGGATCATATGGTAGCTCTATTTTCAACTTTTTGAGGAACCTCCATACTGTTTTCCAGAGTGGCTGCACCAGCTTGCATTCCCACCAACAGTGTAGGAGGGTTCCCCTTTCTCCGCATCCCCGCCAACATCTGTCCTTTCCTGACTTGTTAATTTTAGCCATTCTGACTGGTGTGAGGTGGTATCTCATTGAGGTTTTGATTCGGATTTCCCTGATGCCAAGCGATTTTGAACACTTTTTCATGTGTCTGTTGGCCATTTGGATGTCTTCTTTGGAAAAATGTCTGTTCATGTCTTCTGCCCATTTCTGGATTGGATTCTTTGTTCTTTTGGTGTTGAGTTTGATGAGTTCTTTATAGATTTTGGATACTAGCCCTTTATCTGATATGTCATTTGCAAATATCTTCTCCCATTCGACACAGGGTTTTTTTTTAAAGACAGAGGCTTCAGTGCAGTTGTTCAAAATTGTCCGTCATTCTACCATGCACTAGATTGAATCAAGAGGTGTAATTTGGAGCACCTGGGTGGCTCAATCAGTTAAGCCACCAGCTTGGTGGTGATCCCAGGACCCTGGGATCTAGTCCCGCATCAGGCTCCTTGTTCAGTGGAGAGCCTGCTTCTCCCTCTCCCTACTTCTTCCTCTGCCTGCCACTCTCCCTGCTGCTGCTCTCTCTCTCTTTGACAAATAAATAAATAAAATACTTAAAAATAAATAATTAAATAAATAGGTGTTATCTGGAGGGAAAAGGCATCTACCATGATATATTTTCCTTTTTCAAACTCATTTCTAATTGTTCTCAGGATGCTCCCCATCTTGTTCTTAATTGGAGTGATTAGTGCTTATCTTCTTACTTTGCACATTTTAATAACCGCTTGCCTCAGAAAAAGCATGCACTCAGTCTCAGTGAACTTCTAACAAGGAAGTTTCAAGACAACAGGAAATGAAGACAATGGGAAATATGCATTCATGGTTTTAGGCAGTCCTAGGCGTTATGGATACGTTGTTGATAATATATCCCTCCTACGTGCAATGTTCCAGTTTATGTTGTTCCAACAACACCAATAAACCACATAGATGACATTGTAGATGATTTGAGATCCTGATTGACTTTTTTTTTTTTTTTTTTTTTTAAGATTTTATTTATTTGACAGAGAGAGCACAAGCAGAGGGAGAGAGAGGGAGAAGCAGGCTCCCTGCTGAGCAAGGAGCCCGATGTGGGACTCGATCCCAGAACCCTGGGATCATGACCTGGGCCGAAGGCAGCCGCTTAACCGACTGAGCCACCCAGGCGTCCCCTGATTGACTTTTTGTTTTAAGGGAAATAGAAAGAGACGAACTATTATATGCTTGACCTTCTTGAACCCAATGTCCATAGTGGAAAAGGTTTGAAACGGACCCTGTCCATAAGGACCTTCTCCCCACTCCCCGCACAGCTTCCTAGATATAGTGCTTTTCACTTGCATACATATTTCTGGTCTACTCTTTTTTTAAAAAAATCTCCCTACACAGTATCTATAACAGACCCTTCTGCACCCTATAACCTTCAACCTTTACATTGATAGGGGGTATATATTTTTCCCACCAATCCCCAATAGTTTCATCTTCATCCCCTTCCATGTTGTTCTTAACATTGTTTCCAGAATTATCAGAACACCTCCCTTTGGGGGAAGCTGCCATATATTTCATCATCACTCTCTAAACTGTTTAGAAAATAGATATTAGCCGAAGTCTGTATTAGTAAGTCCATCACTGTTAAGAATTCAGTCCATGACATATTAATTTACTCCTAAGCTTCCAGCTGAGGCCAGACTAACCTGAATGGTATTTGATTACAAAGATCAACGAGTTGGCATGAAACGGGATGGATCACTGAGCAAAACAGTTTAGTAGTTCTCCTTAGTACAACTGATGTTTTTAGGAGCTGTGGTTTATAGTCTGTGGCACTGTTTGGTGGACTCCTTCCTAAGCCATCAACTATCCAAATCAAAACACTATCAGCACCTTGTCGAATGTAATTATGTTACAGACATTCTCTAAGAGAGATAGTGTCCAGCAGTTCTAGAACATTCCCCCCCCATTTTTGTTGATTGAGGACCTCTTATTATTTAAAGTCAAATATTTCACGTAAACTATTGAGTATTAGGAGAAAGTTTATCGGTTTCCAGATAATATTTTTTTCCTAGCTTTGAGGCTGAAAAATATTTCATATAATTCATATAGTCAGAGGAAAGTTGTCAAAGCAATAGATTTTATGATTACCCCCCCCAACTCCCACATACACATACAAACACGCATGCATGCGCTTTGAAAGAATCTCTCAGACTCCAAGAATGTAGCACTGGAAAGGGACCTTACTGAATTGTTTCCTAATTCGGTAGTAAATATAGCTGAAATTATCTGAGCTCACCAATTTGTTTCAAAGAGTTAAAAGAACATAGGAGCTCTACTTAAGGAGCCTTACTGTAGGAAAGTGGGGGCGAGGCTGGAGATATTAACACTGTAGGAGGGATACTGTGAATAGGGTTACTTGGAATCGCTTTGGTGAGTTAGACAGCTTCTTTGGTCACCTTCCAAATATTCTCTATTACAGGTAGCAATTTGGGGTTAATTCAGGATTATCAATCAATCACAGTCGAGCTCAAAATTTCATCGGAAGCTTTTCCTCTGTTCTCCTGCTGACTCTTGATTGGAGTCACAGTGGCAGGGCAGGGAAAAGAGAAACACTTTGTTCTTGTTGCCAGCATGTCCCACAAGCAGGCTAGCTCCTTGCTGCCACTCTGGAAGTTTCATGGGAAGATATTCTTGGAATACATTCTGAGCCAAGAGATCTGAATGACATCTATCAGGTGTTGAGGGTGGGCCTTCTAGGATCCATGTTACTGCCTGTATGTTATGCCCCACCTGCCACTTCAGTTGCTGTCCACATTCCCAGGGGTCCTCCTAGTGTCTCAGAGACTTCTGTTTTCCTACTCCATCTGGGACGCAGTGTGTCTGTCTGTCTCACTGTTAACACATGTAAGTTCCCAGAGGATCTTCTTTATTTCTCTCTTGCCCCTGAGCTGCCAGGCGCTGAGAGCAAATTTCGGTGTACAGCTTACTCTCCCTACATCCCTCTTCCATCCTATCCTTTGTCCCCCTTCACCACGTGCCCACCCCCAACCCCAAACTCTCTTTACATAAAGAAGGAATGAAAGCCAGGTAATGACAGCCCAGTTCTACCATAACGTGGACCTTCAAATATGTATCTCATCCTTGAATTCTTGACCTGTTACCACAGAAGCCGAGACTCTCCATGTGCTGGTCACTGCACAAGAAAACAGGGGCCTAATTTCTGCACAGAAGAGAAGAGCACACATTCTGGGCACTCCAGGTTTAAACAGATATAAGATAGTGGTTGAGAGGATGTCATGTGGATCTCAAATAACTCTGTTCCATCTTAGTTCTGCATTCTATGAGTGGGAATTTACCTAATTTTCCAGTGCCTCGGTTTCCCCACCTGTAAAATAAGAAGGATAATGCTTCCTACTTCCTAGGAGGGCTTTGAGGATTAAGTCCATTCTTACACACAAGGCTTTTCACCAAGAGCAACTAATGCATAATAAGTGTTTGGTAATTATTAACAATTGTGATTAATCAGTTCCCTTAATAGCTCACATATTATTCCGTCATACATCTTTAGCCTTTTGGCACATAATACCAAATCTTTAGCCATTCACTTTGGATCAAGAGGTCAAATGCCATTTAGCAAATTCCAGCATGGACTTAGGTCCCTACTGACATTTATAAATAGCACAAATAAATGTAGTATGGGTTAGGTGTGTAAGTTGTGTGTATCTTCCCTCAAGGCTGGCAGGGTAGGGCTGATAGCCTGACCTCTAGGGCATGAACATCATTCCCCACTCACACCTGGTCTTTTACACAAAACCTCCGACTGACTAGGCAATCTAGAAATTCCAAAAGTTCAGTGGCAGATATGTTCTTTTGTGAATATTATTCATCTGAACGACGATTTGAAACTTGCAAAACATTGTGAGGGTGGGAAAAGAACTAGGAAGAGCTAGGCAAGTAAGGGCATGTTAGTACAATTTCATGGAAGTGCAATTTAGTGATTCAACTAAATTTATACTTACGTCCACACACTGAACATTCACTCTTGGATAGTTTATTTTTTTTTGCTAACCTTTTACTTGGAACCAAGGAATAAATTTCAATTATTCATTCAATTTATTTCATAAAGAGATACATGGCATGAATTATCAGCCTTTGTATTATGAAAATGCATATGGAGGACCTTAGCATTAAAATGAGTATTACAAATACCAGAAATAAAAGCCAGATTCTGTCAAGCTAGGATGTCTACTAGGCCTAGCAGGAGATCTTGGCACAGGAATCAAGATTGTTTTGTTAGTAAATGTGATCATTTGCACTTGGAAGATCTTCAAGCTAAGGATCTACCCCTTCAACTCTAACTGCCTTTCATGACTTAAGTGTTTTATTAAAGAACTTACATTCATGATACTAAATTTACACTTTAAAGTTGAAAAGTCATCACTTAAAAATTAACTTATTCCTATAAACAAAGAGAAATAAAATTTTAAAAAAATATATAAAAGTGATCATGGCATACATGCATTTCTTGAAATAAATTTTATTTGCCCATTTTTCCTTTTCTTGTCTTTTTCCCTTTCTTCTGTATCAACCCTATTCCCCTTCCCACCTTCCCTTATCCAGAAGCCCATGTTAACATAATATATGCATTTCAGTGGTTTTTTTCAATGGAATATATAGATATGTGTAGATATGTGTACACACAATTACATAGTTAAAAATTATATTCACGTGTCTGCATCTTTCTTTTCTCATTTAATATCTCAGAATAAGTCTCTGAAGTCAAGTGGCCTCGCTACTCTTTTTAATGACTGCACACTAGTTCATGGTGTGGATACACCATAATTTATTCAGCCAGAACCCTACTGAAAGCGTTTTACAATTTTTAAATGAAAAATTTGCCTTTACTCTGTTTTAAACATTTGTGCCCCATGGACAACGCTATTGTAAACATCTTAGTGCCTGTCCATGACAAGAACACATAAAGAGATTAAGTGTTATTTTCATTTTACAAATGAGGAAACTATAATTAAGGAAAGGTAAAGAAAAGTTTTACAAATGAGGAAATTTTATTTGTTATTATTTTTAAAAGATTTTATTTCTTTCTTTATTTGTTTATTTATTTAAGAGAGAGGGACAGAGAAAGAGAGAGAGAGCATGAGTGGGGGGAGGAGCAGAGAGAGAAGGACAAGCACACTCCATGCTGAGCACAGAGCCCAATATGGGGCTCGATCTCAGGACCATGAGATCGTGCCTGGGCTGAAACCAAGAGTCGGATGCCTAATGGACTGAGGCCACCCAGGTGCCCCTTATTTTATTTTTTTCAGTAAGCTCTATCCTCAATGTGGGACTTGAACTCAGGACCCTGAGATCAAGAGTCACACGTTCTACCAACTAAGCCAAACAAGCACCCCACAAATGAGGAAATTTTAGCTAAAAAAGTGCAAATGGCCACATCATCAGTCCAGTTTGACTCTAATCTCAGGTTTCACTGTGCCACATGACACTCTTTTGTCCTTGTTCTGATTTCCTAAAAATTATAGGCTATTAAATGAAAACATGTGTGACTCGAATTCAACTAAATAGATCAAGTACCTGGCAGTGGAGGTTAAATATAGTTTAGAAATTTAAGAGGAAAAGATGGATTGCACATTAATTTTTATAAATGGATCTCTTAAGGTACCATGGTTTAGTACAGATGTAAGTCTTTTGGAGGCAATGTGGCAAACTAGAATTTCAGAGAAACAGTTTCCAATATAAGACACTTCAAATTACCAGGTAAAACATAATAAGCATTGCAGATTTCTGGTTCTGGGACAGGTGGATTAGACTGAATAAAACTAAACCTCCCACTAACAAATACGTATGAGATGACTCTTGGAACTCACTGAAGAATACCTAACAGAGATGAGACTTGGATGACTGTGATCCTTTAGAAGAGAGAAGCACACAGAAGACTCCACATTTATCCTGGCTTTTCCCATGAAGACATTTTCCTATTTTCTGTACAGGAAATAGAGGCCAAGCAGAAAGTGGTTCACTTATTGGAGCAAAGATACAGTTGGCAGAATGCCACACTGCCACATTGGTTGGGATTTGAGGGACAAAATCCCAGAGAATAGGGAAATACAGAGAAGTCCCCCAAATCTCTAATTCCCATCGAAATCCTTGGTTAATTCCTATGCTAAATGTGTCAGGGCAAGAGTCCAAAAGTCCAGCTAACTACAACATCTGGGAAGCCAAATAGTACAGCAGAAATTTTAGCAGCTGCTTGTTGCTAGGGAGACTATGGTTGGATTTCAATTCCTAACAAGTTGGAGGAGCTTTAGAATATAGCCTAGACTTTCAGTTGAGATTCCCAAAGGACCATGAACTAGGAATAAAAGCACAGACTTGGAAGAAAGACCACACTCTAGAAGATTAACCATGGCTTAGGAATAATCTCAAAACTGAAATACACCAACCCCAAAACTCTAAAATTAAATAGCAACTAGATTATGGTGATCCACTGTCCCTATATGGTCCCTGGAAGAAAATCTCTCTCTTGCTGTGGAGGAAAATGACATCATCAAGAGCCTCTGTATTGTGTCATCTACAGTGTCATGTATCCATTAAAAATTACTAGGACAATTAAAACAGGACTAAATGACCAAAAGACATACAAAATCATGTTTTTTATAAAGAACATAGAAACACAACCAAGGAGTTCCAGATCATTGATTTTTTTTTTTTTAGAGATGTCGAGAGTATGTGAGCAGATGGGGAGGGGCAGAGGGAGAGGATGGAAATCTTAAGCAGACTCCATGCTGAACACAGAGCCGAACGTGGGGCTGGATCTCACAACCTTGAGATCATGACCTGAGCCGATCAAGGGTCAGACACTTAACTGACTGAGCCACCCAGGCACGCCCAGATAATTGATTTTAAATAACTTATGATTAAAATGCTCTTTAAAATGAAGAAAAGATGGAAAATTTCATCAGAGAATAGGAATCTAAAGTAAATTTCTAAAACTGACAAAAATGTTATATCTGACAGTAAAATTTAACTTACTGGTTTAATAGATGATTAGACAAAGCAGAACAGATGATTAATAGATGGAAAAACAGATCAGTAAAAAATATCAAGATTGACAGACCAAAAGAAAAAAAAAAGGCGAAAAACAAGGGGAAAAAAAAGATATGGGACATATATCGAACACAGCACTATCCAGTAGAAATATAATGGAGGCATCAAATGTAAAAAAAGATTTTTCCAGAAATACAAAATCTGAAAAATTTCCTCACAAGAATACCTGCACTATAGGGAATGTTAAAGGACATTCTTCAGGCAGAGGGGAAAAAATATCAAAGAAATATCAATCTATAAAAATATAAAATCAGAAATGTTGTCTGAATGATATGGATTGAATATGTACCCCCTAAAATTCATTTATTGATATCAAATCCCAATGTGATGATATTTGGAGGTGGGACCTTTGGGTGGTGATTAAGTCATGAGGATGAAACCCTTATCAATGGGATTAGTGCCCTTATAAGAATAGGCCAGGAAATAGCTTGCTCTTTTTCTGCCATGTGAAGATAAAGGAGAATTCAGCTATCTGCAACCCAGAAGAATGTTCTTACCAAAACCCAACCATGCTGGCACCCTGATCTCAGACTTCCAGCCTCCAGACTGAGAAATACATTTCTATTGTTTGTAAGTCACCCAGTCTATGGTAGTCGGTTCTATCAGCCTAAATTGACTAAGATATAAGTGTAAATACATAGGATTTTAAAAAATATTTCATTTTCTATAAGATAGTAGACTGCTTAAACAACGTAGTAGGGAAGTTGATAACATCTGTAGATTTACAATGCATATAAACTAACAAAAAAGGCTAAGAGTGGGGAAATGGAAGTATATTGTTGTTAGTTTCTTATACTACACATGAATGCATATAACGTCACTTGACATGAGACTGTGATTAAATAAAAATGTGTATGATAGGGGTCCTTGGGTGGCTCATCTGTAGAGCATGCAACTCTTGATCTCTGGGTCATAAGTGTGAGCCCCATGTTGGGGGTAGAGATTATTTTAAAAAATAAACTTATTAAAAATACTATAGATATACTATAAATCATAAAGCAACCACTAAAATAACAAAACAAAGGGTTATAGCTAATAAAGCCAAAAAAGGAGAGAAATGGATCATAAAAAATATTCATTTAATCCAAAAGAAAGCAGGAAAAGAGGAAAAAGGAAATGAATCATAGCCAAGACAATTAAAAAACAAATAGCAAGGTGGTAGATTTCTGCCCACCATATTAATAATTATATTGCAGGTGAAATGTGTAAATACCTCAATTATAGATCAGAAATTGTCAGATTGGATAAATAAAGCAAGACCCAAATATGCTTCTTATCAGAAACTTACTTTAAAGTATGCATAGTAGTATAAAGACACAAATAGGTTAAAATGTTGGAAAAAGACATTTCATGCTAAGCTTAATCAAGATAATGCTGTTGGGGCACCTGGGTGGCTCAGTCAGTTAGGTGTCTGCCTTCAGTTCAGGTCATGATCCCAATGTCCTGGGATTGAGCCCTGTGTCAGGTTCCCTGCTCAGCAGGGAGTCTGCTTCTCCCTCTCCCTCTGCCCCTCCCCCCTGCTTGTGCTCCCTCTCTCGCTGTCTCTCAAATAAATAAAATCTTTTTTTTTTAAAGATAATACTGAAGTGGTTATATTAATATAAGACAAACTAAATTTCAAAGCAAAAATATTACCAGAAATAAGTTTTTTTGTAATAATAAGGAAGCCAATTCATCAAGAAGGTATAACAACCCAAAATACTTATGCACTTACTAATGAGGCTTTAAAATACATAAAGCAAAAACTGATAGAACTGCAAGGAGAAACAGACAATTCCATAATTAGTCTCTCTCTAATTGACTGGATAAGTAGGCAGAAAATCAGTAAGGCTACAGAAGACTTGAATAATATTATCAACCATTCTGATCTAATTGACCTAATTTATAAAATATTGCAAGCCAAAAACAGCCGAATTCACATTGTTTGCAACTGCATATGCAGCATCTACCAAGATATACCATACTCTGTGCCATAAAATAAGTCTCAATATATTTGAAATGGTTCAAGATGTGCAAAGTATGTTTTTTGATCACAATAGAATTGAATTAGCTTACAGGAAAAAAAACTGAAAGAACCCCAAATATGTGGAAATGAAATGGCACACTTCTTTATAAACCACAGAACAAAGAAAAATTAAAGGATTTTAAAAGTCTTTTGAACTGAATGAAAATAAAAACATAAATTCTGGTTTCAGTTCTGACATGTAAAGAGATTAGAAGATGTCACTCTCATCTTTACAACAGAAAAAACGGAACAAACCCAAAATCAATGACTTTTCTTGGGCTCCTCAGAGAACAGAGATCAAAGGACAAGCTGCCATTCCAAAACTGGGGAGAAAAGCCAATGCAGGGAGTCACAGCTGAGGTATACATACCTGGAGCAGACCTGCTGGAGTCATAAACTGGTAGGAACACATCATGGTAATTTTGATGAATTGCTGGAAGCTGAGTGTGGACTGGTGTGAGAGGGAAAACTCCTGGCTGCTTCAGTCTTGGAGAAACCCGAAAGTTTACCTCTAGGAACTCCATCAGATTCTCACAGTCACAAAGTCCCTTTTGTGACTTTGGAAGGGGAAGGGGAAGATTCTTTATTGTGACATATTCTCCAAGAGGGCTCTATACCATAGCACTGCCTTCCAAGGGGCAGAAAAACTATATCCATCTTGCCTTATCTCAGATGGAGAAAATAATTTTTCCCATTTCAACTCCCACTTGCCTTTCTGTTTTGCCAAAGCCATGTGGAAGGGGAAGGGGGAATTATACCTCTGAAGAAACACTTGTGAACATCCATAGCCCAGATAAACAGGTCCCCTAACAGGCTGAAAATAACCCGTAAGATTATAAAATGCTTTCCCTCACCCATACCTTGCTACCACACTGACAGAGCTTCAGTATAACAATGTAGTACTTTTGAGCTAGCAGCCAGATGCAGACGTCTCTGAGAAGGAGCCCCTAGGGAAGGATGCAAAGAAGGGAGAGAGGGAGAAAGAAAAAAAGGAAGAACTTTAATAATAAAACCAGATAGATATTACAAGAAAGGCAAAATACAGACTGATAACTCTCATGAGCACGGATGCAAAATTCTAAACTAATCATTAGCAAATCAAATCCAACAATGGGTAAAAATATTTATACACCACAAACAAGTAGGGTTTATTGCAGTTATGAAACGCTGATTTCACAATAAAAAACCAATCAATGTAATCCATCATATCAACAGCCTAACGGAGAGAAATCATATGATCATGTCAACGGATGTAGAAAGAGTATTTGACAAAATCCAACAACCATTTTTGATAATAACTCTAAGCAAACGAGAAGTAGAGGGAAACTTTATCGACCTGATGAAGATTGTCTATGAAAACCCTGCAGCTAACATTATATTAAATGGTGAAAAAATGGATGCTTTCCCCCTGAGTTTGGAATCAATGCAAGGATGGTCTTTTCTCACCATTCCTATTATACATTGTAGTAGTGGTCTCAACTAGTGCAATAAGACAAAAAAAAAAAAAAAAAAGGTGTGTAGATTGAAAAGGAAGAAATACAATCTTTATTCATAGATGACCTAATAGTTCATGTAGAAGATCCCAAGGAATCTACAAAATAACTCTTGGCAATAGTAAGCAAGTATGGCACATGTAACAAGGCTAATATACTAAAGTCAACTGCTTTCCTGTATGCCAGTAATGAACAACTGGAATTTAAAATTAAAAAAAATATTATTGAAAGTAGCATCAAAAAATGGAATACTTATATGAATCTAAACAGGATCTACATGTGGAAAACTACAAAGCTCTGATGAAAGAAATCAGTATCTAATCAAATGGAGAGATATTTTATATTCATGAATTGGAAGACTCAATATTCCTTTATATATTTTGAGGCTCTGTAGAAAGATACATACATGCTTATAATCATTATATATTCTTGATGGAATAACCCTTTTGTCAATAACGTCCTTTGTTTCTGTTTTGGAACCTCCAGGTCTCCACGAAGGGAGCGCATCAAATCCCACACAAATGAGGGGCTCACCTCTGCAGAAAGAGTCCGGCCGGTGGCGGTGACTAACTCCACTGCGCCCCGAGGGGACCAAAGGTGTGTCCTTTAAAAAGCCAAGAATTCCTGGGGCAAGCCGCCCGCCCTCCGTGCGCTCTCCAGGACCACCCGCCTCGGATTTCGGCCTCCCGACCTTGGCACACCTTTTGGAT
The DNA here is from genome assembly GCF_964656455.1 of Halichoerus grypus. Classification (NCBI taxonomy): domain Eukaryota; kingdom Metazoa; phylum Chordata; class Mammalia; order Carnivora; family Phocidae; genus Halichoerus; species Halichoerus grypus. The sequence continues at coordinate 18,138,076 of NC_135719.1, read as the reverse complement.
TCCGGAACCCGCAGCTCCCGGGAAGGAGCTCCACTGAATTCCTATCCCGAACCCGCAGGGTCCCCAACGCCTCACCTCGGTGGCAAGCAGACGCCCGGCCCCGGAAGAGAGCAGGCGGCGACCCCCGCGCCCCTTCCGCGCGCGCTGCCAGCTGAGCCCGGCGCCCCCCTCACCTGTCCGACGCTGCGTCGCGGGGGCTGCCGACCGGCCGGCGCGCGCCCCTCACCTGCCGGGACCCGCCGCCGCGGCAGCTCGCACGCGCAGGAGCAGCCGGGACGCGGCGGGGGCGGGGCACCTCCGGGGCCGTCCGACTTCCTCGGCCCCCGCTCGCCAGCCCCGCCTACAGGGGGCGGAGGCGGCCGCGCGTCACCTTGGAGCCACCTCCCACCGAAGCGCCGCCGCGGCGGCTGCTGGTTCCGCGGTGGGCCCCCGCGGAGCGAAGAGGAAGAGATCCCTCATAACTCACTCCTCTGGCTTGGCTCGAAAGAAAAGGAAGATGTGCCCCCGCAGTCTGGCAGGGACTAGGGGAGCTGAGTTCAAAGTGAGGAAGGAGGAGAGGTGTGCCTTGCAAACTTAAAATTGCTGAGTAACAGGTCTTCGCGGATACTCAGAGGGGTGCCCGCTTTGTGCCCTGGCTCCCTAAGGGATCAGTGGGGAGAGAGCAGCCTGCGTTTTTACCACCCTGACCCTGGCAAGGAAGTACCAGAACCAGGCACCCCATTAAATCCCTGCCATGCATGCGCGATTGTGGGTGCAAGTCGGCCACCCAGACGCGCTGAGCTCTTTGTTTGCTGAGCCTTGGTTCCTGGTCTGGAAAGATTAGGCCGATTTCCGTGCCCAGCGCGTTGAGTACTCCTACTCAGAGACCCTTAGAGATGCTTAGGTCCGATGATGGGCACTAAGGCACTCAGCAAATATTTGACCTTGCTTCCTTTCCCTTGAATTCTTTTTCTTCCTCCTTCCTCTCCTCTTCCTGCTGTACTCTTCCTGCACTTTATTTACTCTTGATCTCTGCCTGGTCAGTTTCTTTTCCCTTGGATTGAAGAGCCCATGTCTCCCGTGTACCGAGTCTGCCCTGCAAGGCGCTGGGTGGTTTAGGAGGGATATGCGGGATATGATCCCTGCCTCCCGGGAGGTCAGAAATACACACCCGGCCACCCCCACGGAACAGCAGAAATTAGATATAAGAGAGTTATAGGAGCTAAACTGGGTGTGGGACAGACTGGCATTCTATAGGTTGTGGGAGTGGGTGGCCTGTGAGCTGGAGAATTTAAGAGCTGGTGTAACTGGTGGTTAAGAGCCTAGGCTCCGGAGTCAGACCTCACCGAGTCCTGCCTTGGCAACTGATGGTATGAACCTGAGAGTTCACTTAATGCCTCTGAATTTCCACTTTGTCTTTAATAAATTGGGATGCAAATAATAGCTATTGTATAGATTCTGAGAAATAATTAAGTGCTTTTCATGAAGTACTTAACCGCAGTGTCCTGGCCCATGATCTGCACTTACTAAACGTTGGCTAATGAGAATAATAGTATGGTAAGAAATATTGGGGGCCAGGAGGAAAAACATTTAGAACACATGGCCAAAGCAGAGCTGCCGTCTTCATGCAAAGAATACTTAGAGTAGCAGCTCCCTGTGAATGAACAGAACGGCTCACCGCTCACTGATCTCTGGACTCGGCCTACAACATGGGATCCCATTTAATTTTCACAAACCTGTGAAACAGTTCATAATATCCCTGGTTTAAGATGAAGAAAATTAGCCCCAGAACCATGAAATCATTGGCCTGAGGGTATGAACCAAGTTAGTAGCAGAGTCACCTGAGCCTATGGCAAATCTGGCTTTTCCCACAGTGGCCTCCCTGCTGGCAAGATCCCCTGCCTTAGGGAGGGAAGGTAATGGGGGCAGGGGGGACATAAAGGATACAGGAAGGAGGGAAAGAGCAGTAAATAGGAGAAGTAGCAACCATACCTTGGAAGCCCACTAATAATACAACAGAATTAAAATAGTAAGTGAACCCACACAAAAAAGCTTTTTGCTTCCAACTCCTGCCACAGTGGGGTTCCTGTTCTGTGGTTCCTGCAGCTCAACCACAGGTTGAAAATGACTAACATTTTTCAATCATTAAATCCTGCAGAAAGTGAAACATCTAAAGAGACAGAAATCGAAGGTCATACCTCCTCATCTCTCACCACAATATACTCTTCTGTCAAGCTTCCTTGAAGGTTTTGTTGTTGTTTTTTCTTCTCTTTTTTTTTCTACTTGTCCAAATATATTGCCTGCTGCTTTCTAGTATGTTCCATCCAAGAAATAATCTCATCACTTTAACCAACTCGACTTCACTATGGTCCAGCAGCTGGACTCACATATGTGGCTGATAAATTTTCAATACACTGTTGTAACACTGAATTTCTTGACGTAAACAAGTTTTGAACCAAGTTTTATAGGCACTGTCCTTGATGTCATAATTGTTATTTTTCTAAAAAAAATAAAATCTCCACTCTTCTCGGTCTTGCCTTCTTAATCCACATGAACATCAAAATGTGTAGCCTCTGAAGAAACAACTCCGTTGTGAATATGATCTTCGAGGTGGGGATTTCTCACTGCCCACATTTAGATTAGAGTCCTACCAGATACAATTGCTCTTAGATGCTGGACAGCATATGCTGGGTTGCAGGGCGATGTAATAATTTCACCTGTTCTTTTCCATGTTCAATGGCGTATTTCAGAAGCACTGCGGTGGAGGTATGTTAGCAATGTCGCTGTGTCTGTCTGAACGAGCAAGAGTAATTTAAATAGGACAAGTTCAGTGGCTACAGTCACCTGGGATCTCGGCCCATGGAGTTAAAGGAGTTTTCCCAGTCTGTAAATGCAAAGGATCAAAAGCTCCAACTCTTCTCTGCTCCTAGGGAATCACAACAGGACTCCTTGTGCCCTCCCTCCAGAGCTGGTCACGTGGTCAGTCCAGTCCAGCTCTTTTGGAGGACTCAAAGCTCATCTTGGGGGTACGAACCCCTTGAATGCCCAAGGAAAAGTTTGTGACATCTGCTAATGGTGACATAAAAACTTGACAATGAGCATCCCTCACATTTTCCTTCATTGGTGCTTCTTTTAATTTCTGGGCCAAAAAAAAAAAAAAAAAACTGAAGTGGGAAAACAATTGAGATATAAATATATAGATCTAGATCTTCCAGGAGGTGAAATCCACATCATGGTTAAGGTAAAATTTAATCCACCATCCAAGTGGCCGATGTTTAGTGTTTGCCATAAGGAAGCATATGCACTTTGCTGCATGGACTTGAGAAAATGGCATTCCTTTTACTGTTCGTGCAAATCATCTTTGTTATTATATTTGCTCGGTTCGGTTTCTTCCTATCATATAATTGTCATGATAGTTTACAGAAAACATATCCCCTTTTTATAGTGGCTTGTGTGGAGAGACCACACTTAGTGACTCACTCCTAGCCCTGCCACTTAACTAACTCCATGTTTTCCTGCAGTTGGTAAGAAAAGAAAAAAAAACAAAAAAAAAGACAGTGGTTGGTGGGGTTTCAGTTCCTTGAACAAGGGAGTGGCCCCAACAGAAAAGGAGTCTACTTTCTAATAGCTCAGAAGGAAGACTTATTATAAAATCTTTCTTTGGAAACCAAAACCAACATTTAACTGTCTTATTAATAATAAGCCTATGTAACAAATTATTTCAAATACCCACACATGTATTAACACAAGCTAATTGGCTGGATATGTTCCCAGGTAGTAGGTTGCTCAAAGTTACATTTTCATAAATATTATAGTTTTCAAGGGTGAGAATTTTTATGGACAAAATGAACATCTGGTAATAGTTGCTTTAAAAAGTTAAAATTGTTGGAGAAATGGTAGGGGAAATCTTAGAGCCTCAGTCCCCCATTTATCAGTTAATTAAAGCAGACCCAAATTTACTTTTTTAGGTGAAGCTTAACCTTTCTCAAGAATACTTCGTCCGCATCGGTATTTTGATGTCTGCTGATGTGAATTCCATCCAATGAGCTTGTTGCTTAAGCTTTCCCCCCAGATTAAACCAGACCAAGAGAGCATCCCATACGGTACAGCACTGCCGTGGCCCCACACGGAATCACTTTGTTGGATTGTTCTCTTGCGTGCTGCCATTGGCCCTAGTTTGGAGCATCTTGGAATCAGTCTTGAGAAATGTGTTGTTGAATTTGCACTTGGAATGTTGGCCAGGGTTATTGTTCTTAAAATCCTGGTGCTTGTTTTAAGATGATCCAAGGTAGAAGTTGTCGGTCATGACGGGTATGCAAACCTAGGCTTTTCCACACGATTGGTTTGTTGGCATCCCCTGAATTCTGTAGAGAGCAAAAGTGAACTGGTTTTCCTAATTTGACTACTAGAATCCTCAGAGAGGTCTACCTCTGCAGTGCTTTTTTGGACATTGTATAACAAAGTTATATTTTTCTACCTTTACTGTTGTAAGTCTGAGATGACATGGAAAGAATTTTCAGGACTGGAATATTGGAATAATAATTTTCTGTGCAATTAGACGGGCATTCATTGACACATTCACCCACATAACTACAACATATTTTGAGTAGCTACAATGAGGGCCACAGACTAGCATGCCTATAGGGGCCAGGCTGGTGAAATAAATGTGTGACTGGCCACATACAAAAAAATAGAGACTCCCACAAACTGCCCACCTAAAGGAATTCATTTATTAACTCTGTGCTGGCCGGATAAGGCAGGTGGCTAGAAGTCAGGTGGCTATTCCTACCCCCTGGCCAACAATGTGTCAAGCCCTAAAGTAAACACTATGGCTATACATAAATAAGAGATGAGGCTCCTGCCCCCCAGGGGCTCACAGTTTGTTGAAGGGGGAAAACATGGAAACAAATGAGCACAATAGCATGTCAGAAGTAGTAGGAGCACCTGCAGGGTCCAGCAAGTAAAGGACAGAGTCAGGTGCAGGATTCCAGGTAGAAAATATACAAGGGAATTAGCAAACACAATGACTCCGGGCAACCCCAATTGCTGAGAGAGGAGATCCTCAGGATTGAGTCTTAGCGCACACCACTGCAAGGAACACACACTCAACCAGCAGGAGATCAATTCAGAAAATGAAGCCAGACCCGTCTAGCAATATTTCCGTGATTGTTTACTCGAGTAATCAGAAAATTAAAATATAGATACATGGAAAGAAATAACACTTAGTCGAGGACATTAACAAATTTTGGACTTGACGTCTCTGCAGCCTATATTTGTGAGTGCTGGGACATATAATTTGAATAAGTTTTCACTCATCGAGCCTCCAATTACTGGCTGTAATGAGGACCTACAAAGAAAATACAGAATCACTAATTAATGGATTGAAAAGTAGTCAGGAAATACATGGGGTTTTATTAAGTGCATAATAATATTTTCAAGCTGACTTGGTAAACAATGACCTGCTTTCCTATTTTTTTAGGTTCATATTTATAATGACTACTGTTGTATCTTCCTGAGAGACTCTGGGCCCAAAATAGAGAATAAAATAGTAAGAAATCTGGGATGCCTGGGTGGCTCAGTCGGTTGAGCATCTGCCTTTGGCTCAGGTCATGACCCTGGGGTCCTAAGATCAAGTTCCACATTGGGCTCCTTGCTCAGTGGGGAGTCTGCTTCTCCCTCTGCCTGGCACTCCCCCTGCTTGTGCTCTTATCTCTGTGGAAATAAATAAATAAAATCTTTTTTAAAAATAATAATAAATTTGACCTTAATACTAAATGAATTTCTTAATTTCCAGTATAAATGTGCTCTTTTTTTTTCTACGTTTAAAATTTTATACATTCTGTTAAGGGCTTATTCTTTAAAAAAAATAAGTTGGCTTGGTAGTTTGAACTTCCTATTAGGCTTATTTTAAAATGAAGAATGGGAAGGATAAAAACCAATTCAGTGAAATGCAAAATATATTTTAGATCATAAAGGAAAGAGAGTTTCACAGCTGATTCTCTCAATGTCAGACAAATTTGGTTGTAGTTTTGAACTTTTATAATGACCTTTGCACCCACCCTCCAAATGAGTTTGTGACCTATCTCCTTATTCTTGATGGATTTTGGTGAAACTGGACCCTACTTGATGAATTTGCAAAATGGAATTTCGCTTCAGTAACTCTCATTTGAAAATCCCAGCCTTAGATATCGAACTGAGTATGCTTTACCACACACATTCAGGGGTAAAATATGTTCAGGAATTCCATAAAACTAAGGCATGCATCCAAGCTATATGCCCACACAGTAGATTAAAACATTCTGGGCCTTGGTTAAGTTTTGTGTCCATAATGTCTCATTTCTTACAGGCTCTTTCTTCCCCAGCAATAAAAACTAATCACTTCTCTTAAGAACTAAGCAAAGCCTAACATCATGTTATTTCACCTGAACAAACTGTATTTTAGTATATGGCATAAATGTCAATTTTGTTAAATTAAAGAGAATTGCAAATTGAGTCATAAGGAGTAGGCTCAGAGGACCAGCATTTAAAATGTGGGGCCTGGGTGGCTGGGTGGGTTAAGCATCTGACTCTTGGTTTTGGCTCAGGTCATGATCTCAGGATTGGGAGATCGAGCCCAAGTCGGGGTCCCTGCTCAACGCGGTCTGCTTGAGATTCTCTCTCTTCCTCTCCCTCTGCCCCTCCCCCCCACTTGTGTGCAAGCTCTCTCTCTCAAGTAAAATAAATAAATAAAATCTTTAAAATGCATGTAGGGTCATTGTGCTGTTTCCTGCTCACGTTTGTACAGCTCTGAAGTGCACATTTTAGCAAGGTGTGTTCAAGGAGGCTTGTGTCCCCAACAAGCTGGAAACTCCCACGGTCACTTAATGATGAAACATGGCAGTGGAAAAAAGGACGGAATTAGCAGCAGCATGAAAAGTGTTATTGGACTCTAAAGGGCGGAAATTAATAATGAGAAAGCGAGTGATCAATGAACAGTATGGAGAAGCAAGCTAGAATTTAAATTGGCAAGGAAAAACTACTATAAACCATCAGGGAAAGAAAATCAAAGTGTGAAGATAAATAATATAGACAATAAGTCAAAGGGGCCCAATATAATCAAAGTTCATACTACGTGTAGGTGTAACGTAAGTCAGAAAAGAAAATGGATTTTTCTTCTTTGTGATCACACCTCTCTCGAGGTGTACCTGTCATTGCAGCTTTTTGAAATACAGAAATACTCTGCCTAATGAAGAGATTAGTACTCTACCATTGCGCTTTATCTGACTATTATTCTCTGAGAATAAGAAAGCTAATTAGCTCATGCCTTTAAATTTAACGCAGGTAGATACCACATGCTCAATGTGACTAAGGAAAGTATAATGAAAAAAGAGTTATTTGTAAGAACTAATGTTTTGTGTTAATATGCAGTATCTCTATAACATGAGTCCAAAACAGAAGTTATGGTGATCTGCCTAGAAGAGTAGTATTTATTCCATCAATATCTTTTCTCTTGTTTTCTCATGCTACATTCTGCTCACGGTTTCCTATACGTGCCCTTTGGTTTCCCATCAGTCTTCTGACTAATTCTTTCATTCCAAGTGCCTAGATTCATTGTCAGCAAAATGTAGTCAAATTCTATCCCTTCAAGGTCCAAAATACTGTCTCCTCCTGAAAGAATCCCCTCTTTTCTCAACCAGAAGTAATGCCTCCTCCCAAGAACTCTCAGAGCAATATCCTTGCCAATCTTATAAAGCTTTAATGAAGAACAATTGCTTTCATCTTTATGGGAACAGTTATTTGGGGTACCTGTCTTATCTTTCATACATTCATTTGTTTTGCAAATGTTTCTGGAAAACCTTCTCGATTCAAGGATAAACTCTAGAATGTAAGATTTTTGATTTTAGATTCATGCATACTCAACATGTTAATTACCTATTGATAGGTGACAAATTACTTAAAAACTGAATGGCTCCAAGCAACAAGCATTTACGATCTCAGAGATTCTATGGGGCAGGAATCCTGGTGTGGCTAGGATAGATGTTTCTGGCTTAACATCTCTCATGACGTAGCAGTCATCTCAAGGCTCAAATGCGGCTGGAGAATCTGCTTCAAAACTCACTCAAACACTTGTTGGCAGACCATCATTCCTCACCATATGGGCTATTCCATAGGTGGCCTATGGGTCCCCATGTCATGGCCACTGGTGATCAAAGAGAGAAAGAAAGAGACCAAGATGGAGCCACCATCTTTTTGTAACTTCATCTTGGCAATGACATCTGATCACTTCTGCCATATTCTATTTTATTAGATGCAAACCAATAAATTCACATATGCAGGGAGAGGGTATGACACAAGAACATGAACACCAGGAGGCCAGGATTATAAACTTAGAGACCTCTTACCATGCCTAATTACCACACACAATAAGTGTGTGATGAATAATCTGTTTAGGATTCTTGAACCTGTGAGTTTATGGTTCTCATTGAATTTGGTTATGATAAAAAAAAATTTCAAACATCCTTTCTTCAAATATTTTATGACCCCATTTTTTTTCATTTTGAAAACTGTATGTATATACACTTAATATAGTCATATATAATACACGTATATAATAATATACACACATATATATGTGAGGCCACTTAATGTTGTCCCAGAGCTCACAAATGCTCTGCTCATTTTTTCTCCATCTTTAGGCTTCCATTTTCTGTGTGTTTCATTCTATATGGTTAGGTTAATTAATTTTTCCCTGCAATATCTTACCTGCTCTTAATCCTATCCAATGTGTTTTTCAACAGACATTTTATTTTTCATTTTGAAAATTTTGATTTTGGTTCTTTGTATATCTTTTATTTTTCCTATCTGCTCATTCTCTCTTCCACTTTGTTAAATGTAGAGAGTATATTGATAATACTGTTTATCTTCCTTGTCTACTAATTCTTATCATTTGTTTTGCTTCTGGGTTTTTTTCTATTTATGAATTTTTTCTACTTGCCATGGGTCTTTTTTCCTGTTTCCCTGCCTGCCTTGTCAATCTCGATTAAATGCCATGCAGTGTGAATTTTATGTTGCTTAGTGCTGAATTTTTTAAATGATTATTCCTTTAAGTATCTGGGGACTTTTTTTTTTTTTCTGGAATGCGGATTAAGTTTGCTTGGAAATAGTTTGATTCTCTTGAGGGTTGTTTTTAAGTTTTGTTGGGTGGATATGGAACAATCTCTCATCTGGGGTTAAATATCGAGGTATAGGTGACCTTTAATAACATTTACATATTAAAGTATGCAATTTAATAAGTTTTGACATATTTGTACAATGTTCTTATTTAATTGTTGACCTATAATAAAATGTACGTGTTAACGTATACCGTTATTAAAGTTTTGAATTATTTATACATCCACGAAACCATCACCACAATCAAGACAGTGAACATATCCATCTTCCAAAGTTTCCATGTGCCCCTTGGCAATCCCTTCCTTGCTTTCTATGACTGTAGATTAGCTCACATTTTCTAGAGTTTATATAAATGAAGTCTACAGAAGATATTCTATGTTTATCTGGCTTCTCTCACTCAGGATAATTAGTTCTCAATTCATACACTAGGTTGTAGTGTATACCAACAGCTCATTCAGTTATATTGCTGAGTTGTTTCCATTGTGTGGATATACCATAATGTGTTTCTATATTCACTTGGTGATGAACAATTGGATTCTTTCCAATTTATAGCAATTATAAATAAGGCTGCTGTGAATATTTGTATACAAGTATTTGAAAGAACATACGCTTTCTTTTCTCTTGAGTAAATAGGTAGGAGTAGAATGAATCATAAGGTACATGGATGTTTAATTTTTAACGTCATTTCCAATGATTTTCCAAAGTGGATGTACCATTTTACATTTCCAATAGCAGTATATGAGGGTTCCAATTTCTCCACCCACTTGCCAGTACTTTGTATGGTTTTTAATTTTAGCCATTCTAAAAGGTATGTAGTGATATCTCCTTGTGGTTTTAATTGGCATTTTTAAATGACTTGTCAAAATCTAGCATGTTTGTATGTACTAATTTGCCATCAATATATCTGCTATGGTAAAATATTTGATCAGACTTTCTGCTCATTTTTAAAATTGTGCTGTTTCTTGTTGAGTTTTCAGTATTTTTTACCTATCCTAGATTCCAATCCTTTATCGGAGCTAAACTTTGCAAATATTCTCCTAGTCTGTGGATTATATTTTTATCCACCCAACAGTGTTGTTTGAAGGGCAGACATTTAAAAAGTGTTGAAGTATATTTTAAAAAAATATTTGATTATAACTATGCTTTGAAGTTGGATCTAAAACAATTTTTTTTTTTTTTTTTTTTTGCCTAATTCAAAGTTTACATTGTTAAATCTATTGACATGAAGTTATTTAGAAAATTACCTTGGGGGCGCCTGAATTGGTCAGTCTATTAAGAGATTGATGTTGATTTTGGCTCGGGTCATGATATCAGGGTCACGAGACTGAGCCCCATGTCAGGCTCCGTGCTCAGTGCGGACTTTGCTTGGGATTTTCTCTCGCCCTCTGCCCCTCCCCCCACTCGCTCTCTTTCTCTCTCTTTCAAATAAATCAAATCTAAAAAAAAGAAAAAGAAAAAGTCCACAAAATTCCCTTGAGGTTCACTAAGAGCTATAGAATCAGCTTTAATGTAATCTGTCCCATTAGCAATTTGGGTCTTCTTTTCTTTCCTTCACATCAAGCCTGGCTAGTTTGTCAATATTACATATTAGCAGTCTTCTCAAATAATTTTAGTTTCATTTATTATCTCTAGGAATATTTTTTTTTTGTTTTCTGTTTCATTGATTTCCATTTCTATTCGCTTTCTTCTTCTTTGGATCAAATGTGCCTTTCCTTTTATTTTCTAGATTCTTAAGGTAGAAACATAGGCCATTAACGTAAGACATGTGTTCTGTTTAATAGAATTGTTTTGTGGTACAAGTATCACCCTAGTGTTATCTTACAGTATTCAACCAATTTTAACATGCTGTGTTTTTATTTTCTTTTTCCATTCAACATATTTCCTAATTCTCCTTTTTGATTGCTTCTTTGATAAATGGATTGCGAAAATATATGTTACTTAGTTTCTGTACTTCATAAGTTTTCAAGCAATCTGTTTGGTTTTGAATTGTAATTAAATTCTAACTTTATCCTAGAACATAGTTTGCATGAATTGAATCTTTCAAAATTTATTGAGATTTGTTTTCTGGTCCAAATTATAACTTTATAAAATGTTCCATGTGTGGTTGAGAAGAACGTGTAGTCTGATGTTTTGGAGTGGATTGTTCTATATATGTAAAATAAGTCAGGTTTGTTGATAATTTTGTTCAATTTTTCTATGTCCTGCCTGAATTTTATGTCTGCTCACTCTATCAATTATTGAGGGAGGGGGATACAAATCTCTGATTCTCTTTGTGAATTTGTTTGTTCTTGCACTTTCAGTGGATTTTTGCTTTGTGAATTTTAAAACTCTCTTAGGTCATGAACATTTTTGGTTGTTTTGTCTTCTTAAAGGACATTTTTACCTTATTTATCTTTTTACCTTATTTATCATTAAAATTACCTTATTTATCTCTTCTAATATTCTTGGAAATTTACTTTGTGGGATACTGATATACCCACTCTGCTTGGGTTCTCTGTTTTTTTGTTTTGTTTTGTTTTTTAGTGTTAACATAGCATATTTTTTCATCCTTATTTTTAATCTATTTGCATTGTTATAGAGATCATTTCTGCTAGGCAACACGAATGTGGGTATTGCTTTTTTATCCAATCTGACATTTTGCTTCTTAATTGGAATGTTTGGGCTCTTTACTTTTAATGTAATCAATGATATCATTAGGTTTAACTCTGTTTTCTTGTTGTTTGTTCCCTATTTGTCTCATTTGTTTTTTGTTCCCTTTTTCTGTGGTTCTATCTTGTTTGGAATTAATTAAATATAATTTTGGGATTCCATTTTATCTCCTTTTTGGCTCATTAGCTGAACCACTTGTTTGGTTATTTTAGTCATTGCTTTAGGGTTTGCCCTACATTTATCACAATCTCCCTTCAAGGGACATCATACCACCATGTAGGGTATAAAGCCTGTAATGGTATGAAACGCTTGCATTTCTCACCTCCTGACTTTTGTGCAACTGTATACATTTTCCTTAAGAATTAGATTGAGCAAAGGTAAAGTTAAGAAGAAAGAAAGAGAGAGAGAGAGAGAAAGGGAGAAGAGAAGGGAATAAAGGAAAAACGGAAGGAAGAAAGAAAAAGCAGAAAGAGAGAGTGAGAGAGAGAACAAAACAGCTTTAATCTCTTCATGGCAATTCCAAGACCCAAGAAGTTCTGAAAACCAGAGGCTTTCATGACATGTTTTACAGCAATACCTGACCTAATCTGAATTGATTTGGTGGCAAAGCCTGACCCAAAGTGGCATGAGGCTGCTTGGAGTCTTCATGACTCTTCGTGTAATTATTCACAGATTTTGCTACAGAAAGCTGCGTGGGAAGAGTGAGCGCAGCAGGCCTGAGACTACTCCCCCTTAAAAAGGCCTCTGCATGATTGGCTCCTGACTGGCATCTGGAAACTTGCATTTTGGGAGGGTTGCCACCATCCCTGACTTATAAGAGCGGCTTACTATGCTAAGCTGTTCATAGAAACAATGTGGCTTATGCTGCAAACCTATTTCTCCTTATGGGAGCCTTGAATTTTGGTCTGTGCAAGGTGGAGGGTGTTTATGTGTCGAGTCCCCAATAAAAACCCTGGGCGCTGAATGTCCAATGAGCTTCCATGGTAGATGCCATTTCACATGTGTTGTCACATATGTAGCTGGAGAGATCAAGTGCATCCTGTGTGACCCCCCTGGGAGAAGGCTCTGGAAGCTTATGCCTGGTTTCCTCTGGACTTTGTCCCTTGAGCTTTTTATCTTTGCTGATTCTGCTTTGTGTCCTTTTGTTATAATAACTCATAGCTATGAGCATGACTATATCCTGACTTCTGCGAGTCCTTCTAGCAAATCACCAGGTCTGGGGATGGTCTTGGGAACCCCTGACAATGAAGTGAATGTGACTGATTGTAGGGCACTACTCAGGAATTCACTGGGATTGTTACATAGCATACGCTATGTGCCCCGTATAACTTATCTAATATTTCCAAAGTTCTGATTTCTTTTTTTTTTTCTCTAAAGTGTGTATGACCTGTGATTTTGGATAAAAGATTGTGTAACTGTATCCACAAACACACATATGTTAAATATAAATAGTTTGTATGTATAACTTGTCGGGAAGTTCTTATGAACTACTCATCTTTGCCAGATAAGATCAATCATGATGCCTTAGACTAAGATGATAATGATGGAAGGTGCTAGTAATAATAATAATAATAGTAATAATAGCTAACAGTCTTGAGTTCTCATGCCTAGTATCAGACACTATTTGCAACCTGTACAATAACTCAGCAGAGTAGGTATTATTAGTATTCCCCTCTTTGTTGTTGTTGAAAATAAACTATGTCTCAAAGAGGTTGTGCCATGTGACCAACAACGTGAAGTTCACAAGGGTGGGAGACAGGGACTTCAGCCCAAGTGTATGTGGATGGATGCCTGCGCCCCAATCACAATGCCACAGGGAGTGACTCTGCTCAGCACAGAGCTCATTTCTCTATTTTCTTTCATTAGGGCTTTTCCCCTCACTCACAGATTCACTTCTGGGATTTTCAAGAGTCTGTGCCTCAGGCTTGTTGACAGAATTACAGGCAGACTATTTACTTCCCTCAGTGAGTGCTGCTAGTTGGCAGCAGAAAATGTGCTTTTTTGTTCCCTCGCTGGGCTTTTGTTCCTTTACCATGTAATCGCTACCATATGTTGACTCTCATTCACACAAGTGACCTTGTAGTTTATTAAGTAATATCCTGAGTGCAGACAAAAGCAAACTTTATCAATCCTACTAAAATCCAAAAAAAAAAAAAAAAAAAAAAAAAAAAAAATGCACAGAGCAGAGGAGGAAAAATAGGGAGTCCGAATGGAAGCTAGAACCCAGGTCACAAACAAGGCTAAGACCAGGCAGGCCAGAGAGAAAGGTTTAAGATTTGGCTGACTTCCACATGGCATATCCTTAACGCTCCAGGCTCATGGCTCTCCGAGAAAGCTACACTTGGGAGGACATTTGTAGCTGGTAGAAAAATGTAACAAGGGATCTACAGCGAAAGCCTCACAGCTGAAGAGACCCTGAACTAAGAATCAAGAGATCTAGGTGCTGTCAGTGGTGCTTCTCCTTCCTTGGGGTGTGACGTTGGGCATGTCACTCAGCTTTCCTGAGCCTCAGTTGTCGCTGGCCACAAAATGCATTGTTCAGCGTCACCCCTGAAGTCCCCTTCAACGTAAAAATTCACTGATCATCATCACCAAATAAACATTCTGGGTCAAAATAGGTTTCACAAGAGGTATCTGAAGAAAGAAAAAAAAAAAAAAAGTCTATGTTGTCAGTTAAACATTCTCCTTAAAGTACTATTATGCTTAAAGTCAATATCTGTAGTGGAGTTTCAAGAGGCCTTCCTATCCTCATTCTCTGACCCGTATGCTTAATCTCAAAATGTCCTCTAATCTCTCTGAGGTTTCAGAAGGTCAGAGAGAACAATGCCAGAGACTTAATGTTCTTTTTTTTTTTAAGATTTTATTTATTTATTTTTTTTGAGAGAGAGAGAGAGAGCCAGCACACAAGTGGGGGGAGGGGCACAGGTAGAGGGACAAGCCGACTCCACGCTGAGGGAAGACTCCCCATGCAGGGGCTCAGTCTCATGACCCTGAGATCATGACCTGAAAATCAAGAGTCAGATGCTTAATCGCCTGAACCATCGAGGCTTAATGTTCTAGGATGCAGCAAGTTCAACCTGAATACATTGAATTTCAACTTTCTTCCTTCAGGAATAGATTATTTTGTCCCTACTAAGGAGGTTTTGAGCAACATTTCAATGTTTAAGACTGCCTACTGCTTTTTGTTTAACGGTGGCGCTAGGGATTATCTCAAAAGACACAGGAGACAATAAAAAAAAGCGCTGGACTTGGAGGAAAAGGAGAGGCCTTGGGATCTAGATCACTGCTCCCTAACTGTGTGACATGGACGTGCTCAGTTGAGGTCAGGAGAAGGGACGGTTCTGCTTCTCACTGAGCTGTACAGATGAAGGAAATGGCATGCCTCAAGGGGCCCATGTGTACGTGCAGCCCGCAGAGTGGGTCCCGACACGTTCAACACAAATGTCTCTGAGCAAGTGCTACTCGGGAAGATCTGTGCGAGAAGGTATTACCACTGTGTTCAGTTGTTTGTCCAGAAGGGGATGTGTTCCAGTTTGGACGCTGTGATGGTTAAGTTATGAGTGACCTTGACGGGCCACAGGATTAAACATTATTTCTGGGTGAGTTTGATGTTTGATTCAACATTATTTCTAGGTGTGCCTGTGAAGATGTTTCCAGAAGAGATTAACATTTGAAAAGGTGAACTGACTAAAGCAAATGGCCCTGTGCAGTGTGGGTAGGCATCATTCAACCCAAAGTCTTAAATGTCTGAATCTCTCTCTGTCTGACAGTTGAAGCTGAGATATCTTCCTGCCCTCAGTGCTCCTGGTTCTCAGACCTTCACACCTGACCCAGAATCTATACCACCAACACTCAGGCCTTTGAACTATTCCATGAGCCAATTCCTTACAATAAATCATTATCTATCTATCTATCTATCTATCTATCTATCTATCTATCTATCTTTCTATCTATCTATCTATCTCCTATTGGTTTTGTTTCTCTGGAGAACCTTGACTAATACAGGCACCAAGAAGGAAGTCAAAGTTTATAACTTCAGAATAATAGACCAAGTAATGATTTAAGGAGTTGTTAATAATGGTGATATTAATAAACAGTAGGTTAAATGTATTGAATGCTTAGAGTGTATACTTTGGTGCTTAGTACTCTGGCTACATTAATTCTTTGAACATACCATAATAGTATTTGTACTAAGCAGATGAGAAAACTGAGGTCGCAAGGAGTTGAACCTACTCAAGACCACTCACCAGTGAGTGGCTAAGCTATATTTTGAACCAGAGTCCAATTCTAGAGTCCATTTTTTTTTTAAAGATTTTATTTATTTATGTATTAGAGAGCGAGAGAGAGAGAAACACCATAGAGGGGAGAAGGTCAGAGGGAGAAGCAGGCTCGCCGCTGAGCTGGGAGCCCGATGTGGGACTCCATCCCAGGACTCCAGGATCATGACCTGAGCTGAAGGCAGTCGCTTAACCAACTGAGCCACCCAGGTGCCCTCTAGAGTCCATTTTTACATACAAAGCAAGCAGTCAACATCATAGCAGGAATAGCTTTGGGAGACAATCATCTATAGAAATTTATACATTAAAAACTTGATATTTAGGGCGCCTGGGTGGCTCAGTTGGTTGGGCGACTGCCTTCGGCTCAGGTCATGATCCTGGAGTCCCTGGATCGAGTCCCGCATCAGGCTCCCTGCTCGGCGGGGAGTCTGCTTCTCCCTCTGACCCTCCCCCCTCTCATGTGCTCTCTCTCATTCTCTCTCTCTCAAATAAAAAAATAAAATCTTTAAAAAAAAAAAAAAAAACTTGATATTTAGAACTTTGGGGCACCTGGGTTGCTCAGTTGTTTAAGCATCTGATTTGATCTCAGCTCAGGTCTTGATCTCATGAGTTGGAGCCCCACATTGAGCTCCAGGCTGGGCGTGGAGACTACTTCAAAAAAAATCCTAAAATTTTGAGCATTGAGAAATTAAAAACACAAGAAACAACAAATGTTGACAAGGATGTAGAGAAAAAGGAACTCTCGTGCTCTGTTGGTGGGAATGAAAACTGGTGTAGCCACTGTAAAAAGCAGTATGAAATTTACTCAAAAATTTAAAACTCTAACTATCCTATGATCCAGTGATGACACTACTGGTTATTTACCCCCAAAATACAAAAACACTAATTCGAAAGGATAGCTGCACCCCTGTGTTTATTGAAGCATTATCTACAATAGCCCAATTGCCTATCAAGAGATGAATGGATAAAGCAGATGTGGTATACATATACAATGGAAAATTATTCAGCCATAAAAAGATTGAAATCTTGGGATGCCTGGGTGGCTCAGTCGATTAAGCATCTGCCTTTGGCTCAGGTCATGATCCCTGGGTCCTGGGATCGAGTCCCCCATTGGGCTCCTTGCTCAGTGGGGAGCCTGCTTCTCCCTCTGCCTGCCACTCCCCCCACTTGTGCTCTCTCTCACTGACAAATAAATAAATAAAATCTTTAAAAAAAATGAAATCTTGCCATTTGCAATGACACGGATGAAGCTGAAGGGTATTATGCTAAGCGAAATAAAGACAAATACCATATGATTTCACTCATACGTGGAATTTAAGGAAAAAAATGAACAAAGAAAAAAAGAGAGAGAGAGAGAGAGACAAACCAAGAAACAGACTCTTAACTATAGAGAACAAACTGATGGTTACCAGAGGGGAGGTGGGTGGGGGTTGGGAGATACAGATGATGGGGATTAAGGAGTGCACTTATCATGTTGAGCTCTGAGTAATGTATAGAATATTTGAAGCATTGTATTGTACACCTGAAACTAATAAACACTGTATGATGATTTTACTGGAATTAAAATTTAAAAACTTAATAAAATTAAGGAAAAAAAACCTAACTTTGAGCATTGAGAGATTTATAGATCTACAAACTAACCTGAACAGCAGGAAGCTAAATCCCAGGACAAAGAGAACCTAGACAAAAAAGAACATTTTAGATAAAATAGCAACTGTTCTCTTGGTCTTTCTGGTGAAAGGTTAGCATCCTCTCTTATTAAGGAGTAATTGGATGTCTGTATCAGAACTTCACTATATAAAGCCATTTTATGGTGGTTGATCATAAAGTGAAAGAATGTGGGTTTGGTTATCTCTGATGAATACTTTAGACATCTTTTTTTTTTTTAAGATTGTTTGAGTGATTGATTGAGTGATTGATTTATCTGAGAGAGAGAGAACACACAAGTGGGGGAAGGGGCAGAGAGAGAGGGAGAAGGAGAGAAGCAGACTCCCCACTGACCGTGGAGTCTGACCTGGGGCTTGATCTCACCACCCTAAGATCATGACCTGAGCCGAAATCAAGAGTAGGACCCTTAACTGACCGAGCCACCCAGGTGCCCCAAAATCTTTAGACATCATTGCATACATCGTCTTCAAGATCTTTTCTAAGTGAAATATAGATCAGGATGTGACAAACTTTTTCTGTGCAGTGCTAGGTAGTAAGTATGCTCAGCGCTGTGGCCCATATGGTCTCCCTCTAAACAGCTATAGGACTCTGCTAGCATAGTGGGACATCACCCATAGACCATTCAGAATTAGATGGGCATGGCTGTATCCCAATAAAACTTCATTTACAAAAGTAGGTGGCAGGTCATTTGCCAAACCTTGGTACGTAGCTGGTATCTGTGTTAGGTAAAGCAACCAGCGCATCTTATTTTGCTCTGGACTGTCCCGGCTTTATCACCGGAAGTCCTACATCCCATGAAACCCTTCATTCCAAGTTGATTGCCATGAATAAGTTGACTTACAGTCAAATTCTGAGACATAGAGCACTCCAGATGTAACAGTCATCCCTCTCCCCACCATAAAATTGCCTTTGCCAAGCTTATATCTGTCAGCATAGAGTTATAAATTACAAGTGCATTCTGTTAACCCCCAAATATTACACATGCACAAGGGACAGGAACCAGATACCAATTTTCTTTTACAACATTTGCTTCCATAAGGGCACTTCCCAGTTCCTCCCACAGTTGGTCCCATCTTCAGACAAAAGTACAGACTGAGTGTTGGCAAGGTGTCTGGGCATCTCCGGAGATAAAAGTGAAAGTATAATAGAATTGTCATTTTGGACTAATTATGATGATTCCATGTTAGAGCAAGCCCCAGGGGGTCTGCTGAACTTCAGTGGATAAACAAAGGAAGGAGTCTTCAAGGAGTGCAGTAATACAGAGGCAAAGGAACCCCAAACAGAGCACTAATTGGCTGTTTTCTTGACAGCTTCAGCCAGCTCCAGCCTGGGCTTTTAAGGAGGATGTGTTAGGAATTACGGAAACCATGATCTCTCTACTGTCGGGAAGGCTGGGACACACCAGGGATGCAAATAATAGGCTGATGTTCATGGTATTTGGAGAGAAAATTGGTACCTCCCGTTGCTACCTATGTAGCCTTGGCCTTGGAGAAGTCCCTAAGTCCTTAGGCTTCAGAGTCCACATCTTTCACGCAGTAATAAAACCAAGCACCCCATAAGTTCTGTTGAGAACTGAAGGTGACATTCCTCATGAATTTGCCTAATTTAGGAATGTGTCTTTATACATATGGTCTGACTTGCCATGAGGCTGCATCCTCTGTGGGGTTCTGTATTTGGGGAACACACCCTCTATTGGTGAGTCAGGGATGGTATCCCAGAAGTTATTACTTTTATGTTAAAAGCTAAAGGATGATGAGTATTTATTTAATTAAAGTAAAAGGAAGGACATGGGCGGAGCAAGATGGCGGAGGAGTAGGAGACCTGCATTTCGTCTCCTCTCAGGAATTCAGCTGGATAGGGATCAAACCATTCTGAACACCTACAAACTCAACAGGAGATCGAAGAAAAGAATAGCAACAACTCTCTGAACAGAAAAGCAACCACTTTCTGGAAGGTAGGACGTGCGGAGAAGTGAATCCGAGGCGTTATTCGGGAGGATAGACGGCGGGGGAGGGGCCTCCGTCGGCCCCTTCTGGCAAGTAATAGAGCCAGGGAGCACAAAATCGGAACTTTTAGAAGTCTGCTCCGCTGAGGGACGTCACTCTGGTGGCGAAGTGGGGGGTGGAACCCTCGCGGGACAGTGTGGTCTCAGGACCCTCGGGGTCACAGAAAGACCTGGGGTGCCTGAGTGCGGCAGAGCTCCCAGGTATCGGAGCAGGGAAGCCGGCTGCAGAGACGGAGCCCAGGCGCGGGCTCTCAGCTCGGGGTTGCTATAAACCGTGATCCGCGGCACAGTCGGGCCACTGCTCCTCCAGCAGGGACCCAACAAGCGGCAGATCCGGGGAGACTCACCTTCTTCCCCCGGGAGGAGAGGTGCGGGAGCGCACCGCAGGGATCTGCTGGGTTTGGAGACTCCACGCCGGGTCGGGTGCCGGATAGAAAGGCGCGGTCACAGGCCGGGTGAGCGCGGAGTGTGGCCGGAGATCGGGGAGACGGGAGTGACTGACTGCTTTTCTCTGGGGGCTCGCTGAGGAGCGGGACCCCGAGTTCTCGGCTCCTCCGGGGCGGAGACTGGGAGGCCGCCATTTTCACTCTCCGCCTCCAAAGCTGTACGGAAAGCTTGCAGGGAACAAAAGCTCCGGAGAGCAAACCCCAGCAGATTACTTGGCCTGGACCGGCAAGGGCGGGGCAATTTTGCCTCCGGCAAAGACATTTGGGAACCACGGCAACAGGCCCCTCCCCCAGAAGATCAGCAAGAACAGCCAGCCAAGACCAAGTTTACCGATCAATGAGAACGGCAGAACTCCAGCGCTAGGGGAATACTGCACATAGAATTCATGGCTTTTTTACCATGATTCTTTAGTCTTTCAAAGTTAATTATTTTTTTTAACTGTCTTTTTTTCTTTTTTCTTTTTTCTTTTTTTTTTGAATTTTTCTTTTTCCCTTTCTCAACCAACATCTTATCAATCCCTTCTTTAAAAAAAAAACATTTTTATTTTTCATTTTTAAAGTCATATTCTATCCCTTCATAATAGTTACCCGTATTTTTGGCATATATATATAAGTTGTTCTCTCTTTAAAATCTTGAGATAGTTTCTTCTAACAGATGAAAATATACTCTAAATCTCTAGTGTATGGTTTTTTTTTTACTCCCCTGCCTGATCACATTCTCTCCCTTTTTTCTCTCTTTCTTTTTTTTTTTTAATCCTCTTCTTTCTTTTTTCAAACAACTTATCAAATCCTTTTTTAAAATTTTTTATAATTTCCATCTTTACAGTCATATTCCATCCCTTCATCATATCAACCCTTATTATTGTACATATATAAGTTTTTCTTTCTTTAAAATTTTGGGAGGCACTTTCTTTTAACAGACCAAAATACACCCAAAATCTAGTGTGTGGCACTGATCTATAAACCAGCTTGATCATATTTGATCACATTCTGTTTTTGTTTTGTTTTGTTTTGTTCTGCTTTTGTTTGTTATTATCTTTATCTTTTTCTTTTTTCTTTCTTTTTCTTTTTTCTCTCTTTCCCTTTCTTTTCCCACTACTTCAGGTCTTTTCTGAGTTGTTTAGAGTATATATTCTGGGGACGTTGTTACCCTGCTAGCATTTTGTTCTCGCATTAATCTATTCTCTGCACAAAATGACAAGACGGAAAAAATAACCTCAACAAAAAGAACAGGAGGTAGTACCGACTGCCAGGGACCTACTCAATACGGACATTAGTACGATGTCAGATCTAGAGTTCAGAACCATCACTTTAAAGATACTAGCTGGGCTTGAAAAAAGCATGGAAGTTATTAGAGAAACCCTTTCTGGAGAAGTAAAAGAACTAAAATCGAACCAAGTAGAAATCAAAAAGGCTATTAATGAGGTGCAATCAAATATGGGGGTGCTAACTGCTAGGATAAATGAGGCAGAAGAAAGACTCAGTGAGATAGAAGACCAAATGATGGAAAATAAAGAAGCTGAGAAAAAGAGAGATAAACAACTACTGGATCACGAGGGCAGAATTCGAGAGATAAACGATACCATAAGACGAAACACCGTTAGAATAATTGGGATCCCAGAAGAAGAAGAAAGAGAGAGAGGGGCAGAAGGTATAATAGAGCAAATTATAGCAGAGAACTTCCCTAATTTGGGGAAGGAAACAGGCATCAAAATCCAGGAAGCACAGAGAACCCCTCTCAAAATCAATAAAAATAGGTCAACACCCTGACATCTAATAGTAAAACTTACGAGTCTCAGAGACAAAGAGAAAATCCTGAAAGCAGCTCGGGAGAAGAGATATGTAACCTACAATGGTAGAAACATTAGATTGGCAACAGACTTATCCACAGAGACCTGGCAGGCCAGAAAGGACTGGCAGGACATATTCAGAGCACTAAATGAGAAAAATATGCAGCCAAGAATACTATATCCAGCTAGGCTGTCATTGAAAATTGAAGGAGAGATAAAAAGCTTCCAGGACAAACAAAAACTAAAGGAATTTGCAAACACGAAACCAGCCCTACAAGAAATATTGAAAGGGGTCCTCTAAGCAAAGAGAGAGCCTAAAAGCAACATAGACCAGAAAGGAACACAAACAATATACAGTAACAGTCACTTTACAGGCAATACAATGGCACTAAATTCCTATCTTTCAATAGTTACCCTGAATGTAAATGGGCTAAATGCCCCAATCAAAAGACACAGGCTATCAGATTGGATTAAAAAACAAGACCCATCGATATGCTGTCTGCAAGAGACTCATTTTAGACCCAAAGACACCCCCAGATTGAAAGTGAGGGGGTGGAAAACCATTTACCATGCTAATGGACACCAAAAGAAAGCTGGGGTGGCAATCCTTATATCAGACAAATTAGATTTTAAACCAAAGACTGTAATAAGAGATGAGGAAGGACACTATATCCTACTTAAAGGGTCTATCCAACAAGAAGATCTAACAATTGTAAATATCTATGCCCCTAACATGGGAGCAGCCAATTATATAAGGCAATTAATAACAAAAGCAAAGAAACACATCGACAACAATACAATAATAGTGGGGGACTTAAACACCCCCCTCACTGAAATGGACAGATCGTCTAAGCAAAAGCTCAACAAGGAAATAAAGACTTTAAATGACACACTGGACCAAATGGACTTCACAGACATATTCAGAACATTCAATCCCAAAGCAACGGAATACACATTCTTCTCTAGTGCCCATGGAACATTCTCCAGAATAGATCACATCCTAGGTCATAAATCAGGTCTCAACCGGTACCAGAAGATTGGGATCATTCCCTGCATATTTTCAGACCACAATGCTTTGAAACTAGAACTCAATCACAAGAGGAAAGTCGGAAAGAACTCAAATACATGGACGCTAAAGGGCATCCTACTGAAGAATGAACGGGTCAACCAGGAAATTAAAGAAGAATTAAAAAAATTCATGGAAACCAATGAAAATGAAAACACAACTATTCAAAATCTTTGGGATACAGCAAAGGCAGTCCTAAGAGGAAACTATATAGCAATACAAGCCTTTCTCAAGAAACAAGAAAGGTCTCAAATACACAACGTAACCCTACACCTAAAGGAGCTGGAGAAAGAACAGCAAATAAAGCCTAAACCCAGCAGGAGAAGGGAAATAATAAAGATCAGAGCAGAAATCAATGAAATAGAAACCAAAAGAACAGTAGAACAGATCAACGAAACTAGGAGCTGGTTCTTTAAAAGAATTAACAAGATTGATAAGCCCCTGGCCAGACTTATCAAAAAGAAAAGAGAAAGGACCCAAATCAACAAAATCATGAATGAAAGAGGAGAAATCACAACCAACACCAAAGAAATACAAACAATTATAAGAACATATTATGAGCAACTCTATGCCAGCAAATTAGATAAACTGGAAGTAATGGATGCATTCCTAGAGATGTATCAACTACCAAAACTGAACCAGGAAGAAATAGAAAACCTGAACAGACCTATAACCACTAAGGAAATAGAAGCAGTCATCAAAAATCTCCCAAAACACAAAAGCCCAGGGCCAGATGGCTTCCCAGGGGAATTCTACCAAACATTGAAAGAAGAATTAATACCTATCCTTCTGAAACTGTTCCAAAAAATAGAAATGGAAGGAAAACTTCCAAACTCATTTTATGAGGCCAGCATTACCTTGATCCCCAAACCAGACAAAGACCCCATCAAAAAGGAGAATTACAGACCAATATCCCTGATGAACATGGATGCAAAAATTCTCACCAAAATACTAGCCAATACGATCCAACAGTACATTAAAAGGATTATTCACCACGACCAAGTTGGATTTATCCCTGGGCTGCAAGGTTGGTTCAACATCCGCAAATCAATCAACGTGATACAACACATTAACAAAAGAAACAACAAGAACCATATGATCCTCTCAATAGATGCAGAAAAAGCATTTGACAAAGTACAGCATCCTTTCTTTTTTTTTTTTTATTTTTTTTTATTGTTATGTTAATCCCCATACATTACATCATTAGTTTTAGATATAGTGTTCCATGATTCATTGTTTGTGCATAACACCCAGTGCTCCATGCAGAACGTGCCCTCCTCAATACCCATCACCAGGCTAACCCATCCTCCCAACCCCCTCCCCTCTAGAACCCCCAGTTTGTTTTTCAGAGTCCATCGTCTCTCATGGTTCTTCTCCCCCTCCGATTTCCCCCCCTTCATTCTTCCCCTCCTGCTACATTCTTCTTCTTCTTTTTTTCTTTCTTAACATATATTGCATTATTTGTTTCAGAGGTACAGATCTGAGATTCAACAGTCCTGCACAATTCACAGCGCTTACCAGAACACATACCCTCCCCAGTGTCCATCACCCAGTCACCCCATCCCTCCCACCCCACCCCCCACTCCAGCAACCCTCAGTTTGTTTCCTGAGATTAAGAATTCCTCATATCAGTGAGGTCATATGATACATGTCTTTCTCTGTTTGACTTATTTCGCTCAGCATAATACCCTCCAGTTCCATCCACGTCGTTGCAAATGGCAAGATCTTATTCCTTTTGATGGCTGCATAATATTCCATTGCATATATATACCACATCTTCTTTATCCATTCATCTGTTGATTGACATCTTGGCTCTTTCCACAGTTTGGCTATTGTGGACATTGCTGCTATAAACATCGGGGTGCACGTAGCCTTTCGGGTCCCTACTTTTGTATCTTTGGGGTAAATACCCAGGAGTGCAATTGCTGGATCATATGGTAGCTCTATTTTCAACTTTTTGAGGAACCTCCATACTGTTTTCCAGAGTGGCTGCACCAGCTTGCATTCCCACCAACAGTGTAGGAGGGTTCCCCTTTCTCCGCATCCCCGCCAACATCTGTCATTTCCTGACTTGTTAATTTTAGCCATTCTGACTGGTGTGAGGTGGTATCTCATTGAGGTTTTGATTTGGATTTCCCTGATGCCGAGCGATATTGAACACTTTTTCATGTGTCTGTTGGCCATTTGGATGTCTTCTTTGGAGAAATGTCTGTTCATGTCTTCTGCCCATTTCTTGATTGGATTCTTTGTTCTTTTGGTGTTGAGTTTGATGAGTTCTTTATAGATTTTGGATACTAGCCCTTTATCTGATATGTCATTTGCAAATATCTTCTCCCATTCTGTCAGTTGTCTTTTGGTTTTGTTGACTGTTTCCTTTGCTTTGCAAAAGCTTTTTATCTTGATGAAGTCCCAATAGTTCATTTTTGCCCTTGCTTCCCTTGCCTTTGGCGATGTTTCTAGGAAGAAGTTGCTGCGGCTGAGGTCGAAGAGGTTGCTGCCTGTGTTCTCCTTTAGGATTTTGATGGACTCCTGTCTCACATTGAGGTCTTTCAACCATTTGGAGTCTATTTTTGTGTGTGGTGTAAGGAAATGGTCCAGTTTCATTCTTCTGCATGTGGCTGTCCAATTTTCCCAACACCATTTGTTGAAGAGACTGTCTTTTTTCCATTGGACATTCTTTCCTGCTTTGTCGAAGATTAGTTGACCATAGAGTTGAGGGTCCATTTCTGGGCTCTCTATTCTGTTCCATTGATCTATGTGTCTGTTTTTGTGCCAGTACCATACTGTCTTGATGATGACAGCTTTGTAGTAGAGCTGGAAGTCTGGAATTGTGATGCCGCCGGCTTTGCTTTTCTTTTTCAACATTCCTCTGGCTATGCGGGGTCTTTTCTGGTTCCATACAAATTTTAGGATTATTTGTTCCATTTCTTTGAAGAAAGTGGATGGTATTTTGATGGGGATTGCATTGAATGTGTAGATTGCTCTAGGTAGGATTGACATCTTCACAATATTTGTTCTTCCAATCCATGAGCATGGAAAGTTTTTCCATTTCTTTGTGTCTTCCTCAATTTCTTTCATGAGTGTTTTATAGTTTTCTGAGTACAGATCCTTTGCCTCTTTGGTTAGATTTATTCCTAGGTATCTTATGGTTTTGGGTGCAATTGTAAATGGGATCGACTCCTTAATTTCTCTTTCTTCTGACTTGTTGTTGGTGTATAGGAATGCCACTGACTTCTGTGCATTGATTTTATATCCTGCCACTTGACTGAATTCCTGTATGAGTTCTAGCAGTTTTGGGGTGGAGTCTTTGGGATTTTCCACATAAAGTATCATATCATCTGCAAAGAGTGAGAGTTTGACTTCTTCTTTGCCAATTTGGATGCCTTTGATTTCTTTTTGTTGTCTGATTGCTGTGGCTAGGACTTCCAATACTATGTTGAATAGCAGTGGTGATAGTGGACATCCCTGCCGCGTTCCTGACCTTAGGGGGAAAGCTATCAGTTTTTCCCCATTGAGAATGATATTCGCTGTAGGTTTTTCATAGATGGCTTTTATGATATTGAGGTATGTACCCTCTATCCCTATACTCTGAAGAGTTTTGATCAAGAAAGGATGCTGTACTTTGTCAAATGCTTTTTCTGCATCTATTGAGAGGATCATGTGATTCTTGTTTTTTCTTTTGTTAATGTATTGTATCACGTTGATTGATTTGCGGATGTTGAACCAACCTTGCAGCCCAGGGATAAATCCGACTTGGTCGTGGTGAATAATCCTTTTAATGTACTGTTGGATCCTATTGGCTAGTATTTTGGTGACAATTTTTGCATCCATGTTCATCAGGGATATTGGTCTGTAATTCTCCTTTTTAATGGGGTCTTTGTCTGGTTTTGGGATCAAGGTAATGCTGGCCTCATAAAATGAGTTTGGAAGTTTTCCTTCCATTTCTATTTTTTGGAACAGTTTCAGAAGGATAGGTATTAATTCTTCTTGAAATGTTTGGTAGAATTCCCCTGGGAAGCCATCTGGCCCTGGGCTTTTGTGTTTTGGGAGATTTTTGATGACTGCTTCTATTTCCTTAGTGGTTATAGGTCTGTTCAGGTGTTCTATTTCTTCCTGGTTCAGTTTTGGTAGTTGATACATCTCTAGGAATGCATCCATTACTTCCAGGTTATCTAATTTGTTGGCATAGAGTTGCTCATAATATGTTCTTATAATTGTTTGTATTTCTTTGGTGTTGGTTGTGATTTCTCCTCTTTCATTCATGATTTTGTTGATTTGGGTCATTTCTCTTTTCTTTTTGATAAGTCTGGCCAGGGGCTTATCAATCTTGTTAATTCTTTCAAAGAACCAGCTCCTAGTTTCGTTGATCTGTTCTACTGTTCTTTTGGTTTCTATTTCATTGATTTCTGCTCTGATCTTGATTATTTCTCTTCTCCTGCTGGGTTTAGGCTTTATTTGCTGTTCTTTCTCCAGCTCCTTTAGGTGTAGGGTTAGGTTGTGTACTTGAGACCTTTCTTGTTTCTTGAGAAAGGCTTGTATTGCTATATAGTTTCCTCTTAGGACTGCCTTTGCTGTATCCCAAAGATTTTGAATAGTTGTGTTTTCATTTTCATTGGTTTCCATGAATTTTTTTAATTCTTCTTTAATTTCCTGGTTGACCCATTCATTCTTCAGTAGGATGCTCTTTAGCCTCCATGTATTTGAGTTCTTTCTGACTTTCCTCTTGTGATTGAGTTCTAGTTTAAAAGCATTGTGGTCTGAAAATAGGCAGGGGATGATCCCAATCTTCTGGTACCGGTTGAGACCTGATTTATGACCTAGGATGTGATCTATTCTGGAGAATGTTCCATGGGCACTAGAGAAGAATGTGTATTCCGTTGCTTTGGGATGGAATGTTCTGAATATGTCTGTGAAGTCCATTTGGTCCAGTGTGTCATTTAAAGTCTTTATTTCCTTGTTGATCTTTTGCTTAGACGATCTGTCCATTTCAGTGAGGGGGGTGTTAAAGTCCCCCACTATTATTGTATTGTTGTCGATGTGTTTCTTTGCTTTTGTTATTAATTGCCTTATATAATTGGCTGCTCCCATGTTAGGGGCATAGATATTTACAATTGTTAGATCTTCTTGTTGGATAGACCCTTTAAGTAGGATATAGTGTCCTTCCTCATCTCTTATTACAGTCTTTGGTTTAAAATCTAATTTGTCTGATATAAGGATTGCCACCCCAGCTTTCTTTTGGTGTCCATTAGCATGGTAAATGGTTTTCCACCCCCTCACTTTCAATCTGGGGGTGTCTTTGGGTCTAAAATGAGTCTCTTGCAGACAGCATATCGATGGGTCTTGTTTTTTAATCCAATCTGATAGCCTGTGTCTTTTGATTGGGGCATTTAGCCCATTTACATTCAGGGTAACTATTGAAAGATAGGAGTTCAGTGCCATTGTATTGCCTGTAAAGTGACTGTTACTGTATATTGTTTGTGTTCCTTTCTGGTCTATGTTGCTTTTAGGCTCTCTCTTTGCTTAGAGGACCCCTTTCAATATTTCTTGTAGGGCTGGTTTCGTGTTTGCAAATTCCTTTAGTTTTTGTTTGTCCTGGAAGCTTTTTATCTCTCCTTCAATTTTCAATGACAGCCTAGCTGGATATAGTATTCTTGGCTGCATATTTTTCTCATTTAGTGCTCTGAATATGTCCTGCCAGTCCTTTCTGGCCTGCCAGGTCTCTGTGGATAAGTCTGTTGCCAATCTAATGTTTCTACCATTGTAGGTTACATATCTCTTCTCCCGAGCTGCTTTCAGGATTTTCTCTTTGTCTCTGAGACTCGTAAGTTTTACTATTAGATGTCGGGGTGTTGACCTATTTTTATTGATTTTGAGAGGGGTTCTCTGTGCTTCCTGGATTTTGATGCCTGTTTCCTTCCCCAAATTAGGGAAGTTCTCTGCTATAATTTGCTCCATTATACCTTCTGCACCTCTCTCTCTTTCTTCTTCTTCTGGGATCCCAATTATTCTAACGGTGTTTCGTCTTATGGTATCGTTTATCTCTCGAATTCTGCCCTCGTGATCCAGTAGTTGTTTATCTCTCTTTTTCTCAGCTTCTTTATTTTCCATCATTTGGTCTTCTATCTCGCTGATTCTTTCTTCTGCCTCATTTATCCTAGCAGTTAGCGCCCCCATATTTGATTGCACCTCATTAATAGCCTTTTTGATTTCTACTTGGTTCGATTTTAGTTCTTTTACTTCTCCAGAAAGGGTTTCTCTAATAACTTCCATGTTTTTTTCAAGCCCAGCTAGTATCTTTAAAGTGATGATTCTGAACTCTAGATCTGACATCGTACTAATGTCCGTATTGAGTAGGTCCCTGGCAGTCGGTACTACCTCTTGTTCTTTTTGTTGAGGTGATTTTTTCCGTCTTGTCATTTTGTGCAGAGGAGAATAGATTAATGAGAGAACAAAATGCTAGCAGGGTAACAACGTCCCCAGAAAATATACTCTAAACAAATCAGAAAAGACCTGAAGCAGTGGGAAAAGAAAGGGAAAGAGAGAAAAAAGAAAAGGAAAGAAAAAAAGAAAAAAGATAAAGATAAAGATAAAAACAAACAAAAGAAGAACAAAACAAAACAAAACAAAAACAGAATGTGATCAAATATGATCAGGCTGGATTATAGATCAGTGACACACACTAGATTTTGGGTGTATTTTGGTCTGTTAAAAGAAAGTCCCTCCCAAAATTTTAAAGAAAGAAAAACTTATATATGTACAAAAATAAGGGTTGATATGATGAAGGGATGGAATATGACTGTAAAGATGGAAATTATAAAAAATTTTAAAAAAGGATTTGATAAGTTGTTTAAAAAAAGAAAGAAGAGGATTAAAAAAAAAAGAAAGAAAGAAAGAAAAAAGGGAGAGAATGTGATCAGGCAGGGGAGTAGAAAAAAACCATACACTAGAGATTTAGAGTATATTTTGATCTGTTAGAAGAAACTATCTCAAGATTTTAAGGAGAGAACAACTTATATATATATGCCAAAAATACGGGTAACTACTATGAAGGGATAGAATATGACTTTAAAAATGAAAAATAAAATTTTTTTTTTTAAAAAAGGGATTGATAAGATGTTGGTTGAAAAAGGGAAAAAGAAAAATTCAAAAAAAAAGAAAAAAGGAAAAAAGAAAAAAAGAAAAAAAAGACAGTTAAAAAAAATAATTAACTTTGAAAGACTAAAGAATCATGGTAAAAAAGCCATGAATTCTA
The DNA here is from genome assembly GCF_964656455.1 of Halichoerus grypus. Classification (NCBI taxonomy): domain Eukaryota; kingdom Metazoa; phylum Chordata; class Mammalia; order Carnivora; family Phocidae; genus Halichoerus; species Halichoerus grypus. Next base: position 18,107,794 of record NC_135719.1, on the reverse strand, counting down.
TGTGCAGTGTTCCCCTAGCGCTGGAGTTCTGCCGTTCTCATTGATTGGTAAACTTGGTCTTGGCTGGCTGTTCTTGCTGATCTTCTGGGGGAGGGGCCTGTTGCCGTGGTTCCCAAATGTCTTTGCCGGAGGCAAAATTGCCCCGCCCTTGCCGGTCAGGGCTAAGTAATCTGCTCGGGTTTGCTCTCCGGAGCTTTTGTTCCCTGCAAGCTCTCCGTACAGCTTTGGAGGCGGAGAGTGAAAATGGCGGCCTCCCAGTCTCCGCCCCGGAGGAGCCGAGAACTCAGGGTCCCGATCCTCAGCGAGCCCCCAGAGAAAAGCAGTCAGTCACTCCCGTCTCCCCGGTCTCCGGCCACACTCCTCGCTCACCCGGCCTGTGACCACGCCTTTCTATCTGGCACCCGACCCCGGGTGGAGTCTCCAAACCCAGCAGATCCCCGCGGTGCGCTCCCGCACCTCTCCTCCCGGGGGAAGAAGGTGAGTCTCCCCGGATCTGCCGCTTGTTGGGTCCCTGCTGGAGGAGCTGTGGCCCAACTGTGCCGCGGATCATGGTTTATAGCAACCCCGAGCTGAGAGCCCGCGCCTGGGCTCCATCTCTGCAGCCGGCTTCCCCGCTCCAATACCTGGGAGCTCTGCCGCACTCAGGCACCCCCGGTCTTTCTGTGACCCCGAGGGTCCTGAGACCACACTGTCCCGCGAGGGTTCCACCCCCCACTTCGCCACCAGAGTGACGTCCCTCAGCGGACCAGACTTCTAAAAGTTCCGATTTTGTGCTCCGTGGCTCTATCACTTGCCAGAAGCGGCCGACGGAGGCCCCTCCCCCGCCGTCTATCCTCCCGAATATCGCCTCGGATTCACTTCTCCGCACGTCCTACCTTCCAAAAAGTGGTCGCTTTTCTGTTCAGAGAGTTGTTGCTCTTCTTTTCTTTGATCTCCTGTTGAGTTTGTAGGTGTTCAGAATGGTTTGATCCCTATCCAGCTGAATTCCTGAGAGGAGATGAAATCCAGGTCTCCTACTCCTCCGCCATCTTGCTCCGCCCCCGTACAGCATCCTTTCTTGATCAAAACTCTTCAGAGTATAGGGATAGAGGGTACATACCTCAATATCATAAAAGCCATCTATGAAAAACCTACAGCGAATATCATTCTCAATGGGGAAAAACTGAGAGATTTCCCCCTAAGGTCAGGAACGTGGCAGGGATGTCCACTATCACCACTGCTATTCAACATAGTATTGGAAGTCCTAGCCACAGCAATCAGACAACAAAAAGAAATCAAAGGCATCCAAATTGGCAAAGAAGAAGTCAAACTCTCACTCTTTGCAGATGATATGATACTTTATGTGGAAAATCCCAAAGACTCCACCCCAAAACTGCTAGAACTCATACAGGAATTCAGTCAAGTGGCAGGATATAAAATCAATGCACAGAAGTCAGTGGCATTCCTATACACCAACAACAAGTCAGAAGAAAGAGAAATTAAGGAGTCGATCCCATTGACAATTGCACCCAAAACCATAAGATACCTAGGAATAAATCTAACCAAAGAGACAAAGGATCTGTACTCAGAAAACTATAAAATACTCATGAAAGAAATTGAGGAAGACACAAAGAAATGGAAAAACGTTCCATGCTCATGGATTGGAAGAACAAATATTGTGAAGATGTCAATCCTACCTAGAGCAATCTACACATTCAATGCAATCCCCATCAAAATACCATCCACTTTTTTCACAGAAATGGAACAAATAATCCTAAAATTTGTATGGAACCAGAAAAGACCCCGCATAGCCAGAGGAATGTTGAAAAAGAAAAGCAAAGCTGGCGGCATCAGAATTCCGGACTTCCAGCTCTACTACAAAGCTATCATCATCAAGACAGTATGGTACTGGCACAAAAACAGACACATAGATCAATGGAACAGAATAGAGAGCTCAGAAATGGACCCTCAACTCTATGGTCAACTCATCTTTGACAAAGCAGGAAAGAATGTCCAATGCAAAAAAGACAGTCTCTTCAACAAATGGTGTTGGGAAAATTGGACAACCACATGCAGAAGAATGAAACTGGACCATTTCCTTACACCACACACAAAAATAGACTCCAAATGGTTGAAAGACCTCAATGTGAGACAGGAGTTCATCAAAATCCTAAAGGAGAACACAGGCAGCAACCTCTTCGACCTCAGCCGCAGCAACTTCTTCCTAGAAACATCGCCAAAGGCAAGGGAAGCAAGGGCAAAAATGAACTATTGGGACTTCATCAAGATAAAAAGCTTTTGCAAAGCAAAGGAAACAGTCAACAAAACCAAAAGACAACTGACAGAATGGGAGAAGATATTTGCAAATGACATATCAGATAAAGGGCTAGTATCCAAAATCTATAAAGAACTCATCAAACTCAACACCAAAAGAACAAAGAATCCAATCAAGTAATGGGCAGAAGATATGAACAGACATTTTTCCAAAGAAGACATCCAAATGGCCAACAGACACATGAAAAGGTGCTTAACATCACTCGGCATCAGGGAAATCCAAATCAAAACCTCAATGAGATACCACCTCACACCAGTCAGAATGGCTAAAATTAACAAGTCAGGAAATGACAGATGTTGGCGGGGATGCGGAGAAAGGGGAACCCTCCTACATTGTTGGTGGGAATGCAAGCTGGTGCAGCCACTCTGGAAAACAGTATGGCGGTTCCTCAAAAAGTTGAAAATAGAGCTACCATATGATCCAGCAATTGCACTCCTGGGTATTTACCCCAAAGATACAAAAGTAGGGACCAGAAAGGGTACGTGCACCCCGATGTTTATAGCAGCAATGTCCACAATAGCCAAACTGTGGAAAGAGCCAAGATGTCCATCAACAGATGAATGGATAAAGAAGAGGTGGTATATATATACAATGGAATATTATGCAGCCATCAAAAGGAATGAGATCTTGCCATTTGCAACGATGTGGATGGAACTGGAGGGTATTATGCTGAGCGAAATAAGTCAAACAGAGAAAGACATGTATCATATGACCTCACTGATATGAGGAATTCTTAATCTCAGGAAACAAACTGAGGCCTGCTGGAGTGGGAGGTGGGATGGGAGGGATGGGGTGACTGGGAGATGGACACTGGGGAGGGTATGTGTTCTGGTAAGCGCTGTGAATTGTGCAAGGCTGTTGAATCTCAGATCTGTACCTCTGAAACAAATAATGCAATATATGTTACGAAAGAAAAAAAGAAGAAGAAGAATGTAGCAGGAGGGGAAGAATGAAGGGGGGGAAATTGGAGGGGGAGAAGAACCATGAGAGACGATGGACTCTGAAAAACAACCTGAGGGTTCTAGAGGGGAGGGGGGTGGGAGGATGGGTTAGCCTGGTGATGGGTATTGAGGAGGGCACGTTCTGCATGGAGCACTGGGTGTTATGCACAAACAATGAATCATGGAACACTATATCTAAAACTAATGAGGTAATGTATGGGGATTAACATAACAATAAAAAATTAAAAAAAATAAAGTAAAAGGAAGGAGATGTAAATGGATTTAGGAGAGGGAAAATACTTTGTGAAACTATGGAGATAAGAGAGTCAAGACAAGGAGGGAGAGAGACAGACAGAGAGAGAGAGAGATCCAAAGAAGTGAAAGAAATCCCCCACAACTGGGGAGGGAGGGCCCGTGGGGCAGAGCGGGGAGAGGTGTTTGAGGAGGGGTAACCTGGACCAGACCATGCAGGCTTTGCCAACCACACTGAGGGGCAGCATTGTCCTGAGGGCTAGGGGTCTTCATAGCAGGTGCAACATTTAGGTTTTTACAAATTATTTTTAAAAGATTCTTGCTCTGACTACAGAACGGAAAATGTCTGTTGATAGAAGGCAGCAGCAGTGAGGGGTAGAGTGTCGGGTGTAAGGGTGAGGGAAAAAACAGGATTCAGAGAACCGGACCCACAAGGAGGCAGTTACGATCGTCCGGATGAGAGGCAATGGGCTTTGGCTGGGGTGATGTTCCATGAGAGAGTCCAGTGGAATCTCTGCCTGGGTCAGAGCCCGGGATCACTAGCGCAGCAGAGAAAGGCACGGGGCTAATGGAGGCAAGCAGTGAAATTTAAATTGGAAGGAAACCAAACTGACCCACAGTGGACCCAGAAGAGCAACAAAGTGGGAGCCAAAAACACCTGTCCAATTTGAAAGCATATTTAAAGTCACGCGTGCAGTTGGCGTTTGCTATTTCCTGGCCACCCGATATCCATTTCTCCAAAGTCTGAGGGCGATCTCTAATTTCTTTCTGGAGGACCACTCCTAGATCTTCATTCAATGGCCCTGTGCTTCCTTTGGTGTTGATTTCACTCCTGGCTATAGGGAAGGACAAGAAGCTGACCCTCTGCTCAGCACTGCCCCCAGATCTGTGCAAGTAGGACCCTATCTTGGGTCCTGCTTCAGCCTTCCTGCATCATATTCATCTGCACTGTGGAGAATACACTGAGCCCAGTTGATATGCCCAACAGGACCCCCCACTTCCCATTTTTGTCCATGATCTAGATCTAAGTATCCAGGATCCCAGAATGACCTGCCTAAACATCTCTACCTGCTTCCAAGTCACATGGTGGCCTCTTCCCTCTCCTGAGAGCAGACAAGGCAGCTGGTATGTGCTCACCTGGGTGGTTAATAGCTAGCTGTTTGTGGCATTGTGGACCAAGTATGGATGTGCATGCCAGAGTGACCACATGTGTACATATGGCTACAGGCTAGAGCCAAGAAAAGAAAGATAATTCATCAGGCCATAGGCCAGAGGCAAGAAAGGAAAGAGAATTCATCAGGCTTTGGGCTACCCTTTTGCATGATGCCCATATTCCAGAGCAGGCCTCTAAGGAGTCTGAGAATTCTAAATGCAGACCTTCCTCCCAGGTTATTGTTAAAGTATATTGTTAAGAGGGTAGAATATATTTTATTTAACATGTCACTTGATTTATAATTTTAAAATAATTTGACATATATTATAGGGGCCTCTACTTATAATCTTGCTCTAGACCCCTCCAAAAGTTAGGAATTGGACCAGCCTGGCCAATCAATGCAGAACATCATATTGACTGTGGTGACAGGTTAGGGTTTAGGGAATGTGTCTGGGGCTAACATAGTGAGAAACACTGAGGGTTTGCTGAACTCAAATGAAAGAGACCCTTGAGACCCTTCTTCTTATTATTACTTGGCTTAAAGCTGAGAGGACCAGGACCCCAGGGAAGCAGCAGGTTTCTTGTCACCATGTGGAGTAGAAGACTGAGTCTGAGGCGTAGGTGAGGGGATGGATTCTGAGAAGCAGACAAAAACCAAGGTCTGGACCGTTGAACTCTGGATTAATTATCAATTAAAATCAGATCTACTCCTGGTCTTTTCAGTAAGGTAATACAGTAAATTTCACCATAAAATTTGGCCTGGGCATTCCATCCCTTCTGCCAATCAATGGGTAGAGGCAAATTAAGAATTTAATAATAGATTATTTTTAATCCACCTTCTTTAGCCCATCAATTTCATCTCCTCTATCCACCCATCCTTTACCTCCACACTTCTAATTTACCGAGATCTTAAAGGCCATCCTTGGGAAACAAGACAGCATAATTATTAGGGTGAAAGCAAGTAAATGCAGTTGTGAATCCTGACTTGGTGGCATGGGGGCCAGATGGATGTTCTTGTCTGGGACGTTTATTCCTAAATGAGTGGTCGTGTCCTGTAGAGAGAGTTGGAACATTATTCGGGGGTGGGGGGGGGCGCTATGGAAGCATCCAGAGTCCTGCAATGATGATGTTGAGGTCTAGTGATAGTGTTGCTGGTGGAGATCTCCTAAAAGGATAGTTCTGTGGAAGAAGATGCTTATACTCACTGTTGTCTGGTCTCTCCTCGTCCCAGCTGAGTTTCAAAGCCTGGTTACCCAGCTTCCCATCAGTTCTGGAAGTTACCAAGTCTCCATAGGCAGAGTTGGACTCCACTGTATGAAACCAAGTGTCCTTACACCCAGTGATCTACAGTGTGGGATCCAGGAGTGTCTTGAAGGCAGTATAATCTAAGGGGATAGAATAGCAGTGGCTATCTGGGGTTGTCTATCTGGCTGAGGTGTGGCTGAAGATAATAAAATTTCTTTTCTCTTAAGAAACAGGATTCTGAAAGCCACATTTAAATATTTAAATAACTGATGTAATTATTGCATGTGGTAATATGGAAAAAAGTGCCCACTGAGATCAGTATTGGGGCCATGGTGTCTCTATCATTAGAACCTCATTGGGCATGGAATCTTCCAGAAAGATAGAATGAGACAGCTGCCCTCATACCCCAGAGAGCTGAAAAGAAGGAATGAGGTGTTTACATAATTTCATGCAGGTTAATTTTTTTTTTTCCCCTTGAGACATCCTCTTTGATCCATGTATTATTTAGAAGTGTGTTTTTAGTTTCTCAGTGTTTGAAGATTTTCCTGTTTTCTTTCCATGAGTGATTTCTAGTTTCATGCTGCTGCGGTCAGACAGCACACTCTGTATCACTGCAGTTCTTCTAAACTTGTTGAGGTTTGTTTTATGGCCCATGATATGGTCTATCTTGGTATGTGTCTCACAGGCAATTAAAAAAATGTATGTTCTGCAGTTGCTGGGTGGAGTATTCTATAAATGTCAATTAGATCCTATTGGTTGAGGGTATCTTTTATTCTCTATACTGGCTGATTTTCTGTTGAGTTGTTTCATCAAGTGTTGACAGGGGTGTTGAAGTCTCCAACTGTATTTGTGGATTTTTCTGTTTCTCCTTTAAATAGAGAAGACATCCAGGATTTTTAGTTGTACTTAGTAAGAGGAACAGAGAAAAATATTGAGAAGAGTCCATATTGAAAAATATTGGGAAGAATCCATCTTCTCCAAAGTGGAAATCCCCTTTCCCGTGGTTCTTATAATTGAAAAGTAGCTCCTGGTCGGGAGAGAATAGAATTTGGATCAAAATGTCATACCTCACTGCCTGATTCTCAGACTGAGTACCTTTGAGGTTTTGAAAAAAAAAGTCAAAAATACACTGATTAAATCTTTTATTTAACTTCCCTTCAGCTATGTAGCAGGTTTTTTTGTTTTTCCCCCTAAAGAGAATGAGCTACTCAAATCTTCCGAGGGTCACTGGACACTGGCTATATGTAACATCAGTTCTTGGGATCTCAGTGTACCATTGCTTTGCACTGGTCATAACAGACTCTTACAAGGGTCAAGAAACAAATGGAGTTTTAATTCACAAATGCTTCTCATAGTTTTAGTAGATCACAAACCCTTTTATCTGATACAAAATCAATTATCTGGTTGGTGAGCATGTAGTTGCTATGTATACCCTCTATCCTGGAAGAACTGGCCTTCCAGATTTTGATACAAGAGCTATTAAGGTAAGAAGAGCCAAGTTGAAGCCTATGGAGCTCCCTTTAGCTATCAAACTAATAATGCAAAGATACTACAATTTCTATGGAGAAATGTCTAAATTTAATGCTACCCCCAAAAAAATTTTCCTGGGAAAATATGAGGATGATGTTTTTTTTTAATTTTTATTTAAATTCAATTAGCCAACATATATAGTACATCATTAGTTTCAGACATAGTGTTCAATAATTTATCGGTTGTGTGTAAGACGCAGTGCTCATCACACTGGGTGATGGGCATTAAGTAGGGCTCAAGATGTGAGGATGGTGATTTCTATTTTGTTTTTACTTAACTCTCAGGTTTGGCCAGGTCAACTGATCTTGGATTGGTCTTGGAGAATGAAAATGAATTGTTAAAGCTTAGCAGGTGGCAACTCCAATTGCATTTATTATTTGGAGGTGATCTCTTTCGAGGAGCAAAGCAACAAAAGTGCTCCTGTTGATCCACTGGGATAGTTTATTTTACGTAGGTAGATATCTAACAGCATGTCATAACCATCTTACCTCAGAATTATTTCAACTGTTCGGCTCCATGCCACAATTTAGTCTACAGAGGCATGACTCTCTCACTCATTCATAACATATTACATGGGCCAAATATACTGGTGACATGAGCTGCTATAATATGAATACAAGAAAATTCTTTGGCCTTAGTAAAACTTATGTATGTCATGGAAAGGGACATAAATTCTGTGAAAACCCTACTACCTCATAGTCTTAGAGATGTTGGGGTATTTTTTTCCAAAGTAAAAGACAGGTTTCCTTTGTTTCCTCCACCTTGTATTGTGTACTAGTAAGAATATATGTTCGATTTGGATGGATATTTAAAGCTAATAACTGAGTAATCAGAAATAATTCTATGGTGGGTTGAAATATATGTCCACGTCCTAAATCCCAAGACCCGTAAATGTTATCTTATTTGGAAAAGGAGTTTTTGCAGACATAATTAAGTCAAGGATCTTAGAGGAAACCATCCTAGATTTAGATCATCCTTATAGAAACATGTACCCTAAATCCAATGATAAATATCTTTATAAGAAAAGGGAAAGATACAAACAGACCCAAAGGGGAGGCCAATGGGAAGACAGAGGCAGAGATTGGAGTGATTCATCTAGAAGCCAAGAACGCCAAAGATTGCCACAGGCACCAACATCTAGGAGAGGAGCATGGAGCAGATTCTCGTCAGAGCCTCTAGCAGAAACCAAACTTGCCAACTCTTTGATGCTTAACTTTTGGCCTCCAGAACAGTGCGAGAATCAATTCCTGCTGTTTGAAGCCACTGAGTTTGTGGTAATTTGTTACAACAGAACAGCCCTAGAAAATTAATACAGTGTCCCAATTGGAATGGGATCCACAACAATTTTCCCTAGATGGTCCAGATTGCAGTCTAAGCAGATCCAATAAATGGCACTTAAAGTTTTGGAAGTATATCAAGATACTGGAGGAGACAATGACAAACCCCAAGAGGAGAATCTCAGACCACTGAGGATTTAGTCAAGTTACTTTTTAGCAGGAATTTCTTCTCTTCTACAGAAAGAGCTTTGGGGTTGATATTGGGCCTTGATAAAAACTGAACTCTTGGTTATGGAAAACCAGGTGACCCTAGGCCCTGAGTTACTCATTATGACCTGTGTATCTATTCCATTCAGCAAAGCATCACCGTATCCAAGCAGTATGTAAAGATTAGGCCTGAGCAGGCCCCACAGGCACAGAGAAATTGGATCAGCATATGACTCATATTTCTCTTATGCCTACTTTTGCTGTATCCTATTAAGCCAAATTCTCAATTAGTCAATATAAAGGCCAAGAAATCAAGGGACTTTTCAGACTGCAAAACGTGTATGCTCCCACTGGAGGCCATGACAGAGACCTGAATGTAAGTCCTAATTCAACCCAGCCCGGGGTGGCGGGAGAAAGCATGCAGTCTTCTAAGACCCTGCGGAAAGTCAGCCCATGATACTGTTCTTGTTTGTCAAGCAGATTACAATAAGGATGCCAGCACAGTGCTGAAAGAAATCCAACCAAGAGTCCAGAAAAATGTAGAACATCAGAGAGTAGGAGTGAAGGATGTGATGAGAGAGAGAGAGAGAGAGAGACCCTCAGAAAGAGGATGGGCCGGGTGAAGAAGGTTTGAGAAGAAGGTGGGGCGCGGGGCAGAGGAAGAGGGAACACAGAGACTCTATAGCTCAGGTAGCTCATTTCAGCTGGTTTCCCTGAGGAAGGAATGCCTGGAATAGGAGGCGGGGCATGGTAGAAATGATAGGAATACCTGGGCCTAATAAAAATCTGAGTGATGCTGAAGTTCTTAAAGCAATGCAGACCCCAAAAGTCTAGGTGACCTTCCAGAATACGACCCATAATCTTCCAGATGAGCTGAAGAAAAAGAATGATTCAGTGTTTACTGTGATGTATAATGCTGGTATTCCCACCAGACCTCCTCAAGTCCCTTTTATTTTATTTTTGGGGCCCCAGGACTTTGAGGCACTTTTGCTCCCAATAGACAGCCTCTGAAGCTCTTTCTTTCCCCCCAAAGGATTGGCCTGGTAGAGTCTGGCAATTTCCTCTCCCCTAAGCCAGTGACTGATGGATTTGGGAGTTTGAAAGTTCCATGGCTGTTGCCTTGGGTCAGGACAGGGCTGAGGTGCAAATTATACTCTCATGATCCAGTGATCCTCATCGTGGGATAAACCTGAAGTGATTATCTGTAAAACTTTGCTTGAAGACATGTCCTTATTTGGCTTCCTCCTTTTTATTTTCCTGAACTTCTGACTTAATTTGCCTTTGGGATTGCTTCATTCATACGTCACCTGTACAACACTCCCTGTCTTAGAGTCTGAGGTGGGGGCAGTGGACCTAGGACACTTACGAATCTTATCTGAAAATGGTCACTTGAATTTGGAAGTCAAGACTCATGTCTTTTAAACAAATACAGCCTTTGCTGAAAGAAAAACAACACAGATCACTTAACAAGGGACACAGTCATGCAAGCAGCCAGCATCTATCTGGCCTTCTAATAAAGTAAGTCGGGGGACTTCGAAGACAGTCCTTACTGCCTGCCCAGACACAGCAAAAACGTTTTACAACTGATTTGCCATTAGGCTTTTCAAGTATGTTTTCCTACTGGGAATTACAAAATCCATCCACTCATGACATGGGAAAAATATTTAAAACACCAATGAAAGTAGATGGCAATTCATACATTGTTTTCTTTACTAATAATTCAGTTGGTCTCTTTGTACGGGTTGCTGTATGAGTTTGCTAGGACTGCCATAACAAAGTACCACAGACTGGGGGCTAAACAACAGAAATGTATTTTCCTACAGTTCTGGAGCCTGGAAATCCAAGATCAAGGTAGAGGTAGCTTTGGTTTCTTCTGGGGCTTTGCTCCTTGGCTTACAAATGGCTGCCTTCTTTCTCTGTGTATATGTCCCTGGTGTCCCTTTGTGTGTCCAAATTTCCTTTTCGTACTGGGACATCAGTCAGATTGGATTAGGCTCACCCTGATTGTCTCCTTTAAGCTTAATCACTCTTTAAAAGGCCCTATCTTCAAATACATTCACATTCTGAGTTACCTGGGGTTAGGATATCAACATAAATTTTGGAGGAACGCAGTTTATCCCATAACAGTTGCATATGGCGTGGGAATTTCAAGTGTGAAATAGTTCTTTAAATGAAAGATGGTTTAATCAGAGGGAAATACTGCTTACTATTTGCACAGATAGAGCTAGAGTTCGGTTGAAGGCGATGGAGTTTTCATTTGTTCCTAAACCATCTTGCGTCTTAGTCTTTATTTGGACAAGAGAAAAGTTGGGGCCCCTTGTGGAGGATTTAAGTGGGGATTTGAATTACCTGGTGGGGATACAGCCATCTTTGTTATTATATCAAATTAGTCCCCATGAAGAAATCAGAAATAGGCTGGCTGCGTATTGAAATCTTACAATGTGGTAAAGAGCAGCATTTTGGAATTGTACGGTAGGGGCGATTTACTATCAAGTAATCTTATTTTTGCTCTTGCCCAATATAAAACCAAAGGATGTTTTAAAAAGAGAGAAAAAGTTAGTGAAAGGCAGTTCTGAAAGGCTGTTGTAACCCTATACACGCAGGATGACCCAGAGCCGACATCTTCATGTGTGACATTGAGGGTCAGAGGCTCACCCCGAGGATTAAGTGTCCCCAGCTGCAAAAGTGCTGGCTGAAGGCAAGGTAGACGTGGAGGGGGCTCTGGCGTAGGGAAGCCGTTGATGTTACCCACAGCGGAGACCTGCCACAGAGAAGAGAACTAAAGCCATTACCCAGAGTTTCCTGCCTTATTGTATCATCTCAGTGTTTTAACTTCCTTTTCAATCTCTTTCCACCAAGTTTACACATGCATTAGTGTTGTCTGACTTTGTCACTGCTTTGTGGTTTGCAAAATACCAGAACAAGCTTGCTAGAGAATGAAAACCAAAGGAAAGTGTGTCAGTCGGGGGTCTTGAGGCTGGAGCTTGGATAGAGTGGAGAGATTTTAATGGCTTGCTCTGGGAAGTAGAGTATTTTCAGCGGTACGAAGGCAGACTGTTTTTATGTGAGGCAGAAGACTTTTGCATCATATACGCTGTTTTGCTTTTGGTTTTGAAATGCAGGTCTGGGAATTGGCGAGGTGGGAAGTGGTAGACAAGTGTCTCTTGTTTTGACTACTTTTGACTCTTTGAGGCTTTTGGTTCATTTGTTTTATTTTGTTTTTGTAAGAGCCTTATTTTTGTAAAAAATGTCTGCCCTGGGTATCTGGTGGGACATCAAGTATGTCTCAGAAAGCGGAATAGTCAGGTGCTCTTAGAAGTCATGGCGGGGGAAGAGTGGGTAGATAATGGAGGGTTAGCTAAGAAGACACTTGGCACCGGGCTTTTGAATCTAGGGAGGAGAGTTGGGGATTTCAGAGCTTTGAGGTGACCGTAGAGGAGACCAGATGACACCTGTGTTCTTGGTACGTGTCTAGTACCAGTGATGGGGCCTAACGCAAGCTCATGCTGTGCTTGGAGCTCACCTGTCTTTTTTAGGCCCAGTGTCCCTTGGTTCAGCCCTCTTGCAGAGTCTGGTTATCTGGCCTTCGTATGCATTTTGGGAGTTGCCCCAAAGCCTTCCAAATAAATTCCTTTCTACTTGAGCTAGCAAAGTTCTTTTGCTGTGGCTTGTGGCCATACATTCCAACAAATAACCTTTCTTTCTACACTCATCCTTCCACCATTCCCGCCTCGATTTCCAAACTTGATTCTCTTGTCTGAGCCTGGAAATCTTTCCCTTCCTGCCTTTTCAGGAATTTTCTCACTTTGGATGTCCTCCTTCCCATACCTTTCTGGCAGCAAAGATACACTAACCAACACCTCCCCACCAGCCCCTTCCTCTGACTTCTGCTGCAGGGTGCTCTTTTGTCTCACCCTTGGCCCCTTTGGCTTCATTTCTCTGTCTTGGTTACTTCCTCCTCCCTGTTTACACCCCTGCCAGGGCCTCTTCTTCCTCGTTCATAAGCTTTCTTATTCATTACACTCTGTAACACCTAAGACACCTGCTGCAAGTGTGAGGATTTTGGCTTAACTGCCGCTGTGCCCCAAGGATCGGTCCAGGCCTTGCTGCTCTTGTCTCTCTTCAAACACTATGTAGAAGTACCCATGCAGTCTCTCTAGGATGCCTCTTCATCCCAGGACCCAATCTCTCTCCTGTGTGTTTCGACATAGGCACCTTCCTTTCTACAAACATTGCTTGTTTCATTGTTACCCCCATCCCTCCAGACTGAAACCTTAGAAAATCCTCTGATCCTTTGCTGTCTAATACCCACCAAGTTCCATCCTCAACCTGTCGTAATTCTGCTCCTTCCTTTCCATCCCTCTAGTACTTCCTGCATTCAGATGATCTTCACCTGATATCAGGGTCATTTCAGAGATAGTTTTCGTTCTTCTAATGACCTTTGCTCTCATCTTTCTCATACACATCCAGTAAAGATTAGTGATCAAAAATAAAATGAGCATAATATGAATATTTAAAATTTGGTCCTCCTTCGGCTTGAGGTAAACATTGTCCTTTTTCAAGTTATCATCATTTTGTTTTCAGCATGAATTACTTTAGTGAGATGCTGATCACTGAGCATCCAATGTGAATTGATTGTCTGTCTGATACGACTGACAAGGTGTAGTGGAGGGATTTTTTGGAAGATAAGGAGGTCAACATTTTGTACTATAGAGGACTTTGTCTTAGAGTCAATGGCTAAGATATTCTCTTTATAATTATAAAGCAATTAGATTTTAGAACTGGGTAGAACCTTTAAAAATTATTTAGATCAACTCCTTCAACCGAAACGTAGACAGGTGAAGTCATTGGTCGGAGACAGAGCTCAAGTCTAATTCCCCACCACTCAAATCCCAAATCTCACATTTCCTTTTCTTTTTTTTTTTTCAAATTGTGGTAAAAAACACATGACATGAAATCTACCCTTTTAATTCTTTTTAAGTTTGGTAGTTTTGTATTATTAACTAAATTCACAAAGTTGAGCAGGAGATTGCTAGAAATTTTAATCTTGCAAATCTGAAACTCTATACCCAGGCAATAACCACCCATTCCATTCACTCCTCAGCCCGTGGCAGCCACAGGTCCACTTTCTGTTTGTAGGAGTTGGACTGCTTTATTTTTTATTTTATTTTTCACCAACTTTAGAGATCTCATATAAGAGGTATCAGACAATATCTGGTGTGTGTGTGTGTGTGTGTGTGTGTGTGTATGACTGGCTTATTTTACATAGGATACTATCCTTAAGGTTCATCCATATTGTAGCGTGTGACCGAATTTCCTTCTAAGAATAATGTTACGTTTTCTTTACTCATTCATACCATATTCTCTGAGCCCATCCATCCATCCGTTGGTGGACATTTGGATGGCTTTCTCTCGTGGGCTACTAAGAATAGTGCTCTATGAAACTAGAAGTGCAGGTACCCCCTTCAGATCCTGATTTCAGTTTTGGGCAACACATATTCAGAAGTGGGATTACCGGATCATATGGTATCTCTCTTTTTAATTTTTGGAGGAGCCTCCACTCTGTTTTCCACAGCAGCTATGGTGTTTCACATTCCCACCCAACAGCGCTCCAATTTCTTCACATCCCTCCACAGCGCTGCCCGATACAGCGAAGTCTTTTGTGACAAGAAGGGTCAGCTGAGGCGGCAACCTTCGTAGTTGTCTTCTTTTAAGAAATTGCCACAGCTTTCTATCAACCACCACCCTGATCAGTCAGCAAATACTGAAGCAAGACCCTTCCATCAACTAAAAGATTACAACGTGCTAAAAGCTCAGACGACGGTTAGCATTTATTAGCAAGAAAATATTTTTTAATTCAACATGGTTTAATTTTTATTTTTTTAGAGATAATGCTATTGTACACTTACTAGATGACAGTGTAGTGTAATAAACATAACTTTTGTGTGCACTGGGAAACCAGAAAAAAAATGACTTCCAGAAAAATATTAATTATTGAATTGTTTGCTTTATGGTGGCATTGGCATTATTGTGGTGGCCTGGAACTAAATCTGCACGATCTCTGAGATCTGCCTGTACTAAATAAACGGATATGAATTAATGCAGTAACACACACACACACACACTTTAGATTGTATAGACCCAAGTGTGCTGGTCCTTCTCCAAGTTATTGCCCTGCACTCCCCTGGCCTGCGCTCCCTCGCCCTCTGGTGGCTGTCATGTGTACCTGCAGCAAATCTTTGTCTTCCTTGAGGACAGCCCCCCACTTGCACCCCCCTTCTCCCTCCAGGCAGCCCCAGGGCTGGGAAGAGCTTCCCCTGTTGTTAGCATCTGGGAGTCTCCCCCTGCTTTTTCCTCACTTTCTGGGCAACTCTCCTTTTGTGTGTATATGAGTTAGGTATATTATACAAATTGTGTGAGCATGGTTTCTTTCTTTCTTTCTTTAAAATTTTTTTACAATTTTGCAGCTTTCTTTACTGTTATATTATCCTCTGTTCCTGACATACCGACTCAGGGTGCCTTGGAATCGGCATGGTGGGCTGTGTGTGTGTGTGTTTGCTTGCCATCAAGGGAAAACCTTCATTTTCACTGCATAAAATTTAGAAACGTCTAAAGAGCAAACAATATCTTAAACAAAAGAAAAACGTTTAAAAAAGTTAACAAGAGGAGAAAAAAATTGTAAACCTTAAACTACGATAAGTTAATTTATGAATTTAAAGCTAGTCTAATCAAAATATTATGAAGTTGGAATAGGGGATTTTTTTTCCAATTTTTTTAAATCAAAATTTATTCAGATATATATTAAATTACTTGTACAGACTTCTAATACATGCTCGTGAGTATCAAAATGGCATACAAAAATGCTCATGCCATAGAAAAATGTTATTTTAAATGTTTGTATCCATGCCAAATTTCAATAGTTGTTAAAGTAATTGTGGATCTTTAATTTAAATCAAAATACAATACTTAATATTATCTAATTCTAGAGGGTCTGATGATGTGAAAACAATATATTTGTAAGAATTACAGGAAATGACACTTTACTGGAGAAATACTATCTGAAAACTCTAATGCTAAATCTACTTAAATAAAAGCAATTGTAATATCAATTAAATAGCAGTATCTAAACCAAAAAGAGATAAGTGAAAACTACTTCAAAGACAGAAAACACATGCAGATGTTATGCCGTGGTTGTGGGCGTTCAGGACCGGGTTGCGGTGAGCTCAGTCAAACCTGCGGGTGTCCCTGGATGCGTGAGCCCTCGCGGCCTGGCTCTTCTCCTTCCTGGGGGTGCTGAGGATCCAGGGGGTCCCCTGACACTTCTGGGCCTCCGTGGGCTGCCTGTGGGGGAGCAGGAGCAAAACGGCCACTTGGGAAAGGCGGGAAGTTGAACTCCGCTTTGGCCAACATTTGCCTGATATGATCATTTTCTTTCCTTAGCTCCTTGACTTTTCGCTCTGTGAGCACAGCTGCCATCCAGCTCTCCTGGACTTTATTCGCATAGAAGAGGATGTCCTTTAGACAGTGCGAGGTGCTCTCCTCCAGTTCTCTGCGGGTGTCTTCGGCCATCTTCTTGTAGAAGTTGCGAATCTGAGTTGCGGACTCGATGTTTCCACACGTGTAGGAAAGACTCTTCTCAATGTCTGAGCACTGCGCTTCCTTCTCCAATGATTTTCTCTCAAGTTCCCTGGTGTATTCTTGATATAATTGAGGCAGAAGTTGAAGCTTCCGTTTCAACTGCTGAATCTCACTTTGAAGCTGTGAATTTTCCGTCTGCAAAGAGGCTTCCTTGGCTCGAAGATCTGTGATTTGTCCCATAAGCTCATCATTGATTCGCTTTTCTTCCCACAGTTGTCTGGCTAGTTCCTCATTTTTCTCTTCAGCACTTTGAAGGGACACATTGGAATCAGCATCGTCAGTGACACCCTTCAGATCACCCTCTGACCGATGGATGGGCTGATTGTCATTTTCTGCTTCCCTCTTTTGCTTGACTTCCCAGTTGACGTGACCCAAGAGATCTCCAAGGAGACCAGGCCAGGGGATGGCCTTCAGAAGGTTTTCACCCAGTGGTATTAACTGGCTGACTTTATCTTTCAGAGCCCGCTGCATTCCTGCGTTCGACTGCTCTAGCCTTTCTTTCTCCTGCTCCGTTTCCTGGAGTCTCTGCTTCCATCTCGCGATTTCTTGGGCGAGCAGTTCTGGACTCTCTAGAACGTCAGTGTTTCCATTCAAATCGTCCATTATTTTCTTCCAAAGTTGTTTTCCATTCTTCTCTGACGTTCTTAAGATGGGTCTATCACCAGTCACTTGGGAAAGTTTAGGAGGCTGGGTCTTCTGCGCCATTTTCAGAAAGTCGATGGTGTTCTGAAGTGCCAGCCTACAGCGGTTAGTACTTACTGCTGAGAAGCATAAGGTTTGTAATGTGGGAAGACTGGCCTCCACCCCGGGCAGCCCTAGGGCATCATCAGCTTGTGTCATTGGTCCCATATTCCCACTACCTTTTCCACAGACTTTAGCGTGGGCCAAACACCTTTTGCCTAGCACCTTCACACTTCTCCAAATGTGTCGTTTCTTCGCTGTCAAAACCAGTATTACAATATATGCCAGCATGTCCCAGGGAAACTCATGGAGAACTGAAACATGTCTCCAGCTTTCAGAAATCAGCAGCAGGGCACCCCACAGGGGCTCTAGGACCAACTGGAAAGTGGATCTGATGGCAGGCAGCAGGCCCTCCATGGCTGTGTAGGGCTCCACAGCTCTGCCTCCAAGGGCCAGTGTTCTATGGGTCTCAACTGAGGCTCAGAACCCGGGGGGGGGGGGTGCTCTGTCTCTAAGGTAAACATGTGCCTGGCAACAGAGCAGATCAGTTGGGGTGGGGAAGGGGGAGGCCAGCCAGCTTCTAGAAGACAGTTTCCCCCTAACTTTGCCCTCAAATAGAAAGTGATCTCACTTCACTGAGCTCCCCCCCCAACCTTTATTGAGATACAATTCACATATCATACAAATCATCCATTTTAAGTGTACAAGTCCACGAATCTTTAGCATATATAAAGAATTATATAACCATCACAATAAGCTTATTTTAGAACAGTTCCATTACTGTAAAAAAAAGACCTTGCCAAACCTGTCATTTCTATCCTCTTTGCCCCCTTAGGCTGTCAGTAGGAAATCTAAAAATTTCTGGGCTTGACAAGTACCCTTAGGGCAAACCTTTCTTCCCAGTTGATGTACCTATCCACGTAAGCAGTTTCTCTGTCATATTGGCTTAGCAATTCCTCCCTTTCTTGATAAGCTCTCTCATGTTTTAAAGACTTAAAAAAAGATTACTTTTTCAGGTTCTTTCACGTGTTTGCAAGTGGAGCGTGTCTCTGAGTGCTCAGGTGCACAGAAAGTCTCCCCTGGGTGCCTTATTTGCCCCACAGCTTGGATTTGAGATTTAGGATTCGTCTCCCAGATGAATAAGCATCACTGAGCAGGGCTGGGTCCTGGAACAGGCCTGGCGGTTTGCCATGAGCTTGTGGTACTCAGTTCTGCTGCTTTTGTATGTGAAGCCACCTTCACTGGAAATGCCTTCCAGTTTGCTGATGGTATCAGATTTTTATGGCCCACGGAAGTCATGGAAATTTCTCCTCTGACTGGTATAATTGCTGAAGATGCTTGCCGGCCATTCCCCAGAGAAAGAGGTCTGATGATTGAGGTGTCCTGTTTTAGAAATGGAATGTTGGGTTTGCATCTTCTGATAGGCTGACTCTTCCAAACTTGGGAATATTTACTCTATTTCCCAAAATAAACACCATCCATACCGGTTCCCCAAAAAACTAAAATAGAGAAGCATAGGTTCAAAGATCTTTCTGTTCAAAAGACCTCTTAAGACGTACACACCAGACACTATAGAATTGAACTCATAGAGGTCCTCTTCTTATCTTATTGCCCTGGATAATACAGTCATAACATCTAGACTTAGTGTCTTCATTGGTTAGTTTTATATATACGGTTCTTCTTGAAGGGAAGCAAGTGGGGTTTGTCTGTCTTTCTCACTGCTGGTCCCCCACAGAGCCTAGCACAGAGCCTGTACAACTTTACTAAGGTTCATGATTCAAAAAGGAACCATGTGAATAATGAATCCAAGAACTCAGACCACAGATTTGGAACAAAGCGTATGAGTTTCAGAGAAGTAGACATTTTAGAAGAAAACTGTCCTTTTAACCCTAGATGCATTGTGAAACCATGTTTCTTTCCAAGGTCTTAGAGAAAAAGAAAGCCCTGAGTGTATTCCACTGCAAATGAGCAGGAAACAGCGTGAGTACTTCATGTGCTCAAAGTGACCACCTCTGTTCGAGAGCTAGCCAGGGATTCTTGAGAGCAGCCGATTTTCCTCATGAAAACTATGGGATTATGGGCAAAATAACAAAATGGGGGTCATGAGAATCCTGGGAACGACCGCATGGTAGGACAGATCTGCGTTCACATCTCTGCTGTGTCCCTGTGGACTCATCCTATTTTTTCCAGCCTTTCTTTCCTCCTCTGTGGGATGGATGTCTTAGATTTATTGTAAGATGATGGGGCACTTCAGCACCATGCCTGGCATATGGGACAAGTTCCATGTATGTTGGGTTTTGCTCATTTCTCTTCCATGATTTGAAAAAATAGCCACGAGAATACTTCTCTAGTTTTTTTAAGGATTGAAAAAAAAAAAAAAAAACCACATAAAATAGGTAAGCTATTTTACCATAAGTTGATGTTGATCGTAAGACCAAACAAGATTAGAAAAAAAAAATCTTCAACTAAAAGGGGCTTGTTGTTTGTCTGCAAGCACAGCCATATGCAAGAAATAGGGGCCAGAATCAAATGAGAAGAAAAAGGTGGGAGGGATTCCTTCACACACAGTCTCTATAACTTATTTAAAGTAAACCTCTAAGACAGTCCTTCTCAAACTTGACTTTGTATCATGGGAGGCCTTGTTAAAACACAGATTGTTGTCAACTCCCTCCATCCCCCCAGCCCTGCCATTTCTGATTCTACAGTATAGGGTGGGTCCTAGGAATTTTCATCTCAAATAAGATGATAGTAATATTCTAATGCTGGTCCTGGGACCACACTTTGAGAACCATTGCCATGGAGGTGATTCTCAACCTTGGTTGTACCTTGAGATCACCTGGGGAGCTTTACAAAATACCGATGCCTGGGCTCAACCCAAACATCAGTTGAGAAGTTCTGATTTCACTGGTTCTGGGTGGAGTCTGGATGTCAGGAGTTTTAAAAGCTTTTAATGTGCAAAAGTTAAAAATAATTTCCCTGTCCGTTCTGGTATATTTTAGAAAAGAATCATTCAATTATTCATTCATTCAATAAATATCAGTCGAGTATCTACTATAACCCGGGCTCTGTGCGAGGCGCTAGGGATATGGATATAAATCGGACGGACAGAGGAAGACAGCCACATTGATAACTCATGAGGTGACTGGCATACAATGAACATATTTACAGAGAGCTGTTAAGAGCTGTAAGTGGGGGCACCTGGGTGGCTCAGTTGGTTAAGCAACTGCCTTCCGCTCCCATCATGATCCCGGGGTCTTGGGATCAAGCCCCATGTTGGGGCTTCTCCCTCTGCCTGTGTTCTTTCTCTCTCTGTCAAATAAATAAATAAAATCTTAAAAAAAAAAAAAAAAGCTATAGGTGGAGGGCAATGAGGTTTAAGTGAGCAAAGACTTCATGAAGGAACTCTGAACTTAGTTTTGAAGAATGAGCCTTTTTTATGGGCAGAGACTGAGGGGAAGAAGATTTTGGCGAGAGGTCTGGGACTGGGAGTGGACACAGGATGTGTTCACAGGTGTTCTCAGGGAGCTGGAGCCTGGTTAGGTGGTATGCAAGGAGGTGGGAGAAGTTGTCTAGAATCAGGGGAAGTGTTTCAAGATTCTGGGAGGAGAGTGATACAACTGGGTTTGATCACTAGCTACATCGAAAGATAGAAGACCTACCTGAGAAATGTTCTTTAGATGGAATAATCTCTATCATTTTTTAAAGATTTTATTTATTTATTTGACAGAGAGAGACACAGCGAGGGAGGGAACACAAGGAGGGGGAGAGGGAGAGGGAGAAGCAGGCTTCCCGCCGAGCAGGGAGCCCGATGCGGGGCTCGATCCCAGGACCCTGGGATCATGACCTGAGCAGAAGGCAGACGCTTAACGACTGAGTCACCCAGGCACCCCAAAACAAGCAGTTTAAAGTTTGGTGTTGAGACCTAGAAAACCCAGACTAAAGGTAAGCCAAGGTTTGTCATCACAAGAAGGGGAGGACTACACAGGCAGGAAACAGAACTCAAATGAATTTCAAAGGAGAGAAAGTCACCACTTAACCCAGGCAGATTTTTGACCCAGAGCCTTGCTGTGTAAATGGAATTCTATTTCCCAGGGACCTCTGAAGCCAGGACTGCTGAGAACATTCACTTGCTTTTGCAATTGGAACATTAGAAGTTTACATCAAGATGGCAGGGACTCTTGTAACTTTCTGTAAATTCCTAAGACCCAGGGGATTCATAGGACAGCTAGAGCATATATGAAAACCCACTGAGCCTTTCCTTTTTCCTTCAGCTTAATACTTGTGAGCCCAAACAATCCAGATTTCAAAAAATATTCAAAATTGCTATTTCCTTTAGAACATATTCAGGACATAGGCTGAGGTCTTAGGAAATACAGAAATGAGTAAGCTGACACTCGACATGTAAAAGATGTATCTTTAGTGTAAAGCTTTTATGTTGTTTGGGAGGAATGGGAAGATGTGATAGAAATAAAATGGAATTGGACTCTGAGTAGTCAAAGTCACTAACAATTTGGGGGCCAAGGGAGGGGGGTAAGATCACGGTGCAGTCCTTACAAATAATTTAATATTTGCCCTGGCCATTGGGGCATAACCCATTGCTTTTTAAAAGGACCACAGGGTTCCTTATCTCTCTGTCTTTGTACTTTGGTGGATCCCCATAAACAAATGTGTATTTATCTTGCAAGCCTCAGCACAAACTCAACCCCAAGCCCCTCCTGACTTCTGACTGCTCACTACTGGGTTGAGCACACGTTTTCCCCGGTGCTTACACTCCTTCCCTGTTTGTCTCCCACCACATGTGCAAGGACAATGGCTATGTCCACTCTCCCTTGGCTGACAGGGTTTAGTACCTGAAACATATGTTCAGTAGTGGTCTGTCCCATTAACGCATGACCCGGTGGCCTTCAATCAGAGAGGACTGGCTTCAGTCTAGGCCTCAGCACTTACAAGTGTGTGACAGCGAATTCCCTCCAACTTATTAAACCTCTGTTTCTTCTCACACAGAAAGAGAACACAGGATCCTTTGTGAGGACAAAATGGAATGACTTGTGCAAAGCACTCAGCCCAATTCATCAAAGTAGAGAGAAAATACAACAAACTTTCATGGATCTATCAACTAGCTTGGTTGAATTTAGATTATTTTCAAGATCTGTTTTAAAAATCTGTGGTTCCCAAACTGTGTGCCACAGGGAACTCGTAGGAATGCCATCGTATGTTTTTAGTTTTCAAGGGACACATGGGGACATTGGACACCTCACAACCATTACTATCAAAATTTTTGGACTCTAAATACTTAATAAAGGGAACCTTTAGATGTTTCTTTCAGCTTGGGTAGCATCACAAAAGAATGGAGATAATAAAGTTGCTATGAACCAAGAAAATTGGGAATCTCTGCTTTAGAAATTTTTTTTTTTAAATAAAACATTACAATTGTACCTATAGCCTCTGTGGGTTTGTACCTCTCTCTTCCCATTTAAAGGAACTACAAATCTGAAATTTGAAAATTGACACTTTCTTTTTTTAAAAAGATTTTATTTATCCATTTGAGAGAGAGAGAGAGTGCGACCACACACAAGCGGGGGGAGAGGCAGAGGGAGAGAGAGAAGCAGACTCGCCGCTGAGCAGGGAGCCCAACACAGGGCTCCATTGATCCCAGGATCCTGAGATCATTATTTGAACTGAAGTCAGAAGCTTAACTGACTGAGCCACCCAGGTGCCTCTGATAACTTACACTTTTATTAATATTTTTATGTTTTCATTGTACATTTTCTTCCATGTGCATAAATCATATTATTTTTGTATGTTTGACGCTTGACATAAATAGTGTCAGGTACATTATCTTTCCTGAACTTGCTTTTTTTCTACCATGCACTGATACACACTCTCTTAATTGGTATTACTTTATAATAAATATGAATATCTGGTAGGGTGAGTCTCTTTACCTTGTTCTAATTCAGAATTATGTGGGGTTTTTTTGTTTGTTTGTTTCCAGGGGTTTTTTTTTGCCTTATGTTTCCCATATAGATTGTAGAATGAGCATTTTAGTTCTACCAAAAACCCATTGGATTTTGATTAGAATTGCATGAAATTTATATACTAATTTGAAAATAATTGGCATCTTTATGAAAGCATGTCTTCCAATCCAAGAGCTTGCTTAATTTCTTTACTCTGCATCATTCAATAAAATCTGTTTTCCCTCCATAGAAGCTAGCTCATCCTTTTTTAGAGCTGTTTCTACCTTTTCCTACTGCACTGGACTCATCTTTGATTGTTCCTGACTTGCAAAATAATGGCTCTACATTTCACTATTAAACATAAAGTAGTTTGTAGTGTTGAATGAGATAATATTTATAAGTTAAGGTTTAGCTTTCTATGCTTTGTGTGTGCATATGTGTATATGCAAATCTTAGATGGATACTGGATTTTAATAAATTCTTGTTTTATGTCCATTTGGGTACTTTAGAAAGTTCTTATCCTTTAAATTAGTTTGTGTGATGAATTGCATTTATGGTTTTTTCTCGTCTTAAATCATCCAGGAAGTCTCATGATAAATCAACCTTGATCATAATGGTTTTAAAAATAATCAAGTGGTAACTTCTGTTTGCTAGTATTTATTCAGGATTTTTGAGTTTACTTTCATGAGAGAGATTGCCTAATACATTTTGTGCTGTTCTTTTTCAGTCTGGTGTCAAAGTCATTATTAACTTCAGAAAGGGAGTTAAGGAGGCTCACTTCATTTCTTCTACTTTCTGAAATATTATGTATAAATGCAGATAATGTATTTCTTCATTTTTGCAAAAATTAGCTCCTAAAACATCTGACCCAGAGTCAATTCAGGAAATAGACTGTCATTTACTGATTTTAAAAAATATTGTAATGGTTAAACATCAATTCTGGTTTCTGGTTCTTCTTGAAATACAATTTTTGTTAAGTTACTTGTGCAATTAGAAAATTAAATAAATATAATCAGAACTAAATAATTTCTAGAAAATGATCCATATATCTCAGTTTTTAATTAGTTGGTGTAAATTCATTCATGATTTTCTTTTACCATTATCTACACTGTATCTCCAATCGTGATCCTTTTAGTTCCTAATATTTATTAAAGCCTTTTCTTTCTTTTCTTGCTCAACCACATCAGAATTTTCCATTTTATTAATTAAAGCAAAGGAAGCATTTTCCTTTTTTTTTTTGAGTGATTTTCTTTGTGTTCTATTTTATTAACTTGTGCTTATGTATTTTTTCTTCCTTCTGACCTCTTCGGGTACCGTATCCTTATTAAGAATTTTCTTGGAGGTGGACACTTAGCTCATTTAACCTTCTTTCCCAACATAAAGATTTAAGGCTCTAGCTTTAGGGACATTCCCACAACTTTTCCCAGGATCCTGAGATCATGACCCGAGCCAAAACCAAGAGTCAGAGGGTTAACCAACTGAACCACCCAGGAGCCCCCCCGCCCCGCCCACAAATTTTGATATGAGGTATTCTTACTATTGTCCAATTCTCAAGAATTGCTTAATTTCCATGATGGATTCTTTGGCCCATGAGTTATTTAGATGTGTTTCATGTTCCCATGTGAATGGGTTCTTCTGGTTATTATGCTCCCATTCTCTGACTTAATTGTTATCAGACTTCTGGGTCTGTGTAATATTAAACCTAAATTAACTGCTACAATGTGCTTTCTGGCCTAATACATGTGCTTAAAAGAAATGCTGCCTCTTCACATCTTAGGTTATTTTTTCTCAAATGGTTTGTGCATTCTCTTCTTATTGGTTTTAAGATCTCCTTATACAGTTTCGATATTAACACTCTGTGCTATCCCGGTTGCAAACATATTTTTCAAAATTTATAATTTTCTATTGACTTTACTGAAGTCATCTTTTACCATGCTATTTATACAGTGAAATTTGCTTATCTTTTTTTTAATGCTTTATAAGATTCCACATTGCCTAAGGACCCCACCGCTTTAAATGCATATAGACTCCTATCTGTTCTTGTAGGATTTTTATACATTTCTTTCAGAGAAAGATCCAGGGCTGAGGAATAAATTCATGTAATTTTATTTATTAAAAGACCTTTTATGAAAAATGCAAACATAAACACAAAATTTGGTACAAAAGTGAGTATTTGTCCAAAGTGTGAAAAGAAATCACAACAGAAAAAAAATTTAATATGTTGACAAATATCTCAACTATCCCCCTAATCCAGAAGGATGGCATAATATTTTTTATGAAATGACCGCTTAATACATGTCTGTAGTAGTGTTTTTATTTTCCTACATTTTTTGGCTTCATATTCTTTGATCACCTCACTACATAATTGCAATTGTATATTTTCCATAGAGAAAATAACAAGAAAAGTTATCCTTTCCTTTAGTAGAGTTGATCAAAAATTGTTTTGTTCTTGATAATTGGGATGTATCACACATACGAATTCAGACACCAACACATTCATTTTAAAACCTTTCAAATAGGAAATCTGAAAAACAACACTTCACTCAATTCCCAAAAAGAAAAAATCCATGATGCCTTTGTATTGGTATAACACTGCATTCTCGAGTTGATTCTTGAGAGGGGAGAACTTCCATTTTGACTAAATACCACCGAGAATTCCATCTTCTATCATCAATTGTATATATTCGATCATTGGAAGGCTTTCCACACATTGATTTCTGGCCCTGTACTCTCCAAACCTTGTTCTCCCCCACTACACCTGTTCTCCAGGTGCCGGGCGCAGTAGGACATGGTCATAATGTGGCGTGAGCTGAGGTTCTGTGTCTTGGTGAGAGAATGCTGAGTGGGGCGCTGTGATGGGTCAGAGAATGCTGAGTGGGTCAGTGCTAGCACCCTGGACGCTGATCCTACACTGCAACACTTATCCATAACTTAACGCAAAATGATCGCCAACCACAGGCATCTACCCCACCAGGCCAAAACTAAATGCATCCCTTATTCAATCTCCCCTCTGCCAGATCTCATAGACTCTGTATTTTTTCCAGTGCCATCTGATGACAGAGATGTAGGAAGGGAAGAATGGAAAGTGGGATAACCGACTCATCCCAGTTTGCCCGGGACTTGGCCGATTTTAGCACTGAAAGTCCCATGTCCCGGGATCTCTCAGTCCTGGGCCCACAAGGAAAGCCTATTGCTCTAGGGGAGAAGAGACAGCGGTCTTAGCTGTTGGTGCTTAAAATAATTTTGTTTTGGGGCACCTGGGTGGCTCAGTCCTTTGGTCATCTGCCTTCGCTCAAGTCATGATCCCAGGGTCCTGGGATCGAGCCCCACCTCCGGCTCTCTGCTCAGTGGGGAGTCTGCTTCTCCCTCTCCTTCTGCCTGCTACCCTTTTCTGTCTCTGTCAGATAAGTAAGTGAAATCTTAAAAATAAATAAATTAAATAAATTAACTTTGTTTTGCAAATTTTTGAGAACTTTGAGCCCACGGACACGGGGCTCGGCACTTCCTGGGGCATCAGAAGCGACCCATGCCAGTGAGAGGCTTTAGTTCAAGTCAGGGGCTAGAGATGAAGTTCTGGTAGCTTTCCAGTAAATTTGCTGAGTAGATCATTTAAGTCCTGAATCTATCTTTAATTTAAGTCTTTATCTGAAATTCATTGTCTACTTGCGTTCTTGACGTTTTCCCTAGTCTTCCTCCCTCTGGCCATAGTGCTCCTCGAGTGCTTTGTTATGTTTCTATGCCAACGCTCTGTGACTCAGGTACCACTTTTGGAGTCCCCATTTGTCAAAGAGGGGATGACGGAGTCTCCCCCTGGGGCTAGGAGAGTAGAAGCGGAGCGGTGTCCACCTCCCGCTGGGGCTCCCGGAGTGAGCTATGCCTCTGCTCCCGGAAGTTCCAGCCTTGGAAGCACAGAGCCACTGCCCCACTCAGCACGGCCGGGCATCTCCATATCGGGGAGCCTCGTGCATCTCCATATCAGGGAGCACCGGGCATCTCCGTATCTGGAAGCATTGAGCATCTCCATATCTGGGAGCACCGGGCATCTCCATATCGGGGAGTACCGGGCATCTCCATATCGGGGAGCACCGGGCATCTCCGTATCTGGGAGCATCGAGCATCTCCATATGTGGGAGTGCCAGGCATCTCCATATCAGGAACCATCGGGCATCTCTGTATCTGGGAGCATTGAGCATCTACATATCTGGGAGCACCAGGCATCTCCATATCTGGTAGCACCAGGCATCTCCATATCAGGAAGCACCGGGCATCTCCACATCTGGGAGCACCGGGCATCTCCGTATCTGGGAGCATCAGGCATCTCCGTATCCGGGATCATCGGGCATCTCCATATCAGGGAGCACCGGGCATCTCCGTATCTGGGAGCATCGGGCATCTCCGTATCAGGGAGCACTGGGCATCTCCATATCTGGGAGCACCGGGCATCTCCGTATCTGGGAGCATCGGGCATCTCCATATCAGGGAGCACCGGGGATCTCCGTATCTGGGAGCACTGGGCATGTCCGTATCCGGGAGCATCAGGCATCTCCATATCCAGGAGCACAGCCCCTCCGGTCCCCCACCCATGCTGCGCAAGCGGCCCCAGATCTCAGCACATCTTATTCCAAAGATCTGCCACTCTGCTCATCTTTACTACAGAAATCTCTGAGGCTCCTTTCCAGGATCTTACAGAGTCCGTGAAAAAAGAAGGCTCAGAGCAATTTGGTTTGGGTCCGATTTTCTGCTGTAAGTCCAGTAAAAAGCCTCAGCTGTGCCTAACTGTGGCCTTTTGCCCTGGGCGCGTGTGTGTATGTGTGTCCACAGACTTCTATACGTATGTGTACATATACAGTTGGCCCTTGAGTAACACAGGATTTAGGGGTGCTGACACCTGCACAAAAATCCCCGTACAGGGGCGCCTTGGGGGGAAGGGTAGAGTTGGTCGAGCAATGGGCTCTTGGTTTGGCTCAGATCATGAGCTCATGGTCCTGGGGTGGTTTCTACTTGGGGTCGGGAATGTGGTGAGGCGGGGCGCTCTCCAGGAAAAAACAAAACAAAACCCACAGATGGATGTCACATCAACCTGGATTCAAACTTTATCACATACCTGCAAGATTCTTAATCCATCAGGGACCCCAAGGTATCAAAGGAGCTTACAAGCTATGTAGGAGAGCTGTGAAGATAAAAGTGAACAATGGCTAGGAATAGGGAAAGAGGGACAGCGGGAGGGGGACCCAGGCAGGAGGAGTATTTCAAGATTCCCATCTAGGGGTTCCTGGGTGGTTCAGTCAGTTAAGTGTTTGGCTCTTGGTTTCAGCTCATGACCCTGGAATCAAGCCCCATGTCAGGCTCTGAGCTCAGCAGGGAGTCTACTTGAGGTTCTCTCCCTCTGCCTCTCTCCCTGCTTGTTCTCTCTTGCACTCTCTCTCTCTGTCTCTCTAAAACAAACAAATCAACCTTTAAAAAACATCTCCATTTCTCCCCCTTCAGCTCCTCCTCCCAACGCAACCCCCAGAAATGCAATGGTTTTACCAAGAAGAGAGAGTACAGGGCGGGCACCATGAAAAGCTTTGATTTCTTCCCCTTTTCTTGCTGCTTCCCTCTCCTTGGGACTTGTGCTAAGAACTTGGACTGTACAATTTCATATCATTTAAGAAAGAAGGGATATTAGGGGGCTGAAGGGGCAGCCGCTTGGCAAACATGAAAGCCTGCTCCAAGACATCTTTATAAGCTCTATGCCCATCGGGGTGCTCCTCAGAGCTGCCTCCCTGCAGAGCTAACTGAGGCTTCAAGACCCAGCTGCTTACGCCCTGCCCTTCAACACGGGGCTTTCTTTTATCCTGTGATTGCTAGGGAGAGCTACAAACGGAATCCAGCGGGCAGCGATAGATAGCATTACCTGTTTTCCTTGTCATTTTTCGGTTTCATTTAGGTTCGACTGCCTTAAGCACTGGAAAAGCTTTACTTAGAAGGCTGGGCTCTGCACTTCCAGGTTGATCAAAATAAAGCAGAAGCCCAGCTGCCTAGTTTTAAGGGCACAAAGGAAAACACAGTTTGGTGATGGGAGGTTTTGAATTACAGTGGGCAAAGATAGTGGCTTCTGCTTAAGACTTAATTACTGAGTGCTTTAATAGGCTAGGTGGGAGCCATTCAAGGACTTTATATAGAGTATCACTTAACTCTGACAAAACCATAGAAGATACATAGGATGAAGATACACAGCATGAAGAAATTGAGACTCAGATAATTAACTTGCCAAAAATCAAGTAACTAGTAAATAATGGAGATCCAGAATATAAGAAAGAAGGGGTATTAGAGATTCAAGGTGACAGTAGATCTTTCACGTTCCAAAAGTCATGCCTTATCCATCAGGCCGCGCCTCTGATGTACGCAAAATAAATATTGCCATATTTCTCCAAGTATAAGATGATATCAATTGTAAGATGCTCCTTTGTGTATCACAGTGGGGAAAACAGTCTGTGGATTAAACTGACGATTAATTCCAAGACATGCTTGGACTTCAGAGATGTAAAAACAGAGAAGAAAAAAGTACCTTTTAATATTCATGAAGAATGATCCTTGAAAAGTCAGCCAGTCTGAAATGTAAGGAACAGAATAGTTACCTGCTGGCCCAGCTTGAGGGCAGCCTGATGGCAGCCCAGGCATATTCTGGTGACATGTTGCTTTCTCCAAAGCTCAGCATAAAATTCCGGCGGTGATTCAGGACTTTACCTGCAGGTGGCAGTGCAGGCCACCGGATATGGCCTTTGGCCTCCTAGGGCGGGGTTTCAGGGGAGGAGCAGAAGGAGGCAGGTGAAAAACCTGTTTCCACAGCTTCCATTTTTATTCACCTTTCTATGCTGTTCCAAACCTCGGAGTCTTTTCTGTTCCCTTTTTCTCCTGTCTGGTCTCTTCTTTCTCCGCATTAACTCTTTTTCTACCCATATTTCCAAAGTCCAAAGAGGTAGGCTTGCAATGAAAATGAATGTATCCTTCTTTTCCCCCCGCAAAATCAGATCAGAAATGTGGGAGTTAGCTAACGAGAAGGAAGCTGGTGTCTTAGTTTCCTGTTATTCTGTGATGTTTGGGTGTCTTGATTGTATATGTCTGGAGCATATCCTAGATATAACCTCAAGATAGAGATTATTCCAGGGGCGCCTGGGTGGCTCGGTGGGTTCAGCATCCGACTCTTGGTTTCAGCTCAGATCATGATCTCAGTCTGGGATCGAGCCCTGCATCTGAGCTTGTCCCTCTCCCTCCTCCTCCCCACGTGCTCTCTCTCTCAATCTAAAATAAATAAATAAATAAATAAATAAATAAAATCTTTAAAAAATGATAGAGATTTTTCTATCTAAAGAACATTTCTCAGGTAGGTCTCCCTTCTCTCGATGTAGCCAGTGATCAAACCCAGTTGTATCACTCTTCTCCCAGAATCTTGAAACACTTCCCTGATTCTAGACAACTTCTCCCAGCTCCTTGCATACCACCTAACCAGGCTCCAGCTCCCTGAGAACCTGTGAACACATCCTGTGTCCACTCCCAGTCCCAGACCTCTCCCCAAAATCTTCTTCCCCTCAGTCTCTGCCCATAAAAAAAGCTCATTCTTCAAAACTAAGTTCAGAGTTCCTTAATGAAGTCTTTGCTCACTTAAACCTCATTGCCCTCCACCTATAGCTTTTTTTTTTTTTTAAGATTTTATTTATTTATTTGACAGAGAGAGAGAACAAAGGCAGAGGGAGAAGCCCCAACATGGGGCTTGATCCCAGGACCCCAGATCATGATGGGAGCCGAAGGCAGTTGCTTAACCAACTGAGCCACCCAGGTGCCCCCACTTACAGCTCTTAACAGCTCTCTGTAAATATGTTCATTGTATGCCAGTCACCTCATGAGTTATCAATGTGGCAGTCTTCCTCTGTCCGTCCGATTTATATCCATATCCCTAGCACCTCGCACAGAGCTCAGGTTATAGTAGATACTCGACTGATATTTATTGAATGAATGAATAATTGAATGATTCTTTTCTAAAATATACCAGAACGGACAGGGAAATTATTTTTAACATTTTGCACAGTAAAAGCTTTTAAAACTCCTGACATCCAGACTCCACCCAGAACCAGTGAAATCAGAACTTCTCAACTGATGTTTGGGTTGAGCCCAGGCATCGGTATTTTGTAAAGCTCCCCAGGTGATCTCAAGGTACAACCAAGGTTGAGAATCACCTCCATGGCAATGGTTCTCAAAGTGTGGTCCCAGGACCAGCATTAGAATATTACTCTCATCTTATTTGAAATGAAAATTCCTAGGACCCACCCTATACTGTAGAGTCAGAAATGGCAGGGCTGGGGGGATGGAGGGAGTTGACAACAATCCGTGTTTTAACAAGGCCTCCCATGATACAAAGTCAAGTTTGAGAAGCACTGTCTTAGAAGTTTACTTTAAATAAGTTATAGAGACTGTGTGTGAATGAATCCCTCCCACCATTTTCTTCTAATTTGATTCTGGCCCCTATTTCTTGCATATGGCTGTGCTTGCAGAAAAACAACAAGCCCTTTTTAGTTGAAGATTTTTTTTTTTTTCCAATCTAGTTGGTCTTACGATCAACATCAACTTATGGTAAAATAGCTTACCTATTTTATGTGGTTTTTTTTTTTTTTTTTTTTTTCCAATCCTTAAAAAAACCAGACAAGTATTCTCGTGGTTATTTTTTCAAATCATGGAAGAGAAATGAACAAAACCCAACATACATGGAACTTGTCCCATATGCCAGGCATGGTGCTGAAGTGCCCCATCATCTTACAATAAATCTAAGACATCCATCCCACAGAGGAGGAAAGAAAGGCTGGAAAAAATAGGATGAGTCCACAGGGACACAGCAGAGATGTGAACCCAGATCTGTCCTACCATCCGGTCGTTCTCAGGATTCTCATGACCCCCATTTTGTTATTTTGCCCATAATCCCATAGTTTTCATGAGGAAAATCGGCTGCTCTCAAGAATCCCTGGCTAGCTCTCGAACAGAGGTGGTCACTTTGAGCACATGAAGTACTCACGCTGTTTCCTGCTCATTTGCAGTGGAATACACTCAAGGCTTTCTTTTTCTCTAAGACCTTGGAAAGAAACATGGTTTCACAATGCATCTAGGGTTAAAAGCACAGTTTTCTTCTAAAATGTCTACTTCTCTGAAACTCATACGCTTTGTTCCAAATCTGTGGTCTGAATTCTTGGATTCATTATTCACATGGTTCCTTTTTGAATCGTGAACCTTAGTAAAGTTGTACAGGCTCTATGCTAGGCTCTGTGGGGGACCAGCAGTGAAAAAGACAGACAAACCCCACTTGCTCACCTTCAAGAAGAACCGTATACATAAAACTAACCAATGAAGACACTAGGTCTAGATGTTATGACTGTCTTATCCAGGGCAATAAGATAAGAAGAGGACCTCTATGAGTTCAATTCTATAGTGTCTTGTGTGTACGTCTTAAGAGGTCTTTTGAACAGAAAGATCTTTGAACCTATGCTTCTCTATTATAGTTTTTTGGGGAAGCGGTATGGATGGTGTTTATTTTGGGAAATAGAGTAAATATTCCCAACTTTGGAAGAGTCAGCCTATCAGAAGATGCAAACCCAACATTCCATTTCTAAAACAGGACACCTCAATCATCAGACCTCTTTCTCTGGGGAATGGCCACCCAGCGTCTTCAGCAATTATATCAGTCAGAGGAGAAATTTCCGTGACTTCCGTGGGCCATAAAAATCTGATACCATCAGCAAACTGGAAGGCATTTCCAGTGAAGGTGGCTTCACATACAAAAGCAGCAGAACTGAGTACCACAAGCTCATGGCAAACCGCCAGGCCTGTTCCAGGACCCAGCCCTGCTCAGTGATGCCTATTCATCTGGGAGATGAATCCTAAATCTCAAATCCAAGCTGTGGGGCAAATAAGGCACCCAGGGGAGACTTTCTGTGCACCTGAGCACTCAGAGACACGCTCCACTTGCAAACACGTGAAAGAACCTGAAAAAGTAATCTTTTTTTAAGTCTTTAAAACATGAGAGAGCTGACCAAGACAGGGAGGAATTGCTAAGCCAATATGACAGAGAAACTGCTTACGTGGATAGGCCCATCAACTGGGAAGAAAGGTTTGCCCTAAGGGTACTTGTCAAGCCCAGAAATTTTTAGATTTCCTACTGACAGCCTAAGGGGGCAAAGGGGATAGAAATGACAGGTTTGGCAAGGTCTTTTTTTTACAGTAATGGGACTGTTCTAAAATAAGCTTATTGTGATGGTTATATAATTCTTTATATATGCTAAAAATTCGTGGACTTGTACACTTAATATGGATGAATTGTATGGTATGTGAATTGTATCTCAATAAAGGTTGTGGGGGGAACTCAGTGAAGTGAGATCACTTTCTATTTGAGGGCAAAGTTAGGGGGAAACTGTCTTCTAGAAGCTGGCTGGCCTCCCCCTTCCCCACCCCAACTGATCTGCTCTGGTTGCCAGGCACATGTTTACCTTAGAGACAGAGCACCCCCCCCCCCAGGGTTCTGAGCCTTCAGTTGAGACCCATAGAACACTGGCCCTTGGAGGCAGAGCTGTGGAGCCCTACACAGCCATGGAGGGCCTACTGCCTGCCATCAGATCCACTCTCCAGTTGGTCCTAGAGCCCCTGTGGGGTGCCCTGCTGGTGATTTCTGAAAGCTGGAGACATATTTCAGTTCTCCATGAGTTTCCCTGGGAGATCCTGGCATATATTGTAATACTGGTTTTGACAGCGAAGAAACGACACATTTGGAGAAGTGTGAAGGTGCTCGGCAAAAGGTGTTTGGCCCACGCTAAAGTCTGTGGAAAAGGTAGTGGGAATATGGGACCAATGACACAAGCTGATGATGCCCTAGGGCTGCCCGGGGTGGAGGCCAGTCTTCCCACATTACAAACCTTATGCTTCTCAGCAGTAAGTACTAACCGCTGTAGGCTGGCACTTCAGAACACCATTGACTTTCTGAAAATGGCGCAGAAGACCCAGCCTCCTAAACTTTCCCAAGTGACTGGTGATAGACCCATCTTAAGAACGTCAGAGAAGAATGGAAAACAACTTTGGAAGAAAATAATGGACGATTTGAATGGAAACACTGACATTCTAGAGAGTCCAGAACTGCTAGCCCAAGAAATCGCGAGATGGAAGCAGAGACTCCAGGAAACGGAGCAGGAGAAAGAAAGGCTAGAGCAGTCGAACGCAGGACTGCAGCGGGCTCTGAAAGATAAAGTCAGCCAGTTAATACCACTGGGTGAAAACCTTCTGAAGGCCATCCCCTGGCCTTGTTTCCTTGGAGATCTCTTGGGTCATGTCAACTGGGAAGTCAAGCAAAAGAGGGAAGCAGAAAATGACAATCAGCCCATCCATCGGTCAGAGGGTGATCTGAAGGGTGTCACTGACGATGCTGATTCCAATGTGTCCCTTCAAAGTGCTGAAGAGAAAAATGAGGAACTAGCCAGACAACTGTGGGAAGAAAAGCGAATCAATGAAGAGCTTATGGGACAAATCACAGATCTTCGAGCCAAGGAAGCCTCTTTGCAGACGGAAAATTCACAGCTTCAAAGTGAGATTCAGCAGTTGAAACGGAAGCTTCAAATTCTGCCTCAATTGTATCAAGAATACACCAGGGAACTTGAGAGAAAATCATTGGAGAAGGAAGCGCAGTGCTCAGACATCGAGAAGAGTCTTTCCTACACGTGTGGAAACATCGAGTCCGCAACTCAGATTCGCAACTTCTACAAGAAGATGGCCGAAGACACCCGCAGAGAACTGGAGGAGAACACCTCGCACTGTCTAAAGGACATCCTCTTCTATGCGAATAAAGTCCAGGAGAGCTGGATGGCAGCTGTGCTTACCGAGCGAAAAGTCAAGGAGCTAAGGAAAGAAAATGATCACATCAGGCAAATGTTGGCCAAAGCGGAGTTCAACTTCCCGCCTTTCCCAAGTGGCCGTTTTGCTCCTGCTCCCCCACAGGCAGCCCACGGAGGCCCAGACGTGTCAGGGGGCCCCCTGGATCATCAGCACCCCCAGGAAGGAGAAGAGCCAGGCCGCGAGGGCCCACGCATCCAGGGACACCCGCATGTTTGACTGAGCTCACCGCAACCCGGTCCTGAACGCCCACAACCACAGCATAACACCTGCATGTGTTTTCTGTCTTTAAAGTAGTTTTCACTTATCTCTTTTTGGTTTAGATACTGCTATTTAATTGATATTACAATTGCTTTTATTCAAGTAGATTTAGCATTATAGTTTTCAGATACTATTTCTCCAGTCAAGTGTCATTTCCTATAATTCTTACCAATATATTGTTTTCACATCACCAGACCCTCTAGAATTAGATAATATTAAGTATTGTATTTTGATTTAAATTAAAGATCCACAATTACTTTAACAACTATTGAAATTTGGCATGGATACAAACATTTAAAATAACATTTTTCTATGGCATGAGCATTTTTGTATGCCATTTTGATACTCACGAGCATGTATTAGAAGTCTGTACGAGTAATTTAATATATATCTGAATAAATTTTGATTTAAAAAAATTGGAAAAAAAATCCCCTATTCCAACTTCATAATATTTTGATTAGACTAGCTTTAAATTCATAAATTAACTTATCGTAGTTTAAGGTTTACAATTTTTTTCTCCCCTGTTAACTTTTTTAAATGTTTTTCTTTTCAGATATTGTTTGCTCTTTAGACGTTTCTAAATTTTATGCAGTGAAAACGAAGGTTTTCCCTTGATGGCAAGCAAACACACACACACACACCCCACCATGCCGATTACAAGGCACGCTGAGTCGGTATGTCAGGAACAGAGGATAATATAACAGTAAAGAAAGCTGCAAAATTTAAAAAAAATTTTAAAGAAAGAAAGAAAGAAACCATGCTCCCACAATTTGTATAATATACCTAACTCATATACACACAAAAGGAGAGTTGCCCAGAAAGTGAGGAAAAAGCAGGGGGAGACTCCCAGATGCTAACAACCGGGGAAGCTCTTCCCAGCTCTGGGACTGCCTGGAGCAAGAAGGGGGGTGCAAGTGGGGGGCTGTCCTCAAGTAAGACAAAGATTTGCTGCAGGTACACATGACAGCCACCAGAGGGCGGGGGAGCGCAGGCCAGGGGAGTGCACGGCAATAACTTGAAGAAGGACCAGCGCCCTTGGGTCTATACAATCTAAAGTGTGTGTGTGTGTGTTACTGCATTAATTCATATCCGTTTATTTAGTACAGGCAGATCTCAGAGATCGTGCAGATTTAGTTCCAGGCCACCACAATAATGCAAATGCCACCATAAAGCAAATAATTCAATAATTAATATTTTTCTGGAAGTCATTTTTTTTCTGGTTTCCCAGTGCACACAAAAGTTATGTTTGTTACACTACACTGTCATCTAGTAAGTGTACAATAGCATTATCTCTAAAAAAATAAAAATTAAACCATGTTGAATTAAAAAATATTTTCTTGCTAATAAATGCTAACCGTCGTCTGAGCTTTTAGCACGTTGTAATCTTTCAGCTGATGGGAGGGTCTTGCTTCAGTATTTGCTGACTGATCAGGGTGGTGGTTGATAGAAAGCTGTGGCAATTTCCTCAAAGAAGACAACTACGAAGGTTGCCGCCTCAGCTGACCCTTCTTGTCACAAAAGACTTCGCTGTATCGGGCAGCGCTGTGGAGGGATGTGAAGAAATTGAGGCGCTGTTGGGTGGGAATGTGAAACAGCATAGCTGCTGTGGAAAACAGTGTGGAGGCTCCTCCAAAAATTAAAAAGAGAGATACCATATGATCCGGTAATCCCACTTCTGAATATGTATCGCCCAAAACTGAAATCAGGATCTGAAAGGGGTACCTGCACTTCGAGTTTCATAGAGCACTATTCTTAGTAGCCCACGAGAGAAAGCCATCCAAATATCCACCAATGGATGGATGGATGGGCTCAGAGAATATGGTATGAATGAGTAAAGAAAATGTAACATTATTCTTAAAAGAGAAGGAAATTCGGTCACACGCTACAATATGGATGAACCTTAAGGATAGTATCCTATGTAAAATAAGCCAGTCATACACACACACACACACACACACACCAGATATTGTCTGATGCCTCTTATATGAGATCTCTAAAGTTGGTGAAAAATAAAATAAAAAATAAAGCAGTCCAACTCCTACAAACAGAAAGTGGACCCGTGGCCTCCACGGGCTGAGGAGTGAAAGGAATGGGTGGTTATTGCCTGGGTGTAGAGTTTCAGATTTGCAAGATTAAAATTTCTAGCAATCTCTTGCTCAACTATGTGAATTTAGTTAATAATACAAAACTACCAAACTTAAAAAGAATTAAAAGGGTAGATTTCATGTCATGTGTTTTTTACCACAATTTGAAAAAAAAAAAAGAAAAGGAAATGTGAGTTTTGGGATTTGAGTGGTGGGGAATTAGACTTGAGCTCTGTCTCCAACCAATGACTTCACCTCTCTACATTTTGGTTGAAGGAGTTGATCTAAATAATTTTTAAAGGTTCTACCCAGTTCTAAAATCTAATTGCTTTATAATTATAAAGAGAATATCTTAGTCATTGACTCTAAGACAAAGTCCTTTATAGTACAAAATGTTGACCTCCTTATCTTCCAAAAAATCCCTCTACTACACCTTGTCAATCGTATCAGACAGACAATCAATTCACATTGGATGCTCAGTGGTCAGCATCTCACTAAAGTAATTCATGCTGAAAACAACATGATAAGAACTTGAAAAAGGACAATGTTTACCTCAAGCCGAAGGAGGACCAAATTTTAAATATTCATATTATGCTCATTATATTTTTGATCACTAATCTTTACTGGATGTGTATGAGAAAGATGAGAGCAAAGATCATTAGAAGAAAGAAAATTATCTCTGAAATGACCCTGATATCAGGTGAAGATCATCTGAATGCAGGAAGTACTAGAGGGATGGAAAGGAAGGAGCAGAATTACGACAGGTTGAGGATGGAACTTGGTGGGTATTAGACAGCAAAGGATCAGAGGATTTTCTAAGGTTTCAGTCTGGAGGGATGGGGGTAACAATGAAACAAGCAATGTTTGTAGAAAGGAAGGTACCTATGTCGAAACACACAGGAGAGAGATTGGGTCCTGGGATGAAGAGGCATCCTGGGGAGACTGCATGGGTACTTTTACATAGTGTTTGAAGAGAGACAAGAGCAGCAAGGCCTGGACCGATCCTTGGGGCACAGCGGCAGTTAAGCCAAAATCCTCACACTTGCAGCAGGTGTCTTCGGTGTTACAGAGATTAATGAATAAGAAAGCTTATGAACGAGGAAGAAGAGGCCCTGGCAGGGGTGTAAACAAGGAGGAGGAAGTAACCAAGAGAGAGAAATGAAGCCAAAGGGGCCAAGGGTGAGTCAAAAGAGCGCCCTGCAGCAGAAGTCAGAGGAAGGGGCTGGTGGGGAGGTGTTGGTTAGTGTATCTTTGCTGCCAGAAAGGTATGGGAAGGAGGACATCCAAAGTGAGAAAATTCCTGAAAAGGCAGGAAGGGAAAGATTTCCAGGCTCAGATGAGAGAATTAAGTTTGGAAATCGAGGCGGGAACGATGGAAGGATGAGTGTAGAAAGAAAGGTTATTTGCTGGAATGTATGGCCACAAGCCACAGCAAAAGAACTTTGCTAGCTCAAGTAGAAAGGAATTCATTTGGAAGGCTTTGGGGCAACTCCCAAACTGCATACGAAGGCCAGATAACCAGACTCGGCAGGGCTGAACCAAGGGAGACTGGGCGTAAAAAAGACAGGTGAGCTCCAAGCACAGCATGAGCTTGGGTTAGGCCCCATCACTTGTACTAGACACGTACCAAGGACACAGGTGTCACCTGGTCTCCTCTACTGTCACCTCAAAGCTCTGAAATCCCCAACTGTCCTCCCAAGATTCAAAAGTCCGGTGCCAAGTGTCTTCTTAGCTAACCCTCCATTATCTGCCCACTCTCCCCCCGCCATGACTTCTAAGAGCACCTGACTATTCCGCTTTCTGAGACATACTTGATGTCCCACCAGATACCCAGGGCAGACATTCTTTCCAAAAATAAGGCTCTTACAAAAACAAAATAAAACAAATGAACCAAAAGCCTCATACAGTCAAAAGCAGCCAAAACAAGAGACACTTGTCTACCACTTCCCACCTCGCCAATTCCCAGACCTGCATTTCAAATCCAAAAGCAAAACAACATGTATGATGCAAAAGTCTTCTGCCTCACATAAAAACAGTCTGCCTTCGTACTGCCGAAAACACTCTACTTCCCAGACCAAGCCATTAAAATCTCTCCACTCTATCCAAGCTCCAGCCCCAAGACCCCCGACTGACACCCTTTCCTTTGGTTTGCATTCTCTAGCAAGCTTGTTCTGGTATTTTGCAAACCACAAAGCAGTGACAAAGTCAGACAACACTAATGCATGTGTAAACTTGGTGGAAAGAGATTTAAAAGGATGTTAAAACACTGACATGATACAATAAGGCAGGAAACTCTGGGTAATGGCTTTAGTTCTCTTCTCTGTGGCAGGTCTCCGCTGTGGGTAACATCAACGGCTTCCCTACGCCAGAGCCCCCTCCACGTCTACTTTGCCTTCAGCCAGCACTTTTGCAGCTGGGGACACTTAATCCTTGGGGTGAGCCTGTGACCCTCAATGTCACACATGGAGATGTCGGCTCTGGGTCATCCTGCGTGTATAGGGTTACAACAGCCTTTCAGAACTGCCTTTCACTAACTTTTTCTTTCTTTTTAAAACATCCTTTGGTTTTATATTGGGCAAGAGCAAAAATAAGATTACTTGATAGTAAATCGCCCCTACCGTACAATTACAAAATGCTGCTCTTTACCACATTGTAAGATTTCAATACGCAGCCAGCCTATTTCTGATTTCTTCATGGGGACTAATGTGACATAATAATAAAGATGGCTGTATCCCCACCAGGTAATTCAAATCCCCACTTAAATCCTCCACAAGTGGCCCCAACTTTTCTCTTGTCCAAATAAAGACTAAGACGCATGATGGTTTAAGAACAAATGAAAACTCCATCGCCTTCAACCGAACTCTAGCTCTATCTGTGTAAATAGTAAGCAGTATTTCCCTCTGATTAAACCATCTTTCATTTAAAGAACTATTTCACACTTGAAATTCTTAGGCCATATGCAACTCTTATGGGATAAACTGCGTTCCTCCAAAATTGATGTTGATGTCCTAACCCCAGGTAACTCAGAATGTGAATGTATTTGAAGATAGGGCCTTTTAAAGAGTGATTAAGCTAAAAGGAGACAATTAGGGTGAGCCTAATCCAATCTGACTGATGTCCCAATACGAAAAGGAAATTTGGACCACAAAGGGACACCAGGGACATATACACAGAGAAAGAAGGCAGCCATTTGTAAGCCAAGGAGCAAAGCCCCAGAAGAAACCAAAGCTACCTCTACCTTGATCTTGGATTTCCAGGCTCCAGAACTGTAGGAAAATACATTTCTGTTGTTTAGCCCCCAGTCTGTGGTACTTTGTTATGGCAGTCCTAGCAAACTCATACAGCAACCCGTTCAAAGAGACCAACTGGATTATTAGTAAAGAAAACAATGTATGAATTGCCATCTACTTTCATCGGTGTTTTAAATACTTTTCCCATGTCATGAGGGGATGGATTTTGTAATTCCCAGTAGGAAAACATACTTGAAAATCTCCGCTCTTCTCGGTCTTGCCTTCTTAATCCACATGAACATCAAAATGTGTAGCCTCTGAAGAAACAACTCCGTTGTGAATATGATCTTCGAGGTGGGGATTTCTCACTGCCCACATTTAGATTAGAGTCCTACCAGATACAATCGCTCTTAGATGCTGGACAGCATATGCTGGGTTGCAGGGCGATGTAATAATTTCACCGGTTCTTTTCCATGTTGAATGGCGTATTTCAGAAGCACTGCGGTGGAGGTATGTTAGCAATGTCGCTGTGTCTGTCTGAACGAGCAAGAGTAATTTAAATAGGACAAGTTCAGTGGCTACAGTCACCTGGGATCTCGGCCCATGGAGTTAAAGGAGTTTTCGCTGTCTGTAAATGCAGAGGATCAAAAGCTCCAACTCTTCTCTGCTCCTAGGGAATCACAACAGGACTCCTTGTGCCCTCCCTCCAGAGCTGGTCACGTGGTCAGTCCAGTCCAGCTCTGTTTGGAGGACTCAAAGCTCATCCTGGGGGTACGAACCCCTTGAATGCCCACGGAAAAGTTTGTGAGATCTGCTAACGGTGACATAAAAACTTGACAATGAGCATCCCTCACATTTTCCTTCATTGGTGCTTCTTTTAATTTCTGGGCCAAAAAAAAAAACTGAAGTGGGAAAACAATTGAGATGTAAATATATAGATCTAGACCTTCCAGGAGGTGAAATCCACATCATGGTTAAGGTAAAATTTAATCCACCATCCAAGTGGCCGATGTTTAGTGTGTGCCATAAGGAAGCATATGCACTTTGCTGCATGGCCTTGAGAAAATGGCATTCCTTTTACTGTTCGTGCAAATCATCTTTGTTATTAATTTGCTCAGTTCGGTTTCTTCCTATCATATAATTGTCATGATAGTTTACAGAAAACATATCCCCTTTTTATAGTGGCTTGTGTAGAGAGACCACACTTAGTGACCTACTCCTAGCCCTGCCACTTAACTAACTACATGTTTTCCTGCAGGTGGTAAGAAAAGAAAAAAAAACAAAGAAAAAAAAGACAGTGGTTGGTGGGGTTTCAGTTCCTTGAACAAGGGAGTGGCCCCAACAGAAAAGGAGTCTACATTCTAATAGCTCAGAAGGAAGACCTATTATAAAATCTTTCTTTGGAAACCAAAACCAACATTTAACTGTCTTATTAATAATAAGCCTATGTAACATTATTTCAAATACCCACACATGTATTTAACACAAGCTAATTAGCTGGATATGTTCCCAGGTAGTAAGTTGCTCAAAGTTACATTTTCATAAATATTATAGTTTTCAAGGGTGAGAATTTTTATGGACAAAATGAACATCTGGTAAGAGTTGCTTTTAAAAAGTTAAAATTGTTGGAGAAATGGTAGGGTAAATCTTAGAGCCTCAGTCCCCCATTTATCAGTTAATTAAAGCAGACCCAAATTTACTTTTTTAGGTGAAGCTTTACCTTTCTCAAGAATACTTCGTCATCATCGGTATTTTGATGTATGGTGATGTGAATTCCATCCAATGAGCTTGTTGCTTAAGCTTTCCCCCCAGATTAAACCAGACCAAGAGAGCATTCCATACGGTACAGCACTGCCGTGGCCCCACACGGAATCACTTTGTTGGATTGTTCTCTTGCGTGCTGCCATTGGCCCTAGTTTGGAGCATCTTGGAATCAGTCTTGAGAAATGTGTTGTTGAAATTGCACTTGGAATGTTGGCCAGGGTTATTGTTCTTAAAATCCTGGGGCTTGTTTTAAGATGATCCAAGGTAGAAGTTGTCGGTCATGACGGGTATGCAAACCTAGGCTTTTCCACATGATTGGTTTGTTGGCATCCCCTGAATTCTGTAGAGAGCACAAGTGAACTGGTTTTCCTAATTTGACTACTAGAATGCTCAGAGAGGTCTACCTCTGCAGTGCTTTTTTGTACATTGTATAACAAAGTTATATTTTTCTACCTTTACTGTTGTAAATCTGAGATGACACTGAAAGAATTTTCAGGACTGGAATATTGGAATAATAATTTTCTGTGCAATTAGACGGGCATTCATTGACACATTCACCCACATAACTACAACATATATTGAGTAGCTACGATGAGGGCCACAGACTAGCATGCCTATAGGGGCCAGGCTGGTAAAATAAATGTGTGACTGGCCACAAACAAAGAAACAGAGACTCCCACAAACTGCCCACCTAAAGGAATTCATTTATTAACTCTGTGCTGGCCGGATAAG
This sequence comes from Halichoerus grypus, assembly GCF_964656455.1. Classification (NCBI taxonomy): domain Eukaryota; kingdom Metazoa; phylum Chordata; class Mammalia; order Carnivora; family Phocidae; genus Halichoerus; species Halichoerus grypus. The sequence continues at coordinate 18,064,630 of NC_135719.1, read as the reverse complement.
GCAGGTGGCTAGAAGTCAGGTGGCTATTCCTACCCCCTGGCCAACAATGTGTCAAGCCCTAAAGTATACACTATGGCTATACATAAATAAGATATGAGGCTCCTGCCCCCCAGGGGCTTCACAGTTTGTTGAAGGGGGAAAACATGGAAACAAATGAGCACAATAGCATGTCAGAAGTAGTAGGAGCACCTGCAGGGTCCAGCAAGTAAAGTACAGAGTCAGGTGCAGGATTCCAGGTAGAAAATATACAAGGGAATTAGCAAACACAATGACTCCGTGCAACCCCAACTGCTGAGAGAGGAGATCCTCAGGATTGAGTCTTAGCGCACACCACTGCAAGGAACACACACTCAACCAGCAGGAGATCAATTCAGAAAATGAAGCCAGACCCGTCTAGCAATATTTCCGTGATTGTTTACTCGAGTAATCAGAAAATTAAAATATAGATACATGGAAAGAAATAACACTTAGTCGAGGACATTAACCAGTTTTGGACTTGACGTCTCCAGCCTATATTTGTGAGTGCTGGGACATATAATTTGAATAAGTTTTCACTCATCGAGCCTCCAATTACTGGCTGGAATGATGACCTACAAAGAAAATACAGAATCACTACTTAATGGATTGAAAAGTAGTCAGGAAATACATGGGGCTTTATTAAGTGCATAATAATATTTTCAAGCTGACTTGGTAAACGATGACCTGCATTACTGATTTTTTAGGTTCATATTTATAATGACTATTGTTGTATCTTCCTGAGAGACTCTGGGCCCAAAATAGAGAAAAAAATAGTAAGAAATCTGGGATGCCTGGGTGGCTCAGTCGGTTGAGCGTCTGCCTTTGGCTCAGGTCATGACCCTGGGGACCTGAGATCAAGTTCCACATTGGGCTCCTTGCTCAGTGGGGAGTCTGCTTCTCCCTCTGCCTGCCACTCCCCCTGCTTGTGCTCTTATCTCTGTGGAAATAAATAAATAAAATCTTTTTAAAGAATAATAATAAATTTCACATTAATACTAAATGAATTCCTTAATTTCCAGTATAAATGTGCTCTTTTTTTTTTCTATGTTTAAAATTTTATACATTCTGTTAAGGGCTTATTCTTTAAAAAAATAAGTTGGCTTGGTAGTTTGAACTTCCTATTAGGCTTATTTTAAAATGAAGAATGGGAAGGATAAAAACCAATTCAGTGAAATGCAAAATGTATTTTAGATCATAAAGGAAAGAGAGTTTCACAGCTGATTCTCTCAATGTCAGACAAATTTGGTTGTAGTTTTGAACTTTTATAATGACCTTTGCACCCACCCTCCAAATGAGTTTGTGACCTATCTCCTTATTCTTGATGGATTTTGGTGAAACTGGACCCGACTTGATGAATTTGCAAAATGGAATTTCGCTTTAGTAACTCTCATTTGAAAATCCCAGCCTTAGATATCGAACTGAGTATGCTTTACCACACACATTCAGGGGTAAAATATGTTCAGGAATTCCGTAAAACTAAGGCAGGAATCCAAGCTATATGCCCACACAGTAGATGAAAACATTCTGGGCCTTGGTTAAGTTTTGTGTCCATAATGTCTCATTTCATACAGGCTCTTTCTTCCCCAGCAATAAAAACTAATCACTTCTCTTAAGAACCAAGCAAAGCCTAACATCATGTTATTTCACCTGAAGAAACTGTATTTTAGTATATGGCATAAATGTCAATTTTGTTAAATGAAAGAGAATTGCAAATTGAGTCAGAAGGAGTAGGCTCAGAGGACCAGCATTTAAAATGCGGGGCCTGGGTGGCTGGGTGGGTTAAGCATCTGACTCTTGGTTTTGGCTCAGGTCATGATCTCAGGATTGGGAGATCGAGCCCAAGTCGGGGTCCCTGCTCAACGCAGTCTGCTTGAGATTCTCTCTCTCCCTCGCCCTCTGCGCCTCCCCCCCACTTGTGTGCACGCTCTCTCTCTCAAGTAAAATAAATAAATAAAATCTTTAAAATTCATGTAGGGTCATTGTGCTGTTTCCTGCTCATGTTTTGTACAGCTCTGAAGTGCACATTTGAGCAAGGTGTGCTCAAGGAGGCTTGTGTCCCCAACAAGCTGGAAACTTCCACGGTCACTTAATGATGAAACATGGCAGCGGAAAAAAGGACGGAATTAGCAGCACCATGAAAAGTGTTATTGGACTCTAAAGGGCGGAAATTAAAAATGAGAAAGCGAGTGATCAATGAACAGTATGGAGAAGCAAGCTAGAATTTAAACTGGCAAGGAAAAACTACTAGAAACCATCAGGGAAAGAAAATCAAAGTGTGAAGATAAATAATATAGACAATAAGTCAAAGGGGCGCAATATAATCAAAGTTCATACTACGTGTAGGTGTAATGTAAGTCAGATGAGAAAATGGATTTTTCTTCTTTGTGATCACACCTCTCTCGAGGTGTACCTGTCATTGCAGCTTTTTGAAATACAGAAGTACTCTGCCTAATGAAGAGTCTACCATTGCGCTCTATCTGACTATTATTCTCTGAGAATAAGAAAGCTAATTATCTCATGCCTTTAAATTTAACGCAGGTAGATACCACATGCTCAATGTGACTAAGGAAATTATAATGAAAAAAGAGTTATTTGTAAGAACTAATGTTTTGTGTTAATATGCAGTATCTCTATAACATGAGTCCAAAACAGAAGTTATGGTGATCTGCCTAGAAGAGTAGTATTTATTCCATCATTATCTTTTCTCTTGTTTTCTCATGCTACATTCTGCTCACGGTTTCCTATACGTGCCCTTTAGTTTCCCATCAGTCTTCTGACTAATTCTTTCACTCCAAGTGCCTAGATTCATTGTCAGCAAAATGTAGTCAAATTCTATCCCTTCAAGGCCCAAAATACTGTCTCCTCCTGAAAGAAGCCCCTCTTTTCTCAACCAGAAACAATGCCTCCTCCCAAGAACTCTCATAGCAATATCCTTGCCAATCTTATAAAGCTTTAATGAAGAAGAATTGCTTTCATCTTTATGGTAACAGTTATTTGGGGTACCTGTCTTATCTTTCATACATTCATTTGTTTTGCAAATGTTTCTGGAAAACCTTCTCCATTCAAGGATAGACTCTAGAATGTAAGATTTTTGATTTTAGATTCATGCATACTCAACATGTTAATTACCTATTGATAGGTGACAAATTACTTAAAAACTGAATGGCTCAAAGCAACAAGCATTTACGATCTCAGAGATTCTATGGGGTAGGAATCCTGGTGTGGCTAGGATGGATGTTTCTGGCTTAACATCTCTCATGACGTTGCAGTCATCTCAAGGCTCAAATGGGGCTGGAGAATCTGCTTCAAAACTCACTCAAACAGTTGTTGGCAGACCATCATTCCTCACCATATGGGCTATTCCATAGGTGGCCTATGGGTCCCCATGTCATGGCCACTGGTGATCAAAGAGAGAAAGAAAGAGACCAAGATGGAGCCACCATCTTTTTGTGACTTCATCTTGGCAATGACATCTGATCACTTCTGCCATATTCTCTTTTATTAGATGCAAACCAATAAATTCATCACATATGCAGGGAGAGGGTATGACACAAGAACATGAACACCAGGAGGCCAGGATTATAAACTTAGAGACCTCTTACCATGCCTAATTACCACACACAATAAGTGTGTGATGAATAATCTGTTTAGGATTCTTGAACCTGTGAGTTTATGGTTTTCATTGAATTTGGTTATGATAAAAAAAAATTTCAAACATCCTTTCTTCAAATATTTTATGACCCCATTTTTTTCATTTTGAAAACTGTATGTATATACACTTAATATACTCATATATAATACACGTATATAATAATACACACACATATATATGTGAGGCCACTTAATGTTGTCCCAGAGCTCACAAATGCTCTGCTCATTTTTTCTCCATCTTTAGGCTTCCATTTTCTGTGTGTTTCATTCTATATGGCTAGGTTAATTAATTTTTCCCTGCAATATCTTACCTGCTCTTAATCCTATCCAATGTGTTTTTCAACAGACATTTTATTTTTCATTTTGAAAATTTTGATTTTGGTTCTTTGTATATCTTTTATTTTTCCTATCTGCTCATTCTCTCTTCCACTTTGTTAAAAGTAGAGAGTATATTGATAATACTGTTTATCTTTCTTGTCTACTAATTCTTATCATTTGTTTTGCTTCCGGGTTTTTTTCTATTTATGAATTTTTTCTACTTGCCATGGGTCTTTTTTCCTGTTTCCCTGCCTGCCTTGTCAATCTCGATTAAATGCCATGCAGTGTGAATTTTATGTTGCTTAGTGCTGAATTTTTTAAATGAATATTCCTTTAAGTATCTGGGGGCTTTTTTTTTTTTTTTTTTCTGGAATGAGGATTAAGTTTGCTTGGAAATAGTTTGATTCTCTTGAGGGTTGTTTTTAAGCTTTGTTGGGTGGATATGGAACAATCTCTCATCTGGGGTTAAATATCGAGGTATAGGTGACCTTTAATAACATTTACATATTAAATTATGCAATTTAATAATTTTTGACATATTTGTACAATGTTCTTATTTAATTGTTGACCTATAATAAAATGTACGTGTTAACGTATACCGTTATTAAAGTTTTCAATTATTTATACATCCACGAAACCATCACCACAATCAAGACAGTGAACATATCCATCTTCCAAAGTTTCCATGTGCCCCTTGGCAATCCCTTCCTTGCTTTCTATGACTGTAGATTAACTCACATTTTCTAGAGTTTATATAAATGAAGTCTACAGAAGATATTCTATGTTTATCTGGCCTCTTTCACTCAGGATAATTAGTTCTCAATTCATACGCTATGTTGTAGTGTATACCAACAGCTCATTCAGTTATATTGCTGAGTTGTTTCCATTGTGTGGATATACCATAACGTGTTTATATATTCACTTGGTGATGAACAATTGGATTCTTTCCAATTTATAGCAATTATAAATAAGGCTGCTGTGAATATTTGTATACAAGTATTTGAAAGAACATAGGCTTTCTTTTCTCTTGAGTAAATAGCTAGGAGTAGAATGGATCATAAGGTACATGGATGTTTAATTTTTAAAGTCACTTCCAATGATTTTCCAAAGTGGATGTACCATTTTACATTTCCAATAGCAGTATAGGAGGGTTCCAATTTCTCCACCCACTTGCCAGTACTTTGTATGGTTTTTAATTTTAGCCATTCTAAAAGGTATGTAGTGATATCTCCTTGTGGTTTTAATTGGCATTTTTAAATGACTTGTCAAAATCTAGCATGTTTGTATGTACTAATTTGCCATCAATATATCTGCTATGGTAAAATATTTGATCAGACTTTCTGCTCATTTTTAAAATTGTGCTGTTTCTTGTTGAGTTTTGAGTATTCTTTACCTATCCTAGATTCCAATCCTTTATCGGAGCTAAACTTTGCAAATATTCTCCTAGTCTATGGATTATATTTTTATCCACCCAACAGTGTTGTTTGAAGAGCAGACATTTAAAAAGTGTTGAAGTATATTTTAAAAAAATATTTGATTATAACTATGCTTTGAAGTTGGATCTAAAACAATTTTTTTTTTTGCCTAATTCAAAGTTTACATTGTTAAATCTATTGACATGAAGTTATTTAGAAAATTACCTTGGGGGTGCCTCAATTGGTCAGTCTGTTAAGAGATTGATGTTGATTTTGGCTCGGGTCATGATATCAGGGTCACGAGATTGAGCCCCACGTCAGGCTCCGTGCTCAGTGCGGAGTTTGCTTGGGATTTTCTCTCGCCCTCTGCCCCTCCCCCCACTCGCTCTCTTTCTCTCTCTTTCAAATAAATCAAATCTAAAAAAAAGAAAAAGAAAAAAGTCCACAAAATTCCCTTGAGGTTCACTAATAGCTATAGAATCAGCTTTAATGTAATCTGTCCCATTAGCAATTTGGGTCTTCTTTTCTTTCCTTCACATCAAGCCTGGCTAGTTTGTCAATATTACATATTATCAGTCTTCTCAAATAATTTTAGTTTCATTTATTATCTCTAGTAATATTTTTTTTTGGTTTTCTGTTTCATTGATTTCCATTTCTATTTGCTTTCTTCTTCTTTGGATCAAATGTGCCTTTCCTTTTATTTTCTAGATTCTTAAGGTAGAAACATAGGCCATTAACGTAAGACATGTGTTCTGTTTAATAGAATTGTTTCGTGGTACAAGTATCACCCTGGTGTTATTTTACAGTATTCAACCAATTTTAACATGCTGTGTTTTTATTTTCTTTTTCCATTCAACATATTTCCTAATTCTCCTTTTTGATTGCTTCTTTGATAAATGGATTGCCTAAATATATGTTACTTAGTTTCTGTACTTCATAAGTTTTCAAGCAATCTTTCTGGTTTTGAATTGTAATTAAATTCTAACTTTATCCTAGAACATATTTTGCATGAATTGAATCTTTCAAAATTTATTGAGATTTGTTTTCTGGTCCAAATTATAACTTTATAAAAATGTTCCATGTGTGGTTGAGAAGAACGTGTAGTCTGATGTTTTGGAGTGGATTGTTCTATATATGTAACATAAGTCAGGTTTGTTGATAATTTTGTTCAATTTTTCTATATCCTGCCTGAATTTTATGTCTGCTCACTCTATCAATTATTGAGGGAGGGGGATACAAATCTCTGATTCTCTTTGTGAATTTGTTTGTTTTTGCACTTTCAGTGGATTTTAGCTTTGTGAATTTTAAAACTCTCTTAGGTCATGAACATTTTTGGTTGTTTTGATTTCTTAAAGGACATTTTTACCACCATAAAATTACCTTATTTATCTCTTCTAATATTCTTGGAAATTTACTTTGTGGGATACTGATATACCCACTCTGCTTGGTTTTTCTGTTTTTTTGTTTTGTTTTGTTTTTTAGTGTTAACATAGCATATTTTTTCATCCTTATTTTTAATCTATTTGCATTGTTATAGAGATCATTTCTGCTAGGCAACAAGAATATCGGTATTGCTTTTTTATCCAATCTGACATTTTGCTTCTTAATTGGAATGTTTGGGCTCTTTACTTTTAATGTAATCAATGATATCATTAGGTTTAACTCTGTTTTCTTGTTGTTTGTTCCCTATTTGTCTCATTTGTTTTTTGTTCCCTTTTTCTGTTGTTCTATCTTGTTTGGAATTAATTAAATATAATTTTGGGATTCCATTTTATCTCCTTTTTGGCTCATTAGCTGAACCACTTGTTTGGTTATTTTAGTCATTGCTTTAGGGTTTGCCCTACATTTATCACAATCTCCCTTCAAGGGACATCATACCACCATGTAGGGTATAAAGCCTGTAATGGTATGAAACGCTTGCATTTCTCACCTCCTGACTTTTGTGCAACTGTCTACATTTTCCTTAATAATTAGATTGAGCAAAGGCAAAGTTAAGAAGAAAGAAAGAGAGAGAGAGAGAGAAAGGGAGAAGAGAAGGGAATAAAGGAAAAACGGAAGGAAGAAAGAAAAGGCAGAAAGAGAGAGAGAGAACAAAACAGCTTTAATCTCTTCATGGCAATTCCAAAACCCAAGAAGTTCTGAAAACCAGAGGCTTTCATGACATGTTTTACAGCAATACGTGACCTAATATGAATTGATTTGGTGGCAAAGCCTGACCCAAAGTGGCATGAGGCTGCTTGGAGTCTTCATGACTCTTCGTGTAATTATTCACAGATTTTGCTACAGAAAGCTGCGTGGGAAGAGTGAGCGCAGCAGGCCTGAGACTGCTCCCCCTTAAAAAGGCCTCTGCATGATTGGCTCCTGACTGGCATCTGGAAACTTGCATTTTGGGAGGGTTGCCACCATCCCTGACTCATAAGAGCGGCTTACTATGCTCAGCTGTTCATAGAAACAATGTGGCTTATGTTGAAAACCTATTTCTCCTTATGGGAGTCTTGAATTTTGGTCTGTGCAAGGTGAAGGGTGTTTATGTGTCGAGTCCCCAATAAAAACCCTGGGCGCTGAATGTCCAATGAGCTTCCGTGGTAGATGCCATGTCACATGTGTTGTCACATATGTAGCTGGAGAGATCAAGTGCATCCTGTGTGATCCCCTTGGGAGAAGGCTCTGGAAGCTTATGCCTGGTTTCCTCTGGACTTTGTCCCTTGAGCTTTTTATCTTTGCTGATTCTGCTTTGTGTCCTTTTGTTATAATAACTCATAGCTATGAGCATGACTATATACTGACTTCTGCGAGTCCTTCTAGCAAATCACCAGGTCTGGGGATGGTCTTGGGAACCCCTGACAATGAAGTGAATGTGACTGATTGTAGGGCACTACTCAGGAATTCACTGGGATTGTTACATAGCATACGCTATGTGCCCCGTATAACTTATCTAATATTTCCAAAGTTCTGATTTCTTTTTTTTTTCTCTAAAGTGTGTATGACCTGTGATTTTGGATAAAAGATTGTGTAACTGTATCCACAAACACACATATGTTAAATATAAATAGTTTGTATGTATAACTTGTCGGGAAGTTCTTATGAACTACTCATCTTTGCCAGATAAGATCAATCATGATGCCTTAGACTAAGATGATAATGATGGAAGGTGCTAGTAATAATAATAATAATAATAATCATAGCTAACAGTCTTGAGTTCTCATGCCTAGTATCAGACACTATTTGCAACCTGTACAATAACTCAGCAAAGTAGGTATTATTAGTATTCCCCTCTTTGTTGTTGTTGAAAATAAACTATGTCTCAAAGAGGTTGTGCCATGTGGCCAACAACGTAAAGTTCACAAGGGTGGGAGACAGGGACTTCAGCCCAAGTGTATGTGGATGGATGCCTGCGCCCCAATCACAATGCCACAGGGAGTGACTCTGCTCAGCACAGAGCTCATTTCTCTATTTTCTTTCATTAGGGCTTTTCCCCTCACTCACAGATTCACTTCTGGGATTTTCAAGAGTCTGTGCCTCAGGCTTGTTGACAGAATTACAGGCAGACTATTTGCTTCCCTCAGTGAGTGCTGCTAGTTGGCAGCAGAAAATGTGCTTTTGTGTTCCCTCGCTGGGCTTTTGTTCCTTTACCATGTAATCGCTACCATATGTTGACTCTCATTCACGCAAGTGACCTTGTATTTTATTAAGTAATATCCTGAGTGCAGACAAAAGCAAACTTTATCAATCCTACTAAAATCCAAAAAAAAAAAAAAAAATGCACAGAGGAGAGGAGGAAAAATAGGGAGTCTGAATGGAAGCTAGAACCCAGGTCACAAACAAGGCTAAGACCAGGCAGGCCAGAGAGAAAGGTTTAAGATTTGGCTGACTTCCACATGGCATATCCTTAACGCTCCAGGCTCATGGCTCTCCGAGAAAGCTACACTTGGGAGGACATTTGTAGCTGGTAGAAAAATGTAACAAGGGATCTACAGGGAAAGGCTCACAGCTGAAGAGACCCTTAACTAAGAATCAAGAGATCTAGGTCCTATCAGTGGTGCTTCTCCTTCCTTGGGGTGTGACGTTGGGCATGTCACTCAGCTTTCCTGAGCCTCAGTTGTCGCTGGCCACAAAATGCATTGTTCAGCGTCACCCCTGAAGTCCCCTTCAACGTAAAAATTCACTGATCATCATCACCAAATAAACATTCTGGGTCAAAATAGGTTTCACAAGAGGTATCTGAAGAAAGAAAAAAAAAAAGTCTATGTTGTCAGTTAAACATTCTCCTTAAAGGACTATTATGCTTAAAGTCAATATCTGTAGTGGAGTTTCAAGAGGCCTTCCTATCCTCATTCTCTGACCCGTATGCTTAATCTCAAAATGTCCTCTAATCTCTCTGAGGTTTCAGAAGTTCTGAGAGAACAATGCCAGAGACTTAATGTTCTTTTTTTTTTTTTTAGGATTTTATTTATTTATTTTTTTGAGAGAGAGAGAGAGAGCCAGGACACAAGTGGGGGGAGGGGCACAGGTATAGGGACAAGCCGACTCCACGCTGAGGGAAGACTCCCCATGCAGGGGCTCAATCTCATGACCCTGAGATCATGACCTGAAAATCAAGAGTCGGATGCTTAATCGCCTGAACCATCCAGGCTTAATGTTCTAGGATGCAGCAAGTTCAACCTGAATACATTGAATTTCAACTTTCTTCCTTCAGGAATAGATTATTTTGTCCCTACTAAGGAGGTTTTGAGCAACATTTCAATGTTTAAGACTGCCCACTGCTTTTTGTTTAACGGTGGCGCTAGGGATTATCTCAAAAGACACCGGAGACAATAAAAAAAAGCGCTGGACTTGGAGGAAAAGGACAGGCCTTGGGATCTAGATCACTGCTCCCTAACTGTGTGACATGGACGTGCTCAGTTGAGGTCAGGAGAAGGGACGGTTCTGCTTCTCACTGAGCTGTAGAGGTGAAGGAAATGGGATGCCTCAAGGGGCCCATGTGTACGTGCAGCCCGCAGAGTGGGTCCCGAGACGTTCAACACAAATGTCTCTGAGCAAGTGCTACTCGGGAAGATCTGTGCGAGAAGGTATTACCACTGTGTTCAGTTGTTTGTCCAGAAGGGGATGTGTTCTAGTTTGGACGCTGTGATGGTTAAGTTTATGAGTGACCTTGACGGGCCATAGGATTAAACATTATTTCTGGGTGTGTTTGATGTTTGATTCAACATTATTTCTGGGTGTGCCTGTGAAGATGTTTCCAGAAGAGATTAACATTTGAAAAGGTGAACTGACTAAAGCAAATGGCCCTGTGCAGTGTGGGTAGGCATCATTCAACCCAAACTCTTAAATGTCCGAATCTCTCTCTGTCTGACAGTTGAAGCTGAGATATCTTCCTGCCCTCAGTGCTCCTGGTTCTCAGACCTTCACACCTGACCCAGAATCTATACCACCAACACTCAGGCCTTTGAACTATTCCATGAGCCAATTCCTTACAATAAATCATTATCTATCTATCTATCTATCTATCTTTCTATCTATCTATCTATCTCCTATTGGTTTTGTTTCTCTGGAGAACCTTGACTAATACAGGCACCAAGAAGGAAGTTAAAGTTTATAACTTCAGAATAATAGACCAAGTAATGATTTAAGGAGTTGTTAATAATGGTGATATTAATAAACAGTAGGTTAAATGTATTGAATGCTTAGAGTGTATACTTTGGTGCTTAGTACTCTGGCTACATTAATTCTTTGAACATACCATAATAGTATTTGTACTAAGCAGAAGAGAAAATTGAGGTCCCAAGGAGTTGAACCTACTCAAGACCACTCACCAGTGAGTGGCTAAGCTATACTTTGAACCAGAGTCCAATTCTAGAGTCCATTTTTTTTTTAAAGGTTTTATTTATTTATGTATTAGAGAGCGAGAGAGAGAGAAACACCATGAGAGGGGAGAAGGTCAGAGGGAGAAGCAGGCTCGCCGCTGAGCTGGGAGCCCGATGTGGGACTCCATCCCAGGACTCCAGGATCATGACCTGAGCTGAAGGCAGTCGCTTAACCAACTGAGCCACCCAGGTGCCCTCTAGAGTCCATTTTTATATACAAAGCAAGCAGTCAACATCATAGCAGGAATAGCTTTGGGAGACAATCATCTATAGAAATTTATACATTAAAAACTTGATATTTAGGGCGCCTGGGTGGCTCAGTTGGTTGGGCGACTGCCTTCGGCTCAGGTCATGATCCTGGAGTCCCTGGATCGAGTCCCGCATCAGGCTCCCTGCTCGGCTGGGAATCTGCTTCTCCCTCTCACCCTCCCCCCTCTCATGTGCTCTCTCTCATTCTCTCTCTCTCAAATAAAAAAATAAAATCTTTAAAAAAAAAAAAAACTTGATATTTAGAACTTTGGGGCACCTGGGTTGCTCAGTTGTTTAAGCATCTGATTTGATCTCAGCTCAGGTCTTGATCTCATGAGTTGGAGCCGCACATTGAGCTCCAGGCTGGGCGTGGAGACTACTTAAAAAAAAAATCCGATTCTTGGGGGGCGGAGCAAGATGGCGGAGGAGTAGGAGACCTGGATTTCGTCTCCTCTCAGGAATTCAGCTGTATAGGGATCAAACCATTCTGAACACCTACAAACTCAACAGGAGATCAAAGAAAAGAAGAGCAACAACTCTCTGAACAGAAAAGCGACCACTTTTTGGAAGGTAGGACGAGCGGAGAAGTGAATCCGAGGCGACATTCGGGAGGATAGACGGTGGGGGAGGGGCCTCCGACGGCCGCTTCTGGCAAGTGATAGAGCCACGGAGCACAAAATCGGAACTTTTAGAAGTCTGCTCCGCTGAGGGACGTCACTCTGGTGGCGAAGTGGGGGGTGGAACCCTTGCGGGACAGTGTGGTCTCAGGACCCTCGGGGTCACAGAAAGACCGGGGGTGCCTGAGTGCGGCAGAGCTCCCAGGGATTGGAGCAGGGAAGCCGGCTGCAGAGACGGAGCCCAGGCGCGGGCTCTCAGCTCGGGGTTGCTATAAACCGTGATCCGCGGCACAGTCGGGCCACAGCTCCTTCAGCAGGGACCCAACAAGCGGCAGATCCGGGGAGACTCACCTTCTTCCCCCGGGAGGAGAGGTGCGGGAGTGCACCGCGGGGATCTGCTGGGTTTGGAGACTCCACCCGGGGTTGGGTGCCAGATAGAAAGGCGCGGTCACAGGCCGGGTGAGCGCGGAGTGCGGCCGGAGACCGGGGAGACGGGAGTGACTGACGGCTTTTCTCTGGGGGCTCGCTGAGGAGCGGGACCCCGAGTTCTCGGCTCCGCCGGGGCGGAGACTGGGAGGCCACCATTTTCACTCTCCGCCTCCAAAGCTGTACGGAGAGCTTGCAGGGAACAAAAGCTCCGGAGAGCAAACCCGAGCAGATTACTTAGCCCGGACCGGCAAGGGCGGGGCACTTTTGCCTCCGGCAAAGACATTTGGGAACCACGGCAACAGGCCCCTCCCCCAGAAGATCAGCGAGAACAGCCAGCCAAGACCAAGTTTACCGATCAATGAGAACGGCAGAACTCCAGCGCTAGGGGAATACTGCACATAGAATTCATGGCTTTTTTACCATGATTCTTTAGTCTTTCAAAGTTAATTATTTTTTTAACTGTCTTTTTTTCTTTTTTCCTTTTTTCTTTTTTTTTGAATTTTTCTTTTTCCCTTTTTCAACCAACATCTTATCAATCCCTTTTTTAAAAAAAACATTTTTATTTTTCATTTTTAAAGTCATATTCTATCCCTTCATAGTAGTTACCCGTATTTTTGGCATATATATATAAGTTGTTCTCTCTTTAAAATCTTGAGATAGTTTCTTCTAACAGATCAAAATATACTCTAAATCTCTAGTGTATGGTTTTTTTCTACTCCCCTGCCTGATCACATTCTCTCCCTTTTTTCTTTCTTTTTTTTTTTTAATCCTCTTCTTTCTTTTTTCAAACAACTTATCAAATCCTTTTTTAAAAATTTTTTATAATTTCCATCTTTACAGTCATATTCCATCCCTTCATCATATCAACCCTTATTTTTGTACATATATAAGTTTTTCTTTCTTTAAAATTTTGGGAGGGACTTTCTTTTAACAGACCAAAATACACCCAAAATCTAGTGTGTGGCACTGATCTATAATCCAGCCTGATCATATTTGATCACATTCTGTTTTTGTTTTGTTTTGTTTTGTTCTGCTTTTGTTTGTTTTTATCTTTATCTTTTTCTTTTTTCTTTTTTTCTTTCCTTTTCTTTTTTCTCTCTTTCCCTTTCTTTTCCCACTGCTTCAGGTCTTTTCTGATTTGTTTAGAGTATATTTTCTTGGGACGTTGTTACCCTGTTAGCATTTTGTTCTCTCATTTATCTATTCTCCTCTGCACAAAATGACAAGACGGAAAAAATCACCTCAACAAAAAGAACAAGAGGTAGTACCGACTGCCAGGGACTTACTCAATACGGACATTAGTACGATGTCAGATCTAGAGTTCAGAATCATCACTTTAAAGATACTAGCTGGGCTTGAAAAAAACATGGAAGTTATTAGAGAAACCCTTTCTGGAGAAGTAAAAGAACTAAAATCGAACCAAGTAGAAATCAAAAAGGCTATTAATGAGGTGCAATCAAATATGAGGGCGCTAACTGCTAGGATAAATGAGGCAGAAGAAAGAATCAGTGAGATAGAAGACCAAATGATGGAAAATAAAGAAGCTGAGAAAAAGAGAGATAAACAACTACTGGATCACGAGGGCAGAATTCGAGAGATAAACGATACCATAAGACGAAACAACATTAGAATAATTGGGATCCCAGAAGAAGAAGAAAGAGAGAGAGGTGCAAAAGGTATAATGGAGCAAATTATAGCAGAGAACTTCCCTAATTTGGGGAAGGAAACAGGCATCAAAATCCAGGAAGCACAGAGAACCCCTCTCAAAATCAATAAAAATAGGTCAACACCCCGACATCTAATAGTGAAACTTACGAGTCTCAGAGACAAAGAGAAAATCCTGAAAGCAGCTCGGGAGAAGAGATATGTAACCTACAATGGTAGAAACATTAGATTGGCAACAAACTTATCCACAGAGACCTGGCAGGCCAGAAAGGACTGGCAGGACATATTCAGAGCACTAAATGAGAAAAATATGCAGCCAAGAATACTATATCCAGCTAGGCTGTCATTGTAAATTGAAGGAGAGATAAAAAGCTTCCAGGACAAACAAAAACTAAAGGAATTTGCAAACACGAAACCAGCCCTACAACAAATATTGAAAGGGGTCCTCTAAGCAAAGAGAGAGCCTAAAAGCAACATAGACCAGAAAGGAACACAAACAATATACAGTAACAGTCACTTTACAGGCAATACAATGGCACTGAACTCCTATCTTTCAATAGTTACCCTGAATGTAAATGGGCTAAATGCCCCAATCAAAAGACACAGGCTATCAGACTGGATTAAAAAACAAGACCCATCGATATGCTGTCTGCAAGAGACTCATTTTAGACCCAAAGACACCCCCAGATTGAAAGTGAGGGGGTGGAAAACCATTTACCATGCTAATGGACACCAAAAGAAAGCTGGGGTGGCAATCCTTATATCAGACAAATTAGATTTTAAACCAAAGACTGTAATAAGAGATGAGGAAGGACACTATATCATACTTAAAGGGTCTATCCAACAAGAAGATCTAACAATTGTAAATATCTATGCCCCTAACATGGGAGCAGCCAATTATATAAGGCAATTAATAACAAAAGCAAAGAAACACATCGACAACAATACAATAATAGTGGGGGACTTTAACACCCCCCTCACTGAAATGGACAGATCGTCTAAGCAAAAGATCAACAAGGAAATAAAGACTTTAAATGACACACTGGACCAAATGGACTTCACAGACATATTCAGAACATTCCATCCCAAAGCAACGGAATACACATTCTTCTCTAGTGCCCATGGAACATTCTCCAGAATAGATCACATCCTAGGTCATAAATCAGGTCTCAACCGGTACCAGAAGATTGGGATCATCCCCTGCCTATTTTCAGACCACAATGCTTTGAAACTAGAACTCAATCACAAGAGGAAAGTCAGAAAGAACTCAAATACATGGAGGCTAAAGAGCATCCTACTGAAGAATGAATGGGTCAACCAGGAAATTAAAGAAGAATTAAAAAAATTCATGGAAACCAATGAAAATGAAAACACAACTATTCAAAATCTTTGGGATACAGCAAAGGCAGTCCTAAGAGGAAAGTATATAGCAATACAAGCCTTTCTCAAGAAACAAGAAAGGTCTCAAATACACAACCTAACCCTACACCTAAAGGAGCTGGAGAAAGAACAGCAAATAAAGCCTAAACCCAGCAGGAGAAGAGAAATAATAAAGATCAAAGCAGAAATCAATGAAATAGAAACCAAAAGAACAGTAGAACAGATCAACGAAACTAGGAGCTGGTTCTTTGAAAGAATTAACAAGATTGATAAGCCCCTGGCCAGACTTATCAAAAAGAAAAGAGAAATGACCCAAATCAACAAAATCATGAATGAAAGAGGAGAAATCACAACCAACACCAAAGAAATACAAACAATTATAAGAACATATTATGAGCAACTCTATGCCAACAAATTAGATAACCTGGAAGTAATGGATGCATTCCTAGAGATGTATCAACTACCAAAACTGAACCAGGAAGAAATAGAACACCTGAACAGACCTATAACCACTAAGGAAATTGAAGCAGTCATCACAAATCTCCCAAAACACAAAAGCCCAGGGCCAGATGGCTTCCCAGGGGAATTCTACCAAACATTGAAAGAAGAATTAATACCTATCCTTCTGAAACTGTTCCAAAAAATAGAAATGGAAGGAAAACTTCCAAACTCATTTTATGAGGCCAGCATTACCTTGATCCCAAAACCAGACAAAGACCCCATCCAAAAGGAGAATTACAGACCAATATCCCTGATGAACATGGATGCAAAAATTGTCACCAAAATACTAGCCAATAGGATCCAACAGTACATTAAAAGGATTATTCACCACGACCAAGTCGGATTTATCCCTGGGCTGCAAGGTTGGTTCAACATCCGCAAATCAATCAACGTGATACAATACATTAACAAAAGAAAAAACAAGAATCACATGATCCTCTCAATAGATGCAGAAAAAGCATTTGACAAAGTACAGCATCCTTTCTTGATCAAAACTCTTCAGAGTATAGGGATAGAGGGTACATACCTCAATATCATAAAAGCCATCTATGAAAAACCTACAGCGAATATCATTCTCAATGGGGAAAAACTGATAGCTTTCCCCCTAAGGTCAGGAACGCGGCAGGGATGTCCACTATCACCACTGCTATTCAACATAGTATTGGAAGTCCTAGCCACAGCAATCAGACAACAAAAAGAAATCAAAGGCATCCAAATTGGCAAAGAAGAAGTCAAACTCTCACTCTTTGCAGATGATATGATACTTTATGTGGAAAATCCCAAAGACTCCACCCCAAAACTGCTAGAACTCATACAGGAATTCAGTCAAGTGGCAGGATATAAAATCAATGCACAGAAGTCAGTGGCATTCCTATACACCAACAACAAGTCAGAAGAAAGAGAAATTAAGGAGTCGATCCCATTTACAATTGCACCCAAAACCATAAGATACCTAGGAATAAATCTAACCAAAGAGGCAAAGGATCTGTACTCAGAAAACTATAAAATACTCATGAAAGAAATTGAGGAAGACACAAAGAAATGGAAAAACGTTCCATGCTCATGGATTGGAAGAACAAATATTGTGAAGATGTCAATCCTACCTAGAGCAATCTACACATTCAATGCAATCCCCATCAAAATACCATCCACTTTCTTCAAAGAAATGGAACAAATAATCCTAAAATTTGTATGGAACCAGAAAAGACCCCGCATAGCCAGAGGAATGTTGAAAAAGAAAAGCAAAGCTGGCGGCATCACAATTCCAGACTTCCAGCTCTACTACAAAGCTGTCATCATCAAGACAGTATGGTACTGGCACAAAAACAGACACATAGATCAATGGAACAGAATAGAGAGCCCAGAAATGGACCCTCAACTCTATGGTCAACTAATCTTCGACAAAGCAGGAAAGAATGTCCAATGGAAAAAAGACAGTCTCTTCAACAAATGGTGTTGGGAAAATTGGACAGCCACATGCAGAAGAATGAAACTGGACCATTTCCTTACACCACACACAAAAATAGACTCCAAATGGTTGAAAGACCTCAATGTGAGACAGGAGTCCATCAAAATCCTAAAGGAGAACACAGGCAGCAACCTCTTCGACCTCAGCCGCAGCAACTTCTTCCTAGAAACATCGCCAAAGGCAAGGGAAGCAAGGTCAAAAATGAACTATTGGGACTTCATCAAGATAAAAAGCTTTTGCAAAGCAAAGGAAACAGTCAACAAAACCAAAAGACAACTGACAGAATGGGAGAAGATATTTGCAAATGACATATCAGATAAAGGGCTAGTATCCAAAATCTATAAAGAACTCATCAAACTCAACACCAAAAGAACAAAGAATCCAATCAAGAAATGGGCAGAAGACATGAACAGACATTTCTCCAAAGAAGACATCCAAATGGCCAACAGACACATGAAAAAGTGTTCAATATCGCTCGGCATCAGGGAAATCCAAATCAAAACCTCAATGAGATACCACCTCACACCAGTCAGAATGGCTAAAATTAACAAGTCAGGAAATGACAGATGTTGGCGGGGATGCGGAGAAAGGGGAACCCTCCTACACTGTTGGTGGGAATGCAAGCTGGTGCAGCCACTCTGGAAAACAGTATGGAGGTTCCTCAAAAAGTTGAAAATAGAGCTACCATATGATCCAGCAATTGCACTACTGAGTATTTACCCCAAAGATACAAAAGTAGGGACCCGAAAGGCTACGTGCACCCCGATGTTTATAGCAGCAATGTCCACAATAGCCAAACTGTGGAAAGAGCCAAGATGTCCATCAACAGATGAATGGATAAAGAAGAGGTGGTATATATATACAATGGAATATTATGCAGCCATCAAAAGGAATGAGATCTTGCCATTTGCAACGACGTGGATGGAACTGGAGGGTATTATGCTGAGCGAAATAAGTCAAACAGAGAAAGACATGTATCATATGACCTCACTGATATGAGGAATTCTTAATCTCAGGAAACAAACTGAGGGTTGCTGGAGTGGGGGGTGGGGTGGGAGGGATGGGGTGACTGGGTGATGGAACTGGGGAGGGTATGTGTTCTGGTAAGCGCTGTGAATTGTGCAGGACTGTTGAATCTCAGATCTGTACCTCTGAAACAAATAATGCAATATATGTTAAGAAAGAAAAAAAGAAGAAGAAGAATGTAGCAGGAGGGGAAGAATGAAGGGGGGGAAATCGGAGGGGGAGAAGAACCATGAGAGACGATGGACTCTGAAAAACAAACTGAGGGTTCTAGAGGGGAGGGGGTTGGGAGGATGGGTCAGCCTGCTGATGGGTATTGAGGAGGGCACGTTCTGCATGGAGCACTGGGTGTTATGCACAAACAATGAATCATGGAACACTATATCTAAAACTAATGATGTAATGTACGGGGATTAACATAACAATAAAAAAATTAAAAAAAAAAATCCTAAAATTTTGAGCATTGAGAAATTAAAAACACAAGAAACAACAAATGTTGACAAGGATGTAGAGAAAAAGGAACTCTCGTGCTCTGTTGGTGGGAATGAAAACTGGTGTAGCCACTGTAAAAAGCAGTATGAAATTTACTCAAAAATTTAAAACTCTAACTATCCTATGATCCAGTGATGACACTACTGGGTATTTACCCCAAAAATACAAAAACACTAATTCGAAAGGATAGATGCACCCCTGTGTTTATTGCAGCATTATCTACAATAGCCCAATTGCCTATCAAGAGATGAATGGATAAAGCAGATGTGGTATACATATACAATGGAAAATTATTCAGCCATAAAAAGATTGAAATCTTGGGATGCCTGGGTGGCTCAGTCGATTAAGCATCTGCCTTGGGCTCAGGTCATGATCCCTGGGTCCTGGGATCGAGTCCCCCATTGGGCTCCTTGCTCAGTGGGGAGCCTGCTTCTCCCTCTGCCTGCCACACCCCCGCTTGTGCTCTCTCTCACTGACAAATAAATAAATAAAATCTTTAAAAAAATGAAATCTTGCCATTTGCAATGACACGGATGAAGCTGAAGGGTATTATGCTATGCGAAATAAAGACAAATACCATATGATTTCACTCATACGTGGAATTTAAGGAAAAAAATGAACAAAGAAAAAAGAGAGAGAGAGAGAGACAAACCAAGAAACAGCCTCTTAACTATAGAGAACAAACTGATGGTTACCAGAGGGGAGGTGGGTGGGGGTTGGGAGATACAGGTGATGGGGATTAAGGAGTGCACTTATCATGTTGAGCTCTGAGTAATGTATAGAATATTTGAAGCATTGTATTGTACACCTGAAACTAATAAACACTGCATGATGATTTTACTGGAATTAAAATTTAAAAACTTAATAAAATTAAGGAAAAAAACCCCAACTTTGAGCATTGAGAGATTTATAGATCTACAAACTAACCTGAACAGCAGGAAGCTAAATCCCAGGACAAAGAGAACCTAGACAAAAAAGAACATTTTAGATAAAATAGCAACTGTTCTCTTGGTCTTTCTGGTGAAAGGTTAGCATTCCCTCTTATTAAGGAGTAATTGGATGTCTGTATCAGAACTTCACTATATAAAGCCATTTTATGGTGGTTGATCATAAAGTGAAAGAATGTGGGTTTGGTTATCTCTGATGAATACTTTAGACATCTTTTTTTTTTTAAGATTGATTGAGTGATTGATTGAGTGATTGATTTATCTGAGAGAGAGAGAACACACAAGTGGGGGAAGTGGCAGAGAGAGAGGGAGAAGGAGAGAAGCAGACTCCCCACTGACCGTGGAGTCTGACCCGGGGCTTGATCTCACCACCCTAAGATCATGACCTGAGCCGAAATCAAGAGTAGGACCCTTAACTGACTGAGCCACCCAGGTGCCCCAAAATCTTTAGACATCATTGCATACATCGTCTTCAAGATCTTTTCTAAGTGAAATATAGATCAGGATGTGACAAACTTTTTCTGTGCAGTGCTAGGTAGTAAGTATGCTCAGCGCTGTGGCCCATATGGTCTCCCTCTAAACACCTATTGAGCTCTGCTAGCATAGTGGGACATCACCCATAGACCATTCATAAGTAGATGGGCATGGCTGTATCCCAATAAAACTTCATTTACAAAAATAGGTGGCAGGTCATTTGCCAAACCTTGGTACGTAGCTGGTATCTGTGTTAGGTAAAGCAACCAGCGCATCTTATTTTGCTCTGCACTGTCCCAGCTTTATCACCGGAAGTCCTACATCCCATGAAACCCTTCATTCCAAGTTGATTGCCATGAATAAGTTGACTTACAGTCAAATTCTGAGACATAGAGCACTCCAGATATAACAGTCATCCCTCTCCCCACCCTAAAATTGCCTTTGCCGAGCTTATATCTGTCAGCATAGAGTTATAAATTACAAGTGCATTCTGTTAACCCCCAAATATTACACATGCAGAAGGGACAGGAACCAGATACCAATTTTCTTTTACAACATTTGCTTCCATAAGGGGACTTCCCAGTTCCTCCCACAGTTGGTCCCATCTTCAGACAAAAGTACAGACTGAGTGTTGGCAAGGTGTCTGGGCATCTCCGGAGATAAAAGTGAAAGTATAATAGAATTGTCGTTTTGGACTAATTATGATGATTCCATGTTAGAGCAAGCCCCAGGGGGTCTGCTGAACTTCAGTGGATAAACAAAGGAAGGAGTCTTCAAGGAGTGCAGTAATACAGAGGAAAAGGAACCCCAAACAGAGCACTAATTGGCTGTTTTCTTGGCAGCTTCAGCCAGCTCCAGCCTGGGCTTTTAAGGATGATGTGTTAGGAATTACGGAAACCATGATCTCTCTACTGTCGGGAAGGCTGGGACACACCAGGGATGCAAATAATAGGTTGATGTTCATGGTATTTGGAGAGAAAATTGGCACCTCCCATTGCTACCTATGTAGCCTTGGCCTTGGAGAAGTCCCTAAGTCCTTAGGCTTCAGAGTCCCCATCTTTCACGCAGTAATAAAACCAAGCACCCCATAGAGTTCTGTTGAGAACTGAAGGTGACATTCCTCATGAATTTGCCTAATTTAGGAATGTGTCTTTATACATATGGTCTGACTTGCCATGAGGCTGCATCCTCTGTGGGGTTCTGTATTTGGGGAACACACCCTCTATTGGTGAGTCAGGGATGGTATCCCAGAAGTTATTACTTTTATGTTAAAAGCTAAAGGATGATGAGTATTTATTTAATTAAAGTAAAAGGAAGGAGATGGGCGGAGCAAGATGGCGGAGAAGTAGGAGACCTGCATTTCGTCTCCTCTCAGGAATTCAGCTGGATAGGGATCAAACCATTCTGAACACCTACAAACTCAACAGGAGATCGAAGAAAAGAATAGCAACAACTCTCTGAACAGAAAAGCGACCACTTTCTGGAAGGTAGGACGTGCGGAGAAGTGAATCCGAGGCGTTATTCGGGAGGATAGACGGTGGGGGAGGGGCCTCCATCGGCCGCTTCTGGCAAGTGATAGAGCCACGGAGCACAAAATCGGAACTTTTAGAAGTCTGCTCCGCTGAGGGACGTCACTCTGGTGGTGAAGTGGGGGGTGGAACCCTTGAGGGACAGTGTGGTCTCAGGACCCTCGGAGTCACAGAAAGACCGGGGGTGCCTGAGTGCGGCAGAGCTCCCAGGTATCGGAGCAGGGAAGCCGGCTGCAGAGACAGAGCCCAGGCGCGGGCTCTCAGCTCAGGGTTGCTATAAACCGTGATCTGCAGCACAGTCGGGCCACTGCTCCTCCAGCAGGGACCCAACAAGCGGCAGATCCGGGGAGACTCACCTTCTTCCCCCGGGAGGAGAGGTGCGGGAGCGCACCGAGGGGATCTGCTGGGTTTGGAGACTCCACGCCGGGTCGGGTGCCAGATAGAAAGGCGCGGTCACAGGCCGGGTGAGTGTGGAGTGTGGCCGGAGATCGGGGAGACGGCAGTAACTGACTGCTTTTCTCTGGGGGCTCGCTGAGAAGCGGGACCCCGAGTTCTCGGCTCCTCCGGGGCGGAGACTGGGAGGCCGCCATTTTCACTCTCCGCCTCCAAAGCTGTACGGAAAGCTTGCAGGGAACAAAAGCTCCGGAGAGCAAACCCCAGCAGGTTACTTAGCCCGGACCGGCAAGGGCGGGGCAATTTTGCCTCCGGCAAAGACATTTGGGAACCACGGCAACAGGCCCCCCCCCAGAAGATCAGCGAGAACAGCCAGCCAAGACCAAGTTTACCGATCAATGAGAACGGCAGAACTCCAGCGCTAGGGGAATACTGCACGTAGAATTCATGGCTTTTTTACCATGATTCTTCAGTCTTTCAAAGTTAATTATTTTTTTTAACTGTCTTTTTTTCTTTTTTCTTTTTTTCTTTTTTTTTTTGAATTTTTCTTTTTCCCTTTTTCAACCAACATCTTATCAATCCCTTTTTTAAAAAAAAAAAACATTTTTATTTTTCATTTTTAAAGTCATATTCTATCCCTTCATAGTAGTTACCCGTATTTTTGGCATATATATATAAGTTGTTCTCTCTTTAAAATCTTGAGATAGTTTCTTCTAACAGATCAAATTATACTCTAAATCTCTAGTGTATGGTTTTTTTCTACTCCCCTGGCTGATCACATTCTCTCCCTTTTTTCTTTCTTTCTTTTTTTTTTTTTAATCCTCTTCTTTCTTTTTTCAAACAACTTATCAAATCCTTTTTTAAAATTTTTTATAATTTCCATCTTACAGTCATATTCCATCCCTTCATCATATCAACCCTTATTATTGTACATATATAAGTTTTTCTTTCTTTAAAATTTGGGGAGGCACTTTCTTTTAACAGACCAAAATACACCCAAAATCTAGTGTGTGGCACTGATCTATAAACCAGCCTGATCATATTTGATCACATTCTGTTTTTGTTTTGTTTTGTTTTGTTCTGCTTTTGTTTGTTTTTATCTTTATCTTTTTCTTTTTTCTTTTTTTCTTTCTTTTTCTTTTTTCTCTCTTTCCCTTTCTTTTCCCACTACTTCAGGTCTTTTCTGAGTTGTTTAGAGTATATTTTCTGGGGACGTTGTTACCCTGCTAGCATTTTGTTCTCTCATTAATCTAGTCTCCTCTGCACAAAATGACAAGACGGAAAAAATCACCTCAACAAAAAGAACAAGAGGTAGTACCGACTGCCAGGGACCTACTCAATACGGACATTAGTACGATGTCAGATCTAGAGTTCAGAACCATCACTTTAAAGATACTAGCTGGGCTTGAAAAAAGCATGGAAGTTATTAGACAAACCCTTTCTGGAGAAGTAAAAGAACTAAAATCGAACCAAGTAGAAATCAAAAAGGCTATTAATGAGGTGCAATCAAATATGGGGGCACTAACTGCTAGGATAAATGAGGCAGAAGAAAGAATCAGTGAGATAGAAGACCAAATGATGGAAAATAAAGAAGCTGAGAAAAAGAGAGATAAACAACTACTGGATCACGAGGGCAGAATTCGAGAGATAAACGATACCATAAGACGAAACAACATTAGAATAATTGGGATCCCAGAAGAAGAAGAAAGAGAGAGAGGGGCAGAAGGTATAATAGAGCAAATTATAGCAGAGAACTTCCCTAATTTGGGGAAGGAAACAGGCATCAAAATCCAGGGAGCACAGAGAACCCCTCTCAAAATCACTAAAAATAGGTCAACACCCTGACATCTAATACTAAAACTTACGAGTCTCAGAGACAAAGAGAAAATCCTGAAAGCAGCTCGGGAGAAGAGATATGTAACCTACAATGGTAGAAACATTAGATTGGCAACAGACTTATCCACAGAGACCTGGCAGGCCAGAAAGGACTGGCAGGACATATTCAGAGCACTAAATGAGAAAAATATGCAGCCAAGAATACTATATCCAGCTAGGCTGTCATTGAAAATTGAAGGAGAGATAAAAAGCTTCCAGGACAAACAAAAACTAAAGGAATTTGCAAATAAAAAACCAGCCCTACAAGAAATATTGAAAGGGGTCCTCTAAGCAAAGAGAGAGCCTAAAAGCAACATAGACCAGAAAGGAACACAAACAATATACAGTAACAGTCACTTTACAGGCAATACAATGGCACTAAATTCCTATCTTTCAATAGTTACCCTGAATGTAAATGGGCTAAATGCCCCAATCAAAAGACACAGGCTATCAGATTGGATTAAAAAACAAGACCCATCGATATGCTGTCTGCAAGAGACTCATTTTAGACCCAAAGACACCCCCAGATTGAAAGTGAGGGGGTGGAAAACCATTTACCATGCTAATGGACACCAAAAGAAAGCTGGGGTGGCAATCCTTATATCAGACAAATTAGATTTTAAACCAAAGACTGTAATAAGAGATGAGGAAGGACACTATATCATACTTAAAGGGTCTATCCAACAAGAAGATCTACAATTGTAAATATCTATGCCCCTAACATGGGAGCAGCCAATTATATAAGGCAATTAATAACAAAAGCAAAGAAACACATCGGCAACAATACAATAATAGTGGGGGACCTTAACACCCCCCTCACTGAAATGGACAGATCGTCTAAGCAAAAGCTCAACAAGGAAAAAAGACTTTAAATGACACACTGGACCAAATGGACTTCACAGACATATTCAGAACATTCCATCCCAAAGCAACGGAATACACATTCTTCTCTAGTGCCCATGGAACATTCTCCAGAATAGATCACATCCTAGGTCATAAATCAGGTCTCAACCAGTACCAGAAGATTGGGATCATCCCCTGCCTATTTTCAGACCACAATGCTTTGAAACTAGAACTCAATCACAAGAGGAAAGTCAGAAAGAACTCAAATACATGGAGGCTAAAGAGCATCCTACTGAAGAATGAATGGGTCAACCAGGAAATTAAAGAAGAATTAAAAAAATTCATGGAAACCAATGAAAATGAAAACACAACTATTCAAAATCTTTGGGATACAGCAAAGGCAGTCCTAAGAGGAAAGTATATAGCAATACAAGCCTTTCTCAAGAAACAAGAAAGGTCTCAAGTACACAACCTAACCCTACAACTAAAGGAGCTGGAGAAAGAACAGCAAATAAAGCCTAAACCCAGCAGGAGAAGAGAAATAATAAAGATCAGAGCAGAAATCAATGAAATAGAAACCAAAAGAACAGTAGAACAGATCAACGAAACTAGGAGCTGGTTCTTTGAAAGAGTTAACAAGACTGATAAGCCCCTGGCCAGACTTATCAAAAAGAAAAGAGAAATGACCCAAATCAACAAAATCATGAATGAAAGAGGAGAAATCACAACCAACACCAAAGAAATACAAACAATTATAAGAACATATTATGAGCAACTCTATGCCAGCAAATTAGATAACCTGGAAGTAATGGATGCATTCCTAGAGATGTATCAACTACCAAAACTGAACCAGGAAGAAATAGAAAACCTGAACAGACCTATAACCACTAAGGAAATAGAAGCAGTCATCAAAAATCTCCCAAAACACAAAAGCCCAGGGCCAGATGGCTTCCCAGGGGAATTCTACCAAACATTTCAAGAAGAATTAATACCTATCCTTCTGAAACTGTACCAAAAAATAGAAATGGAAGGAAAACTTCCAAACTCATTTTATGAGGCCAGCATTACCTTGATCCCCAAACCAGACAAAGACCCCATCAAAAAGGAGAATTACAGACCAATATCCCTGATGAACATGGATGCAAAAATTCTCACCAAAATACTAGCCAATAGGATCCAACAGTACATTAAAAGGATTATTCACCACGACCAAGTGGGATTTATCCCTGGGTTGCAAGGTTGGTTCAACATCCGCAAATCAATCAACGTGATACAATACATTAACAAAAGAAACAACAAGAATCATATGATCCTCTCAATAGATGCAGAAAAAGCATTTGACAAAGTACAGCACCCTTTCTTGATCAAAACTCTTCAGAGTATAGGGATAGAGGGTACATACCTCAATATCATAAAAGCCATCTATGAAAAACCTACAGCAAATATCATTCTCAATGGGGAAAAACTGAGAGCTTTCCCCCTAAGGTCAGGAACGCGGCAGGGATGTCCACTATCACCACTGCTATTCAACATAGTATTGGAAGTCCTAGCCACAGCAATCAGACAACAAAAAGAAATCAAAGGCATCCAAATTGGCAAAGAAGAAGTCAAACTCTCACTCTTTGCAGATGATATGATACTTTATGTGGAAAATCCCAAAGACTCCACCCCAAAACTGCTAGAACTCATACAGGAATTCAGTCAAGTGGCAGGATATAAAATCAATGCACAGAAGTCAGTGGCATTCCTAGACACCAACAACAAGTCAGAAGAAAGAGAAATTAAGGAGTCGATCCCATTTACAATTGCACCCAAAACCATAAGATACCTAGGAATAAATCTAACCAAAGAGACAAAGGATCTGTACTCAGAAAACTATAAAATACTCATGAAAGAAATTGAGGAAGACACAAAGAAATGGAAAAACGTTCCATGCTCATGGATTGGAAGAACAAATATTGTGAAGATGTCAATCCTACCTAAAGCAATCTACACATTCAATGCAATCCCCATCAAAATACCATCCACTTTTTTCACAGAAATGGAACAAATAATCCTAAAATTTGTATGGAACCAGAAAAGACCCCGCATAGCCAGAGGAATGTTGAAAAAGAAAAGCAAAGCTGGCGGCATCACAATTCCGGACTTCCAGCTCTACTACAAAGCTGTCATCATCAAGACAGTATGGTACTGGCACAAAAACAGACACATAGATCAATGGAACAGAATAGAGAGCCCAGAAATGGACCCTCAACTCTATGGTCAACTCATCTTTGACAAAGCAGGAAAGAATGTCCAATGGAAAAAAGACAGTCTCTTCAACAAATGGTGTTGGGAAAATTGGACAGCCACATGCAGAAGAGTGAAACTGGACCATTTCCTTACACCACACACAAAAATAGACTCCAAATGGTTGAAAGACCTCAATGTGAGACAGGAGTTCATCAAAATCCTAAAGGAGAACACAGGCAGCAACCTGTTCGACCTCAGCCGCAGCAACTTCTTCCTAGAAACATTGCCAAAGGCAAGGGAAGCAAGGGCAAAAATGAACTATTGGGACTTCATCAAGATAAAAAGCTTTTGCAAAGCAAAGGAAACAGTCAACAAAACCAAAAGACAACTGACAGAATGGGAGAAGATATTTGCAAATGACATATCAGATAAAGGGCTCGTATCCAAAATCTATAAAGAACTCATCAAACTCAACACCAAAAGAACAAAGAATCCAATCAAGAAATGGGCGGAAGATATGAACAGACATTTTTCCAAAGAAGACATCCAAATGGCCAACAGACACTTGAAAAGGTGCTTAACATCACTCGGCATCAGGGAAATCCAAATCAAAACCTCAATGAGATACCACCTCACACCAGTCAGAATGGCTAAAATTAACAAGTCAGGAAATGACAGATGTTGGCGGGGATGCGGAGAAAGAGGAACCCTCCTACACTGTTGGTGGGAATGCAAGCTGGTGCAGCCACTCTGGAAAACAGTATGGAGGTTCCTCAAAAAGTTGAAAATAGAGCTACCATATGATCCAGCAATTGCACCCCTGTGTATTTACGCCAAAGATACAAAAGTAGGGACCCGAAAGGGTACGTGCACCCCGATGTTTATAGCAGCAATGTCCACAATAGCCAAACTGTGGAAAGAGCCAAGATGTCCATCAACAGATGAATGGATAAAGAAGAGGTGGTATATATATACAATGGAATATTATGCAGCCATCAAAAGGAATGAGATCTTGCCATTTGCAACGATGTGGATGGAACTGGAGGGTATTATGCTGAGCGAAATAAGTCAAACAGAGAAAGACATGTATCATATGACCTCACTGATATGAGGAATTCTTAATCTCAGGAAACAAACTGAGGCTTGCTGGAGTGGGGGGTGGGATGGGAGGGATGGGGTGACTGGGAGATGGACACTGGGGAGGGTATGTGTTCTGGTAAGTGCTGTGAATTGTGCAAGACTGTTGAATCTCAGATCTGTACCTCTGAAACAAATAATGCAATATATGTTAAGAAAGAAAAAAAGAAGAAGAAGAATGTAGCAGGAGGGGAAGAATGAAGGGGGGGAAATCGGAGTGGGAGAAGAACCATGAGAGACGATGGACTCTGAAAATCAAACTGAGGGTTCTAGAGGAGAGGGGGGTGGGAGGATGGTTTAGCCGGGTGATGGGTATTGAGGAGGGCACGTTCTGCATGGAGCACTGGGTGTTATGCACAAACAATGAATCATGGAACACTATATCTAAAACTAATGAGGTAATGTATGGGGATTAACATAACAATAAAAAATTTAAAAAAAAAAAATAAAGTAAAAGGAAGGAGATGTAAATGGATTTAGGAGAGGGAAAATACTTTGTGAAACTATGGAGATAAGAGAGTCAAGACAAGGAGGGAGAGAGACAGACAGAGAGAGAGAGAGATCCAAAGAAGTGAAAGAAATCCCCCACAACTGGGGAGGGAGGGCCCGTGGGGCAGAGCGGAGAGAGGTGTTTGAGGAGGGGTAACCTGGACCAGACCATGCAGGCTTTGCCAACCACACTGAGGGGCAGCATTGTCCTGAGGGCTAGGGGTCTTCATAGCAGGTGCAACATTTAGGTTTTTACAAATTATTTTTAAAAGATTCTTGCTCTGACTACAGAACGGAAAATGTCTGTTGATAGAAGGCAGCAGCAGTGAGGGGTAGAGTGTCGGGTGTAAGGGTGAGGGAAAAAACAGGATTCAGAGAACCGGACCCACAAGGAGGCAGTTACGATCATCTGGATGAGAGGCAATGGGCTGTGGCTGGGGTGATGTTCCATGAGAGTCCAGTGGAATCTCTGCCTGGGTCAGAGCCCGGGATCACTAGCGCAGCAGAGAAAGGCACGGGGCTAATGGAGGCAAGCAGTGAAATTTAAATTGGAAGGAAACCAAACTGACCCACAGTGGACCCAGAAGAGCAACAAAGTGGGAGCCAAAAACACCTGTCCAATTTTAAAGCATATTTAAAGTCACGCGTGCAGTTGGCGTTTGCTATTTCCTGGCCACCCGATATCCATTTATCCAAAGTCTGAGGGCGATCTCTAATTTCTTTCTGGAGGACCACTCCTAGATCTTCATTCAATGGCCCTGTGCTTCCTATGGTGTTGATTTCACTCCTGGCTATAAGGAAGGAAAAGAAGCTGACCCTCTGCTCAGCACTGCCCCCAGATCTGTGCAAGTAGGACCTTATCTTGGGTCCTGCTTCAGCCTTCCTGCATCATATTCTTCTGAACTGTGGAGAATACACTGAGCCCAGTTGATATGCCCAACAGGACCCCCCACTTCCCATTTTTGTCCATGTTCTAGATCTAAGTAACCAGGATCCCAGAATGACCTGCCTAAACATCTCTACCTGCTTCCAAGTCACATGGTGGCCTCTTCCCTCTCCTGAGAGCAGACAAGGCAGCTGGTATGTGCTCACCGGGGTGGTTAATAGCTAGCTGTTTGTGGCATTGTGGACCAAGTATGGATGTGCATGCCAGAGTGACCACATGTGTACATATGGCTACAGGCTAGAGCCAAGAAAAGAAAGATAATTCATCAGGCCGTAGACCAGAGGCAAGAAAGGAAAGAGAATTCATCAGGCTTTGGGCTACCCTTTTCCATGATGCCCATATTCCAGAGCAGGCCTCTAAGGAGTCTAAGAATTCTAAATGCAGACCTTCCTCCCAGGTTATTGTTAAAGTATATTGTTAAGAGGGTAGAATATATTTT
Organism: Halichoerus grypus; assembly: GCF_964656455.1. Classification (NCBI taxonomy): domain Eukaryota; kingdom Metazoa; phylum Chordata; class Mammalia; order Carnivora; family Phocidae; genus Halichoerus; species Halichoerus grypus. The sequence continues at coordinate 18,034,236 of NC_135719.1, read as the reverse complement.
ATTTAACATGTCATTTGATTTATAATTTTAAAATAATTTGACATATATTATAGGGGCCTCTACTTATAATCTTGCTCTAGACCCCTCCAAAAGTTAGGAATTGGACCAGCCTGGCCAATCAATGCAGAACATCATATTGACTGTGGTGACAGGTTAGGGTTTAGGGAATGTGTTCGGGGCTAACATAGTGAGAAACACTGAGGGTTTGCTGAACTCAAATGAAAGAGACCCTTGAGACCCTTCTTCTTATTATTACTTGGCTTAAAGCTGAGAGGACCAGGACCCCAGGGAAGCAGCAGGTTTCTTGTCACCATGTGGAGTAGAAGACTGAGTCTGAGGCGTAGGTGAGGGGATGGATTCTGAGAAGCAGACAAAAACCAAGGTCTGGACCGTTGAACTCTGGATTAATTATCAATTAAAGTCAGATCTACTCCTGGTCTTTTCAGTAAGGTAATACAGTAAATTTCACCATAAAATTTGGCCTGGGCATTCCATCCCTTCTGCCAATCAATGGGTAGAGGCAAATAAAGAATTTAATAATAGATTATTTTTAATCCACCTTCTTTAGCCCATCAATTTCATCTCCTCTATCCACCCATCATTTACCTCCACACTTCGAATTTACCGAGATCTTAAAGGCCATCCTTGGGAAACAAGACAGCATAATTATTAGGGTGAAAGCAAGTAAATGCAGTTGTGAATCCTGACTTGGTGGCATGGGGGCCAGATGGATGTTCTTGTCTGGGACGTTTATTCCTAAATGAGTGGTCGTGTCCTGTAGAGAGAGTTGGAACATTATTCGGGGGTGGGGGGGCGCTATGGAAGCATCAGGAGTCCTGCAATGATGATGTTGAGGTCTAGTGATAGTGTCGCTGGTGGAGATGTCCTAAAAGGATAGTTCTGTGGAAGAAGATGCTTATACTCACTGTTGTCTGGTCTCTCCTCATCCCAGCTGAGTTTCAAAGCCTGGTTACCCAGCTTCCCATCAGTTCTGGAAGTTACCAAGTCTCCATAGGCAGAGTTGGGCTCCACTGTATGAAACCAAGTGTCCTTACACCCAGTGATCTACAGTGTGGGATCCAGGAGTGTCTTGAAGGCAGTATAATCTAAGGGGATAGAACAGCAGTGGCTATCTGGGGTTGTCTATCTGGCTGAGGTGTGGCTGAAGGTAATAAAATTTCTTTTCTCTTAAGAAACAGGATTCTGAAAGCCACATTTAAATATTTAAATAACTGATGTAATTATTGCATGTGGTAATATGGAAAAAACTGCCCACTGAGAGTCAGTATTGGGGCCATGGTGTCTCTATCATTAGAAGGCTCACTAGGCATGGAATCTTCCAGAAAGATAGAATGAGACAGCTGCCCTCATACCCCAGAGAGCTGAAAAGAAGGAATGAGGGGTTTACATAATTTCATGCAGGTTAATTTTTTTTTTTTCCCCCTTGAGACATCCTCTTTGATCCATGTATTATTTAGAAGTGTGTTTTTAGTTTCTCAGTGTTTGAAGATTTTCCTGTTTTCTTTCCATGAGTGATGTCTAGTTTCATGCTGCTGTGGTCAGACAACACACTCTGTATCACTGCAGTTCTTCTAAACTTGTTGAGGTTTGTTTTATGGCCCAGAACATGGTCTATCTTGATATGTGTCTCACAGGCAATTAAATAATGTGTGTTCTGCAGTTGCTGGGTGGAATATTGTATAAATGTCATTTAGATCCTATTGGTTGAGGGTATCTTGTATTCTCTATACTTGCTGATTTTCTGTTGAGTTGTTTCATCAAGTGTTGACAGGGGTGTTGAAGTCTCCAACTGTATTTGTGGATTTTTCTGTTTCTCCTTTAAATAGAGAAGACATCCAGGATTTTTAGTTGTACTTAGTAAGAGGAACAGAGAAAAATACTGAGAAGAGTCCATATTGAAAAATATTGGGAATAGTCCATCTTCTCCAAAGTGGAAATCCCCTTTCTCGTGGTTCTTATAATTGAAAATTAGCTCCTGGTCTGGAGAGAATAGAATTTGGATCAAAATGTCATACCTCACTGCCTGATTCTCAAACTGAGTACCTTTGAGGTTTTGAAAAAAAAAAGTCAGAAATACACAGATTAAATCTTTTATTTAACTTCCCTTCAGCTATGTAGCAGGTTTTTTTGTTTTTCCCCCTAAAGAGAATGAGCTACTCAAATCTTCCGAGGGTCACTGGACACTGGCTATATGTAACATCAGTTCTTGGGATCTCAGTGTACCATTGCTTTGCACTGGTCATAATAGAGTCTTACAAGGGTCAAGAAACAAATGGAGTTTTGATTCACAAATGCTTCTCATACTTTTAGTAGATCACAAACCCTTTTATCTGATACAAAATCAATTATCTGGTTGGTGAGCATGTAGTTGCTATGTATACCCTCTATCCTAGAAGAACTGGCTTTCCAGATTTTGATACAAGAGCTATTAAGGTAAGAAGAGCCAAGTTGAAGCCTATGGAGCTCCCTCTAGCTATCAAACTAATAAAGCAAAGATACTACAATTTCTATGGAGAAATGTCTAAATTTAATGCTACCCCCAAAAAATTTTTTCCTGGGAAAATATGAGGATGATGTTTTTTTTTAATTTTTATTTAAATTCAATTAGCCAACATATATAGTACATCATTAGTTTCAGACATAGTGTTCAATAATTTATCGGTTGTGTGTAAGATGCAGTGCTCATCACACTGGGTGATGGGCATTAAGTAAGGCTCGAGATGTGAGGATGGTGATTTCTATTTTGTTTTTACTTAACTCTCAGGTTTGGCCAGGTCAGCTGATCTTGGATTGGTCTTGGAGAATGAAAATGAATTGTTAAAGCTTAGCAGGTGGGAACTCCAATTGCATTTATTATTTGGAGGTGATCTCTTTCGAGGAGCAAAGCAATAAAAGTGCTCCTATTGATCCACTGGGATAGTTTATTTTACGTAGGTAGATATCTAACAGCATGTCATAACCATCTTACCTCAGAATTATTTCAACTGTTCGGCTCCATGCCACAATTTAGTCTACAGAGGCATGACTGTCTCACTCATTCATAACATATTACATGGGCCAAATATACTGGTGACATGAGCTGCTAGAATATGAATACAAGAAAATTCTTTGGCCTTAGTAAAACTTATGTATGTCATGGAAAGGGACATAAATTCTGTGAAAACCCTACTACCTCATAGTCTTAGAGATGTTGGGGTATTTTTTTCCAAAGTAAAAGACAGGTTTCCTTTGTTTCCTCCACCTTGTATTGTGTACTAGTAAGAATATATGTTAGATTTGGATGGATATTTAAAGCTAATAACTGAGTAATCAGAAATAATTCTATGGTGGGTTGAAATATATGTCCACGTCCTAAATCCCAAGACCCGTAAATGTTATCTTATTTGGAAAAGGAGTCTTTGCAGACATAATTAAGTCAAGGATCTTAGAGGAAACCATCCTAGATTTAGATCACCCTTATAAACACATGTACCCTAAATCCAATGATAAATATCTTTATAAGAAAAGGGAAAGATACAAACAGACCCAGAGGGGAGGCCAATGGGAAGACAGAGGCAGAGATTGGAGTGATTCATCTAGAAGCCAAGAACGCCAAAGATTGCCACAGGCACCAACATCTAGGAGAGGAGCATGGAGCAGATTCTCGTCAGAGCCTCTAGCAGAAACCAACCTTGCCAACTCTTTGATGCTTAACTTTTGACCTCCAGAACAGTGCGAGAATCAATTCCTGCTGTTTGAAGCCACTGAGTTTGTGGTAATTTGTTACAACAGAACAGCCCTAGAAAATTAATACAGTGTCCCAATTGGAATGGGATCCAGAACAATTTTCCCTAGACGGTCCAGATTGCAGTCTAAGCAGATCCAATAAATGGCACTTAAAGTTTTGGAAGTATATCAAGATACTGGAGGAGACAATGACAAACCCCAAGAGGAGAATCTCAGACCACTGAGGATTTAGTCAAGTTACTTTTTAGCAGGAATTTCTTCTCTTCTACAGAAAGAGCTTTGGGGTTGATATTGGGCCTTGATAAAAACTGAACTCCTGGTTATGGAAAACCAGGTGACCCTAGGCCCTGAGTTACTCATTATGACCTGTGTATCTATTCCATTCAGCAAAGCGTCACCCTATCCAAGCACTATGTAAAGATTAGGCCTGAGCAGGCTCCACAGGCACAATTAAATTGTATCAGCATATGACTCACATTTCTCTTATGCCTACTTTTGCTGTATCCTATTAAGCCAAATTCTCAATTAGTCAATATAAAGGCCAAGAAATCAAGGGACTTTTCAGACTGCAAAACGTGTATGCTCCCACTGGAGGCCATGACAGAGACCTGAATGTAAGTCCTAATTCAACCCAGCCCGGGGTGGCGGGAGAAAGCACGCAGTCTTCTAAGACCCTGCGGAAAGTCAGCCCATGATACTGTTCTTGTTTGTCAACCAGATTACAATAAGGATGCCAGCACAGTGCTGAAAGAAATCCAACCAAGAGTCCAGAAAAATGTAGAACATCAGAGAGTAGGAGTGAAGGATGTGATGAGAGAGAGAGAGAGAGAGACCCTCAGAAAGAGGATGGGCCGGGTGAAGAAGGTTTGAGAAGAAGGTGGGGCGCGGGGCAGAGGAAGAGGGAACACAGAGACTCTATAGCTCAGGTAGCTCATTTCAGCTGGTTTCCCTGAGGAAGGAATGCCTGGAATAGGAGGCGGGGCATGGTAGAAATGATAGGAATATCTGGACCTAATAAAAATCTGAGTGATGCTGAAGTTCTTAAAGCAATGCAGACCCCAAAAGTCTAGGTGACTTTCTAGAATATGACCCATAATCTTCCAGATGAGCTGAAGAAAAAGAATGATTCAGTGTTTACTGTGATGTATAATGCTGGTATTCCCACCAGACGTCCTCAAGTCACTTTTATTTTACTTTTGGGGCCCCAGGACTTTGAGGCACTTTTGGTCCCAATAGACAGCCTCTGAAGCTCTTTTTTTTCCCCCCAAAGGATTGGCCTGGTAGAGTCTGGCAATTTCCTCTCCCCTAAGCCAGTGACTGATGGATTTGGGAGTTGGAAAGTTCCATGGCTGTTGCCTTGGGTCAGGACAGGGCTGAGGTGCAAATTATACTCTCATGATCCAGTGATCCTCATCGTGGGATAAACCTGAAGTGATTATCTGTAAAACTTTGCTTGAAGACATGTCCTTATTTGGCTTCCTCCTTTTTATTTTCCTGATCTTCTGACTTAATTTCCCTTTGGGATTGCTTCATTCATAAGTCACCTGTACAACACTCCCTGTCTGAGAGTCTGAGGTGGGGGCAGTGGACCTAGGACACTTATGAATCTTATCTGCAAATGGTCACTTGAATTTGGAAGTCAAGACTCATGTCTTTTAAACAAATAAAGCCTTTGCTGAAAGAAAAACAACACAGATCACTTAACGAGGGACACAGTCATGCAAGCAGCCAGCATCTATCTGGCCTTCTAATAAAGTAAGTCGGGGGACTTCGAAGACAGTCCTTACTGCCTGCCCCAACACAGCAAAAACATTTTACAACTGATTTGCCATTAGGCTTTTCAGGTATGTTTTCCTACTGGGAATTACAAAATCCATCCACTCATGACATGGGAAAAATATTTAAAACACCGATGAAAGTAGATGGCAATTCATACATTGTTTTCTTTACTAATAATTCAGTTGGTCTCTTTGTACGGGTTGCTGTATGAGTTTGCTAGGACTGCCATAACAAAGTACCACAGACTGGGGGCTAAACAACAGAAACGTATTTTCCTACAGTCTGGAGCCTGGAAATCCAAGATCAAGGTAGAGGTAGCTTTGGTTTCTCCTGGGGCTTTGCTCCTTGGCTTACAAATGGCTGCCTTCTTTCTCTGTGTATATGTCCCTGGTGTCCCTTTGTGTGTCCAAATTTCCTTTTCGTATTGGGACATCAGTCAGATTGGATTAGGCTCACCCTAATTGTCTCCTTTTAGCTTAATCACTCTTTAAAAGGCTCTATCTTCAAATACATTCACATTCTGAGTTACCTGGGGTTAGGACATCAACATAAATTTTGGAGGAACGCAGTTTATCCCATAACAGTTGCATATGGCCTAAGAATTTCAAGTGTGAAATAGTTCTTTAAATGAAAGATGGTTTAATCAGAGGGAAATACTGCTTACTATTTACACAGATAGAGCTAGAGTTCGGTTGAAGGCGATGGAGTTTTCATTTGTTCCTAAACCATCTTGCGTCTTAGTCTTTATTTTGACAAGAGAAAAGTTGGGGCCACTTGTGGAGGATTTAAGTGGGGATTTGAATTACCTGGTGAGGATACAGCCATCTTTGTTATTATATCACATTAGTCCCCATGAAGAAATCAGAAATAGGCTGGCTGCGTATTGAAATCTTACAATGTGGTAAAGAGCAGCATTTTGTAATTGTACGGTAGGGGCAATTTACTATCAAGTAAATTTATTTTTGCTCTTGCCCAATATAAAACCAAAGGATGTTTTAAAAAGAAAGAAAAAGTTAGTGAAAGGCAGTTCTGAAAGGCTGTTGTAATCCTATACACGCAGGATGACCCAGAGCCGACATCTTCATGTGTGACATTGAGGGTCACAGGCTCACCCCGAGGATTAAGTGTCCCCAGCTGCAAAAGTGCTGGCTGAAGGCAAAGTAGACGTGGAGGGGGCTCTGGCCTAGGGAAGCCGTTGATGTTACCCACAGCGGAGACCTTCCACAGAGAAGAGAACTAAAGCCATTACCTAGAGTTTCGTGCCTTATTGTATCATCTCAGTGTTTTAACTTCCTTTTCAATCTCTTTCCACCAAGTTTATACATGCATTAGTGTTGTCTGACTTTGTCACTGCTTTGTGGTTTGCAAAATACCAGAACAAGCTTGCTAGAGAATGCAAACCAAAGGAAAGGGTGTCAGTCGGGGGTCTTGGGGCTGGAGCTTGGATAGAGTGGAGAGATTTTAATGGCTTGCTCTGGGAAGTAGAGTGTTTTCGGCGGTACGAAGTCAGACTGTTTTTATGTGAGGCAGAAGACTTTTGCATCATATACGTTGTTTTGCTTTTGGTTTTGAAATGTAGGTCTGGGAATTGGCGAGGTGGGAAGTGGTAGACAAGTGTCTCTTGTTTTGACTACTTTTGACTCTTTGAGGCTTTTGGTTCGTTTGTTTTATTTTGTTTTTGTAAGAGCCTTATTTTTGTAAAGAATGTCTGCCCTGGGTATCTGGTGGGACATCAAGTATGTCTCAGAAAGCGGAATAGTCAGGTGCTCTTAGAAGTCATGGCGGGGGGAGAGTGGGTAGATAATGGAGGGTTAGCTAAGAAGACACTTGGCACCGGGCTTTTGAATCTTGGGAGGACAGTTGGGGATTTCAGAGCTTTGAGGTGACCGTAGAGGAGACCAGATGACACCTGTGTTCTTGGTATGTGTCTAGTACCAGTGATGGGGCCTAACCCAAGCTCATGCTGTGCTTGGAGCTCACCTGTCTTTTTTAGGCCCAGTCTCCCTTGGTTCAGCCCTCTTGCCGAGTCTGGTTATCTGGTCTTCGCATGCATTTTGGGAGTTGCCCCAAAGCCTTCCAAATAAATTCCTTTCTACTTGAGCTTGCAAAGTTCTTTTGCTGTGGCTTGTGGCCATACATTCCAACAAATAACCTTTCTTTCTACACGCATCCTTCCACCGTTCCCGCCTCTATTTCCAAACTTGATTCTCTTGTCTGAGCCTGAAAATCTTTCTCTTCCTGCCTTTTCAGGAATTTTCTCACTTTGGATGTCCTCCTTCCCATACGTTTCTGGCAGCAAAGATACACTAACCAACACCTCCCCACCAGCCCCTTCCTCTGACTTCTGCTGCAGGGCGCTCTTTTGTCTCACCCTTGGCCCCTTTGGCTTCATTTCTCTGTCTTGGTTACTTCCTCCTCCCTGTTTACACCCCTGCCAGGGCCTCTTCTTCCTCGTTCATAAGCTTTCTTATTCATCACACTCTGTAACACCGAAGACACCTGCTGCAAGTGTGAGGATTTTGGCTTAACTGCCGCTGTGCCCCAAGGATCGGTCCAGGCCTTGCTGCTCTTGTCTCTCTTCAAACACTATGTAGAAGTACCCATGCAGTCTCCCCAGGATGCCTCTTCATCCCAGGACCCAATCTCTCTCCTGTGTGTTTCGACATATGCACCTTCCTTTCTACAAACATTGCTTGTTTCATTGTTACCCCCATCCCTCCCGACTGAAACCTTAGAAAATCCTCTGATCCTTTGCTGTCTAATACCCACCAAGTTCCATCCTCAACCTGTCGTAATTCTGCTCCTTCTTTTCCATCCCTCTAGTACTTCCTGCATTCAGATGATCTTCACCTGATATCAGGGTCATTTCAGAGATAGTTTTCTTTCTTCTAATGACCTTTGCTCTCATCTTTCTCATACACATCCAGTAAAGATTAGTGATCAAAAATATAATGAGCATAATATGAATATTTAAAATTTGGTCCTCCTTCGGCTTGAGGTAAACGTCCTTTTTCAAGTTATCATCATGTTGTTTTCAGCATGAATTACTTTAGTGAGATGCCGATCACTGAGCATCCAATGTGAAATGATTCTCTGATACGACTGACAAGGTGTAGTGGAGGGATTTTTTGGAAGATAAGGAGGTCAACATTTTGTACTATAGAGGTCTTTGTCTTAGAGTCAATGGCTAAGATATTCTCTTTATAATTATAAAGCAATTAGATTTTAGAACTGGGTAGAACCTTTAAAAATTATTTAGATCAACTCCTTCAACCGAAACGTAGAGAGGTGAAGTCATTGGTCGGAGACAGAGCTCAAGTCTAATTCCCCACCACTCAAATCCCAAATCTCACATTTCCTTTTTTTTTTTTCAAATTGTGGTAAAAAACACATGACATGAAATCTTCCCTTTTAATTCTTTTTAAGTTTGGTAGTTTTGTATTATTATCTAAATTCACAAAGTTGAGCAGGAGATTGCTAGAAATTTTAATCTTGCAAATCTGAAACTCTATACCCAGGCAATAACCACCCATTCCTTTCACTCCTCAGCCCGTGGCAGCCACGGGTCCACTTTCTGTTTGTAGGAGTTGGACTGCTTTATTTTTTATTTTATTTTTCACCAACTTTAGAGATCTCATATAAGAGGTATCAGACAATATCTGGTGTGTGTGTGTGTGTGTGTGTGTGTGTGTGTGTGTGTGTGTGTGTAAGACTGGCTTATTTTACATAGGATACTATCCTTAAGGTTCATCCATATTGTAGCGTGTGACCGAATTTCCTTCTCTTTTCAGAATAATGTTACGTTTTCTTTACTCATTCATACCATATTCTCTGAGCCCATCCATCCATCCGTTGGTGGACATTTGGATGGCTTTCTCTCGTGGGCTACTAAGAATAGTGCTCTATGAAACTAGAAGTGCAGGTACCCCTTTCAGATCCTGATTTCAGTTTTGGGCGATACATATTCAGAAGTGGGATTACCGGATCATATGGTATCTCTCTTTTTAATTTTTGGAGGAGCCTCCACTCTGTTTTCCACAGCAGCTATGGTGTTTCACATTCCCACCCAACAGCGCTCCAATTTCTTCACATCCCTCCACAGCGCTGCCCGATACAGCGAAGTCTTTTGTGACAAGAAGGGTCAGCTGAGGCGGCAACCTTCGTAGTTGTCTTCTTTGAAGAAATTGCCACAGCTTTCTATCAACCACCACCCTGATCAGTCAGCAAATACTGAAGCAAGACCCTTCCATCAGCTAAAAGATTACAACGTGCTAAAAGCTCAGACGATGGTTAGCATTTATTAGCAAGAAAATATTTTTTAATTCAACATGGTTTAATTTTTATTTTTTTAGAGATAATGCTATTGTGCACTTACTAGATGACAGTGTAGTGTAATAAACATAACTTTTGTGTGCACTGGGAAACCAGAAAAAAAATGACTTCCAGAAAAATATTAATTATTGAATTATTTGCTTTATGGTGGCATTTGCATTATTGTGGTGGCCTGGAACTAAATCTGCACGATCTCTGAGATCTGCCTGTACTAAATAAACGGATATGAATTAATGCAGTAACACACACACACACACTTTAGATTGTATAGACCCAAGTGTGCTGGTCCTTCTCCAAGTTATTGCCCTGCACTCCCCTGGCCTGCGCTCCCATGCCCTCTGGTGGCTGTCATGTGTACCTGCAGCAAATCTTTGTCTTCCTTGAGGACAGCCCCCCACTTGCACCCCCCTTCTCCCTCCAGGCAGTCCCAGGGCTGGGAAGAGCTTCCCCTGTTGTTAGCATCTGGGAGTCTCCCCCTGCTTTTTCCTCACTTTCTGGGCAACTCTCCTTTTGTGTGTATATGAGTTAGGTATATTATACAAATTGTGTGAGCATGGTTTCTTTCTTTCTTTCTTTAAAATTTTTTTACAATTTTGCAGCTTTCTTTCCTGTTATATTATCCTCGGTTCCTGACATACCGACTCAGGGTGCCTTGGAATCGGCATGGTGGGCTGTGTGTGTGTGTGTTTGCTTGCCATCAAGGGAAAACCTTCATTTTCACTGCATAAAATTTAGAAACGTCTAAAGAGCAAACAATATCTTAAACAAAAGAAAAACGTTTAAAAAAGTTAACAAGAGGAGAAAAAAATTGTAAACCTTAAACTACGATAAGTTAATTTATGAATTTAAAGCTAGTCTAATCAAAATATTATGAAGTTGGAATAGTGGATTTTTTTTCCAATTTTTTTAAATCAAAATTTATTCAGATATATATTAAATTACTTGTACAGACTTCTAATACATGCTCGTGAGTTTCAAAATGGCCTACAAAAATGCTCATGCCATAGAAAAATGTTATTTTAAATGTTTGTATCCATGCCAAATTTCAATAGTTGTTAAAGTAATTGTGGATCTTTAATTTAAATCAAAATACAATACTTAATATTATCTAATTCTAGAGGGTCTGATGATGTGAAAACAATATATTTGTAAGAATTACAGGAAATGACACTTTACTGGAGAAATACTATCTGAAAACTATAATGCTAAATCTACTTAAATAAAAGCAATTGTAATATCAATTAAATAGCAGTATCTAAACCAAAAAGAGATAAGTGAAAACTACTTCAAAGACAGAAAACACATGCAGATGTTATGCCGTGGTTGTGGGCGTTCAGGACCGGGTTGCGGTGAGCTCAGTCAAACCTGCGGGTGTCCCTGGATGCGTGAGCCCTCGCGGCCTGGCTCTTCTCCTTCCTGGGGGTGCTGAGGATCCAGGGGGTCCCCTGACACTTCTGGGCCTCCGTGGGCTGCCTGTGGGGGAGCAGGAGCAAAACGGCCACTTGGGAAAGGCGGGAAGTTGAACTCCGCTTTGGCCAACATTTGCCTGATGTGATCATTTTCTTTCCTTAGCTCCTTGACTTTTCGCTCGGTAAGCACAGCTGCCATCCAGCTCTCCTGGACTTTATTCGCATAGAAGAGGATGTCCTTTAGACAGTGCAAGGTGTTCTCCTCCAGTTCTCTGCGGGTGTCTTCGGCCATCTTCTTGTATAAGTTGCGAATCTGAGTTGCGGACTCGATGTTTCCACACGTGTAGGAAAGACTCTTCTCAATGTCTGAGCACTGCGCTTCCTTCTCCAATGATTTTCTCTCAAGTTCCCTGGTGTATTCTTGATATAATTGAGGCAGAAGTTGAAGCTTCCGTTTCAACTGCTGAATCTCACTTTGAAGCTGTGAATTTTCTGTCTGCAAAGAGGCTTCCTTGGCTCGAAGATCTGTGATTTGTCCCATAAGCTCTTCATTGATTCGCTTTTCTTCCCACAGTTGTCTGGCTAGTTCCTCATTTTTCTCTTCAGCACTTTGAAGGGACACATTGGAATCAGCATCGTCAGTGACACCCTTCAGATCACCCTCTGACCGATGGATGGGCTGATTGTCATTTTCTGCTTCCCTCTTTTGCTTGACTTCCCAGTTGACGTGACCCAAGAGATCTCCAAGGAGACAAGGCCAGGGGATGGCCTTCAGAAGGTTTTCACCCAGTGGTATTAACTGGCTGACTTTCTCTTTCAGAGCCCGCTGCATTCCTGCGTTCGACTGCTCTAGCCTTTCTTTCTCCTGCTCCGTTTCCTGGAGTCTCTGCTTCCATCTCGCGATTTCTTGGGCGAACAGTTCTGGACTCTCTAGAACGTCAGTGTTTCCATTCAAATCGTCCATTATTTTCTTCCAAAGTTGTTTTCCATTCTTCTCTGACATTCTTAAGATGGGTCTATCACCAGTCACTTGGGAAAGTTTAGGAGGCTGGGTCTTCTGCGCCATTTTCAGAAAGTCAATGGTGTTCTGAAGTGACAGCCTACAGCGGTTAGTACTTACTGCTGAGAAGCATAAGGTTTGTAATGTGGGAAGACTGGCCTCCACCCCAGGCAGCCCTGGGGCATCATCAGCTTGTGTCATTGGTCCCATATTCCCACTACCTTTTCCACAGACTTTAGCGTGGGCCAAACACCTTTTGCCTAGCACCTTCACACTTCTCCAAATGTGTCGTTTCTTCGCTGTCAAAATCAGTATTACATTATATGCCAGCATGTCCCAGGGAAACTCATGGAGAACTGAAACATGTCTCCAGCTTTCAGAAATCACCAGCAGGGCACCCCACAGGGGCTCTAGGACCAACTGGAAAGTGGATCTGATGGCAGGCAGCAGGCCCTCCATGGCTGTGTAGGGCTCCACAGCTCTGCCTCCAAGGGCCAGTGTTCTATGGGTCTCAACTGAGGCTCAGAACCCGGGGGGGGGGGGTGCTCTGTCTCTAAGGTAAACATGTGCCTGGCAACAGAGCAGATCAGTTGGGGTGGGGAAGGGGGAGGCCAGCCAGCTTCTAGAAGACAGTTTCCCCCTAACTTTGCCCTCAAATAGAAAGTGATCTCACTTCACTGAGTTCCCCCCCCAACCTTTATTGAGATACAATTCACATATCATACAAATCATCCATTTTAAGTGTACAAGTCCACGAATTTTTAGCATATATAAAGAATTATATAACCATCACAATAAGCTTATTTTAGAACAGTTCCATTACTGTAAAAAAAAGACCTTGCCAAACCTGTCATTTCTATCCTCTTTGCCCCCTTAGGCTGTCAGTAGGAAATCTAAAAATTTCTGGGCTTGACAAGTACCCTTAGGGCAAACCTTTCTTCCCAGTTGATGTACCTATCCACGTAAGCAGTTTCTCTGTCATATTGGCTTAGCAATTCCTCCCTGTCTTGGTCAGCTCTCTCATGTTTTAAAGACTTAAAAAAAGATTACTTTTTCAGGTTCTTTCACGTGTTTGCAAGTGGAGCGTGTCTCTGAGTGCTCAGGTGCACAGAAAGTCTCCCCTGGGTGCCTTATTTGCCCCACAGCTTGGATTTGAGATTTAGGATTAGTCTCCCAGATGAATAAGCATCACTGAGCAGGGCTGGGTCCTGGAACAGGCCTGGCGGTTTGCCATGAGCTTGTGGTACTCAGTTCTGCTGCTTTTGTATATGAAGCCACCTTCACTGGAAATGCCTTCCAGTTTGCTGACGGTATCAGATTTTTATGGCCCACGGAAGTCACGGAAATTTCTCCTCTGACTGGTATAATTGCTGAAGACGCTGGCTGGCCATTCCCCAGAGAAAGAGGTCTGATGATTGAGGTGTCCTGTTTTAGAAATGGAATGTTGGGTTTGCATCTTCTGATAGGCTGACTCTTCCAAACTTGGGAATATTTACTCTATTTCCCAAAATAAACACCATCCATACCGGTTCCCCAAAAAACTAAAATAGAGAAGCATAGGTTCAAAGATCTTTCTGTTCAAAAGACCTCTTAAGACGTACACACAAGACACTATAGAATTGAACTCATAGAGGTCCTCTTCTTATCTTATTGCCCTGGATAATACAGTCATAACATCTAGACTTAGTGTCTTCATTGGTTAGTTTTATATATACGGTTCTTCTTGAAGGTGAGCAAGTGGGGTTTGTCTGTCTTTCTCACTGCTGGTCCCCCACAGAGCCTAGCACAGAGCCTGTACAACTGTACTAAGGTTCACGATTCAAAAAGGAACCATGTGAATAATGAATCCAAGAATTCAGACCACAGATTTGGAACAAAGCGTATGAGTTTCAGAGAAGTAGACATTTTAGAAGAAAACTGTCCTTTTAACCCTAGATGCATTGTGAAACCATGTTTCTGTCCAAGGTCTTAGAGAAAAAGAAAGCCCTGAGTGTATTCCACTGCAAATGAGCAGGAAACAGCGTGAGTACTTAATGTGCTCAAAGTGACCACCTCTGTTTGAGAGCTAGCCAGGGATTCTTGAGAGCAGCCGATTTTCCTCATGAAAACTATGGGATTGGGGCACCTGGGTGGCTCAGATGGTTAAGCGTCTGTCTTCGGCTCGGGTCGTGATCCCAGAGTCCTGGGATCGAGCCCCGCATCGGGCTCCCTGCTCGGCGGAGAGCCTGCTTCTCCCTCTCCCTCTGCCTGCTTCTTCCCCTGCTTGTACACTCTCTCTCTCTGTCAAAAATAAATAAAATCTTTTAAAAAAAAAAAAAGAAAGAAAACTATGGGATTATGGGCAAAATAACAAAATGGGTGTCATCAGAATCCTGAGAACGACCGGATGGTAGGACAGATCTGCGTTCACATCTCTGCTCTGTCCCTGTGGACTCATCCTATTTTTTCCAGCCTTTCTTTCCGCCTCTGTGGGATGGATGTCTTAGATTTATTGTAAGATGATGGGGCACTTCAGCACCATGCCTGGCATATGGGACAAGTTCCATGTATGTTGGGTTTTGTTCATTTCTGTTCCAGGATTTGAAAAAATGGCCATGAGAATACTTCTCTGGTTTTTTTAAGGATTGAAAAAAAAAAAAAAACCACATAAAATAGGTAAGCTATTTTACCATAAGTTGATGTTGATCGTAAGACAAAACTAGATTGGAAAAAAAAAATCTTCAACTAAAAAGGGCTTGTTGTTTGTCTGCAAGCACAGCCATATGCAAGAAATAGGGGCCAGAATCAAATTAGAAGAAAAAGGTGGGAGAGATTCATTCACACACAGTCTCTATAACTTATTTAAAGTAAACCTCTAAGACAGTGCTTCTCAAACTTGACTTTGTATCATGGGAGGCCTTGTTAAAACACAGATTGTTGTCAACTCCCTCCATCCCCCTAGCCCTGCCATTTCTGACTCTACAGTATAGGGTGGGTCCTAGGAATTTTCATTTCAAATAAGATGATAGTAATATTCTAATGCTGGTCCTGGGACCACACTTTGAGAACCATTGCCATGGAGGTGATTCTCAACCTTGGTTGTACCTTGAGATCACCTGGGGAGCTTTACAAAATACCGATGCCTGGGCTCAACCCAAACATCAGTTGAGAAGTTCTGATTTCACTGGTTCTGGGTGGAGTCTGGATGTCAGGAGTTTTAAAAGCTTTTAATGTGCAAAAGTTAAAAATAATTTCCCTGTCCGTTCTGGTATATTTTAGAAAAGAATCATTCAATTATTCATTCATTCAATAAATATCAGTCGAGTATCTACTATAACCTGGGCTCTGTGCGAGGTGCTAGGGATATGGATATAAATCGGACGGACAGAGGAAGACTGCCACATTGATAACTCATGAGGTGACTGGCATACCAATGAACATATTTACAGAGCTGTTAAGAGCTGTAAGTGGGGGCACCTGGGTGGCTCAGTTGGTTAAGCAACTGCCTGCGGCTCCCATCATGATCCCGGTGTCTTGGGATCAAGCCCCATGTTGGGGCTTCTCCCTCTGCCTGTGTTCTTTCTCTCTCTGTCAAATAAATAAATAAAAACTTAAAAAAAAAAAAAGCTATAGGTGGAGGGCAATGAGGTTTAAGTGAGCAAAGACTTCATTAAGGAACTCTGAACTTAGTTTTGAAGAATGAGCCTTTTTTATGGGCAGTGACTGAGGGGAAGAAGATTTTGGCGAGAGGTCTGGGACTGGGAGTGGACACAGGATGTGTTCACAGGTTCTCAGGGAGCTGGAGCCTGGTTAGGTGGTATGCAAGGAGGTGGGAGAAGTTGTCTAGAATCAGGGAAGTGTTTCAAGATTCTGGGAGGAGAGTGATACAACTGGGTTTGATCACTAGCTACATCGAGAGATAGAAGACCTACCTGAGAAATGTTCTTTAGATAGAATAATCTCTATCATTTTTTAAAGATTTTATTTATTTATTTATTTATTTATTTATTTATTTATTTTAGATTGAGAGAGAGAGCACGTGGGGAAGGAGGAGGGAGAGGGACAAGCTCAGATGCAGGGCTCGATCCCAGACTGAGATAATGATCTGAGCCGAAACCAAGAGTCGGATGCTTAACCCACCGAGCCACCCAGGCGCCCCTGGAATAATCTCTATCTTGAGGTTATATCTAGGATATGCTCCAGACATATACAATCAAGACACCCAAACATCACAGAATAACAGGAAACTAAGACACCAGCTTCCTTCTCGTTAGCTAACTCCCACATTTCTGATGATTTTGCGGGGGGGAAGGAAGGATGCATTCGTTTTCATTGCAAGCCTACCTCTTTTGGACTTTGGAAATATGGGTAGAAAAAGAGTTAATGCGGAGAAAGAAGAGACCAGACAGGAGAAAAAGGGAACGGAAAAGACTCCGAGGTTTGGAAGAGCACAGAAGGGTGAATAAAAATGGAAGCTGTGGAAGCATGTTTCTCACCTGCCCCCTTCTGCTCCTCCCCTGAAACGCCGCCCCAGGAGGCCAAAGGCCATATCCGGTGTCCTGCACTGCCACCTGCAGGTAAAGTCCTGAATCACCGCCGGAATTTTATGCTGAGCTTTGGAGAAAGCAAGATGTCACCAGAATACGCCTGGGCTGCCATCAGGCTGCCCTCAAGCTGGGCCAGCAAGTAACTATTCTGTTCCTTCCATTTCAGACTGGCTGACTTTTAAAGGATCATTCTTCATGAATATTAAAAGGTACTTTTTTCTTCTCTGTTTTTACATCTCTGAAGTCCAAGCATGTCTTGGATTTAATCGTCAGTTTAATCCACAGACTGTTTTCCCCACTGTGATACACAAAGGAGCATCTTACAATTGATATCATCTTATACTTGGAGAAATATGGCAATATTTATTTTGCGTACATCAGAGGTGCGGCCTGATGGACAAAGCATGACTTTTGGAACGTGAAAGATCTACTGTCACCTTGAATCTCTAATACCCCTTCTTTCTTATATTCTGGATCTCCATTATTTACTAGTTACTTGATTTTTGGCAAGTTAATTATCTGAGTCTCAATTTCTTCATGCTGTGTATCTTCATCCTATGTATCTTCTATGGTTTTGTCAGAGTTAAGTGATACTCTATATAAAGTCCTTGAATGGCTCCCACCTAGCCTATTAAAGCACTCATTAATTAAGTCTTAAGCAGAAGCCACTATCTTTGCCCACTGTAATTCAAAACCTCCCATCACCAAACTGTGTTTTCCTTTGTGCCCTTAAAACTAGGCAGCTCGGCTTCTGCTTTATTTTGATGAACCTGGAAGTGCAGAGCCCAGCCTTCTAAGTAAAGCTTTTCCAGTGCTTAAGGCAGTCGAACCTAAATGAAACCGAAAAATGACAAGGAAAACAGGTAATGCTATCTATCGCTGCCCGCTGGATTCCGTTTGTAGCTCTCCCTAGCAATCACAGGATAAAAGAAAGCCCCGTGTTGAAGGGCAGGGCGTAAGCAGCTGGGTCTTGAAGCCTCAGTTAGCTCTGCAGGGAGGCAGCTCTGAAGAGCACCCCAATGGGCATAGAGCTTATAAAGATGTCTTGGAGCAGGCTTTCATGTTTGCCAAGTGGCTGCCCCTTCAGCCCCCTAATATCCCTTCTCTCTTAAATGATATGAAATTGTACAGTCCAAGTTCTTAGCACAAGTCCCAAGGAGAGGAAAGCAGCAAGAAAAGGGGAAGAAATCAAAGCTTTTCATGGTGCCCGCCCTGTGCTCTCTCTTCTTGGTAAAACCATTGCATTTCTGGGGGTTGCGTTGGGAGGAGGAGCTGAAGGGGGAGAAATGGAGATTTTTTTTAAAGGTTGATTTGTTTGTTTTAGAGAGACAGAGAGACAGAGTGCAAGAGAGAACAAGCAGGGAGAGAGGCAGAGGGAGAGAACCTCAAGTAGACTCCCTGCTGAGCTGAGAGCCTGACATGGGGCTTGATTCCAGGGTCATGAGCTGAAACCAAGAGCCAAACACTTAACTGACTGAACCACCCAGGAACCCCTAGATGGGAATCTTGAAATACTCCTCCTGCCTGGGTCCCCCTCCCGCTGTCCCTCTGTCCCTATTCCTAGCCATTGTTCAATTTTATCTTCACAGCTCTCCTACATAGCTTGTAAGCTCAGTTGATACCTTGGGGTCCCTGATGGATTAAGAATCTTGCAGGTATGTGATAAAGTTTGAATCCAGGTTGATGTGACATCCACTTGTGGGTTTTGTTTTGTTTTTTCCTGGAGAGCGCCCCGCCTCACCACATTCCCTACCCCAAGTAGAAACCACACCTGCATCCATACTCACCTTCCCAGTAGGCATTTTTGCAGAGAGAGTGTTTATATTACTCATATATTAAGTCTGTTAACATCTGCTCATTTGTTTATGCCCCAGAACAGCTTATAGAGAGAAAACCATTGGGCCCATTTAAAAATGAGAAACTAGACCCCAAAGAAGGGAAGTCACTGGTCCCAGGTTAGAGACAGACTCTACACAGGGAAGCTCACATCCGAGCCCAGATTTGACAATGACAAGCCGCATGTGTTGCCAATAAGGCACAAAATCCTAATTTTTATACTTAAAAAAGATGAAAACGTATATTTTCTAGGAATAGCCTATTTAGGTGACCAAAATGGCCCATGTTTCGAGTCTTCCTTAAGTTCCATAATAAACAAGGATGGTTTGGTGAGTGGGGACAGATGGTGACAATTATGTATTGAACGTTAGAATCTCTTTTCACCTACTTTCATGTATTTTTGTTAGCGATTTAATTACATCTCTCCAAAAGTTTCCTTCACCTGTATAAAAAGTTATAAAAACTTTAATTAAGCACTCGGTGAGCTTTCGAGGGGACATCTGATAGCTCTCTGTGGTCTTGTGTAACTCTATTGTCCCACCTGCTATGATAATGAAATCGTAGGAACAGCAGGAAATGTATGCAATATACTACCCTGGCCAGGCTGCCATGTCATCAGAAGAGGGAAGGGAGGCAGGTCAGGGCAGTGTGGCTGGAGGTGTTTATGACGGGGGCAAGTCACATGCTCACACTGCCGAAAATGCGGACATGTGCAGAGTGAGATTGCATAGATGACCTCCTACTACCACGTGCTTCAGGGGAGAGGCCCACAGTGCCATGGAGGGGCTGGAAGGAGACTTAGCGGTCAGAGACCTGACATGGAACTCCAGGGCTGCCTCTCACCGGGATCAGGACGTTGGATATGCCGCCTTCTGTGCCTCTTTCCGCTCGTGGGTGAAACCAGGCTCATGGTTCCAACCTTGCAGGTCGGTCCTGAGGGTGAAGTGAGTTAATACTGGAGCAAGCTAGAGCAGATATTCTTCAGCACAATCCCAAGTGTCATCCCTACTACGGAGAAGAAGAAATAGAGGCCCAGAGAGAAGGAGAGGTCCCTGCAGGAGGCCACACAACCTCTGAGGATTGGAGCCAAAATTAGAACCTGGATGTGGATGACCTAATGTTCATATGCTTTCCCCTGTTCCATTCCTGTTTGACATACCCCAGCAATCATTTGATGTTCTTTCCTCTCCTGGAACATTCTTTTTTTTTTTTCTAAGGTTGCATTCATTCATTCATTCAGTCGTTTAAAGAGCATGCATGCCAGCGAGCAGGAGGGGGAGAGGCAGAGGGAGAGAGAGAATCCCAAGCAAACTCCACACTGAGCATGGAGCCCGAGGCTGGGCTCGATCTCACGACCCTGAGATCCTGATATGAGCTGAAATCAAGAGTCGGATGCTTAAACGACTGAGCCATCCAGGTCCCTCTTTCCTGGAACATTCTGACTCACAACGAGGTTTTCTGAGCAGACTTCTCCCTTGGGATGTGGCAAGTGGCCTTTAATGGTCACATCCCCAGGTATAATGTCCATTGCAAGTGAGTATGTTGGCTTTTGAGTTTACATTTTCAGCCTCTCTTGAGAACGGCCAAGTGTGAAAGACATCTCCAGCCTCTGCGTCTCCAGTAAGGCTTATAGTCTCCTATGCTTGAACCAAAACACGGAAGGCTCTTCTGAGGGGACCCACACCCTGTACGTTTCAGATGTCAGAAATGACAACAGCACTTCGTGCATCCACAGTTATCCCACCGGCATTTAACAAACAGAAATGAGTTAGAGGCAAGGGCAGGAGATGACTGTTTCTTTTTGTTTGAGAAATATCCTTTTGTTTGCATTACAATAGATGAATCTTCAGGACATGTGGGTGCTCAGTCGGTTAAGCGTCTGCCTTCAGCTCAGGACATGATCCCAGGGTCCTGGGATCGAGCCCCGCATCGGGCTCCTTGCTCAGCGGGGAGCCTCCTTCTCCCTCTCCCTCTGCCTGCCGCTCCCCCTGCTTGTGCTCTATCTCCCTCTTTCTCTCTCTGTCAAATAAATAAATAAAATCCTTTAAAAAAAGAATAGATGAATCTTCTTAAATCTGAGCTAAAATTAAGGCAAGCTATGCAAATTCTTTGTTGAAGAAGGCAGGGTAATATACATAAATAATGTAAATATATTTAGGTAATGATTTCTGTTGTCCAGCATCATGTCATTTCTTGATCCAATGATGGGTACACATGTATTTTATATATGTTTGTATAGTATCATAATATTTTATATACAGTTAACCCTTGAACAACACAGGTTTGAATTGTGAGGGTCCACTTCCATGTGGATCTTTTTCGATAAGTATAGGACTGTAAATATACTACAGATATATTTTCCCTTCCTTATAAGTTTGAAATAACATTCTCTTTAGCTAATTTCATTGTAAGAATACAGTATATAATATCTGCAATATTATATACTGCATATATACAATATGCTTGAATCGACTGTTTATACTATTGGTAAGTCTTCTGATCAACAGTAGGGTATTTGCAGTTAAGTTTCTGGGGAGTCAAACGTTATTCACGGATTTTCTTTAAAATGTATTTATTTATTTGAAAGAGAGAGAGAGACATAGTGTGAGGTGGGGGAGGGGCAGAGGGAGATGGAAAAATCCCAAGCAGACTCTGCGCTGACCGTGGATCCCATCGTGGGGCTCAATCCCAGGACCATGAGCTCATGATCTGAGCCAAACCAAGAGTCCATTGCTCGACCAACTCTACCCTTCCCCCCAAGGCGCCCCTGTACGGGGATTTTTGTGCAGGTGTCAGCACCCCTAAATCCTGTGTTATTCAAGGGCCAACTGTATATGTACACACGTACGTGTAGAAGTCTGTGGACACACATACACACACGCGCCCAGGGCAAAAGGCCACAGTTAGGCACAGCTGAGGCTTTTTACCGGACTTACAGCAGAAAATCAGACCCAAACCAAATTGCTCTGAGCCTTCTTTTTTCACGGACTCTGTAAGATCCTGGAAAGGAGCCTCAGAGATTTCTGTAGTAAAGATGAGCAGAGTGGCAGATCTTTGGAATAAGATGTGCTGAGATCTGGGGCCGCTTGCGCAGCATGGGTGGGGGACCGGAGGGGCTGTGCTCCTGGATATGGAGATGCCTGATGCTCCCAGATACGGAGATGCCCGGTGCTCCCAGATACGGAGATGCCCGGTGCTCCCTGATATGGAGATGCCCGATGCTCCCAGATACGGAGATGCCCGGTGCTCCCAGATATGGAGATGCCCAGTGCTCCTTGATACGGAGATGCCCGATGCTCCCAGATACGGAGATGCCCGGTGCTCCCTGATATGGAGATGCCCGATGATCCCGGATACGGAGATGCCTGATGCTCCAAGATACGGAGATGCCCGGTGCTCCCAGATGTGGAGATGCCCGGTGCTTCCTGATATGGAGATGCCTGGTGCTACCAGATATGGAGATGCCTGGTGCTCCCAGATATGGAGATGCTCAATGCTCCCAGATACAGAGATGCCCGGTGGTCCCCGATATGGAGATGCCTGGCACTCCCACATATGGAGATGCTCGATGCTCCCAGATACGGAGATGCTTAGTGCTCCCAGATACGGAGATGCCCGGTGCTCCCCGATATGGAGATGCCCAGTACTCCCCGATATGGAGATGCCCGGTGCTCCCAGATAGGGAGATGATCAATGCTTCCAGATACGGAGATGCCCGGTGCTCCCTGATATGGAGATACCCAGTACTCCCCGATATGGAGATGCCTGGTGCTCCCAGATACGGAGATGTCTGGTGCTCCCAGATATGGAGATGCCTGGTGCTCCCAGATATGGAGATGTTCAATGCTCCCAGATATGGAGATGCCCGGCTGTGCTGAGTGGGGCAGTAGCTCTGTGCTTCCAAGGCTGGGACTTCCAGGAGCAGAGGCATAGCTCACTCCGGGAGCCCTAGCGGGAGGTGGACACCGCTCCGCTTCTACTCTCCTAGCCCCAGCGGGAGACTGCGTCATCCCCTCTTTGACAAATGGGGACTCCAAAAGTGGTACCTGAGTCACAGAACGTTGGCATAGAAACATAACAAAGCACTCGAGGAGCACTATGGCCAGAGGGAGGAAGACTAGGGAAAACGTCAAGAACGCAAGTAGACAATGAATTTCAGATAAAGACTTAAATTAAAGACAGATTCAGGA
The DNA here is from genome assembly GCF_964656455.1 of Halichoerus grypus. Classification (NCBI taxonomy): domain Eukaryota; kingdom Metazoa; phylum Chordata; class Mammalia; order Carnivora; family Phocidae; genus Halichoerus; species Halichoerus grypus. The sequence continues at coordinate 18,011,417 of NC_135719.1, read as the reverse complement.
CTTAAATGATCTACTCAGCAAATTTACTGGAAAGCTACCAGAACTTCATCTCTAGCCCCTGACTTGAACTAAAGCCTCTCACTGGCATGGGTCGCTTCTGATGCCCCAGGAAGTGCCGAGCCCCGTGTCCGTGGGCTCAAAGTTCTCAAAAATTTGCAAAACAAAGTTAATTTATTTAATTTATTTATTTTTAAGATTTCACTTACTTATCTGACAGAGACAGAGAAAGAGTAGCAGGCAGAAGGAGAGGGAGAAGCAGACTCCCCACTGAGCAGAGAGCCGGAGGTGGGGCTCGATCCCAGGACCCTGGGATCATGACTTGAGCGAAGGCAGATGACCAAAGGACTGAGCCACCCAGGTGCCCCAAAACAAAATTATTTTAAGCACCAACAGCTAAGACCGCTGTCTCTTCTCCCCTAGAACAATAGGCTTTCCTTGTGGGCCCAGGACTGAGAGATCCCGGGACATGGGACTTTCAGTGCTAAAATCGGCCAAGTCCCGGGCAAACTGGGATGAGTCAGTTATCCCACTTTCCATTCTTCCCTTCCTACATCTCTGTCATCAGATGGCACTGGAAAAAATACAGAGTCTATGAGATCTGGCAGAGGGGAGATTGAATAAGGGATGCATTTAGTTTTGGCCTGGTGGGGTAGATGCCTGTGGTTGGCGATCATTCTGCGTTAAGTTTTGGATAAGTGTTGCAGTGTAGGATCAGCGTCCAGGGTGCTAGCACTGACCCACTCAGCATTCTCTGACCCATCACAGCGCCCCACTCAGCATTCTCTCACCAAGACACAGAACCTCAGCTCACGCCACATTATGACCATGTCCTACTGCGCCCGGCACCTGGAGAACAGGTGTAGTGGGGGACAACAAGGTTTGGAGAGTACAGGGCCAGAAATCAATGTGTGGAAAGCCTTCCAATGATCGAATATATACAATTGATGATAGAAGATGGAATTCTCGGTGGTATTTAGTCAAAATGGAAGTTCTCCCCTCTCAAGAATCAAGTCGAGAATGCAGTGTTATACCAATACAAAGGCATCATGGATTTTTTCTTTTTGGGAATTGAGTGAAGTGTTGTTTTTCAGATTTCCTATTTGAAAGGTTTTAAAATGAATGTGTTGGTGTCTGAATTCGTATGTGTGATACATCCCAATTATCAAGAACAAAACAATTTTTGATCAACTCTACTAAAGGAAAGGATAACTTTTCTTGTTATTTTCTCTATGGAAAATATACAATTGCAATTATGTAGTGAGGTGATCAAAGAATATGAAGCCAAAAAATGTAGGAAAATAAAAACACTACTACAGACATGTATTAAGCGGTCATTTCATAAAAAATATTATGCCATGTTTCTGGATTAGGGGGATAGTTGAGATATTTGTCAACATATTAAATTTTTTTTCTGTTGTGATTTCTTTTCACACTTTGGACAAATACTCACTTTTGTACCAAATTTTGTGTTTATGTTTGCATTTTTCATAAAAGGTCTTTTAATAAATAAAATTACATGAATTTATTCCTCAGCCCTGGATCTTTCTCTGAAAGAAATGTATAAAAATCCTACAAGAACAGATAGGAGTCTATATGCATTTAAAGTGGTGGGGTCCTTAGGCAATGTGGAATCCTATAAAGCATTAAAAAAAAGATAAGCAAATTTCACTCTATAAATAGCATGGTAAAAGATGACTTCAGTAAAGTCAATAGAAAATTATATATTTTGAAAAATATGTTTGCAACCGGGATAGCACAGAGTGTTAATATCTAAACTGTATAAGGAGATCTTAAAACCAATAAGAAGAGAATGCACAAACCATTTGAGAAAAAATAACATAAGATGTGAAGAGGCAGCATTTCTTTTAAGCACATGTATTAGGCCAGAAAGCACATTGTAGCAGTTAATTTAGGTTAATATTACACAGACCCAGAAGTCTGATAACAATTAAGTCAGAGAATGGGAGCATAATAACCAGAAGAACCCATTCACATGGGAACATGAAACACATCTAAATAACTCATGGGCCAAAGAATCCATCATGGAAATTAAGCAATTCTTGAGAATTGGACAATAGTAAGAATACCTCATATCAAAATTTGTGGGCGGGGCGGGGGGGCTCCTGGGTGGTTCAGTTGGTTAACCCTCTGACTCTTGGTTTTGGCTCGGGTCATGATCTCAGGATCCTGGGAAAAGTTGTGGGAATGTCCCTAAAGCTAGAGCCTTAAATCTTTATGTTGGGAAAGAAGGTTAAATGAGCTAAGTGTCCACCTCCAAGAAAATTCTTAATAAGGATACGGTACCCGAAGGGGTCAGAAGGAAGAAAAAATACATAAGCACAAGTTAATAAAATAGAACACAAAGAAAATCACTCAAAAAAAAAAAAGGAAAATGCTTCCTTTGCTTTAATTAATAAAATGGAAAATTCTGATGTGGTTGAGCAAGAAAAGAAAGAAAAGGCTTTAATAAATATTAGGAACTAAAAGGGTCACGATTGGAGATACAGTGTAGATAATGGTAAGAGAAAATCATGAATGAATTTACACCAACTAATTAAAAACGGAGATATATGGATCATTTTCTAGAAATTATTTAATTCTGATTATATTTATCTAATTTTCTAATTGCACAAGTAACTTAACAAAAATTGTATTTCAAGAAGAACCAGAAACCAGAATTGATGTTTAACCATTACAATATTTTTTAAAATCAGTAAATGACAGTCTATTTCCTGAATTGACTCTGGGTCAGATGTTTTAGGAGCTAATTTTTGCAAAAATGAAGAAATACATTATCCGCATTTATACATAATATTTCAGAAAGTAGAAGAAATGAAGTGAGCCTCCTTAACTCCCTTTCTGAAGTTAATAATGACTTTGACACCAGACTGAAAAAGAACAGCACAAAATGTATTATGCAATCTCTCTCATGAAAGTAAACTCAAAAATCCTGAATAAATACTAGCAAACAGAAGTTACCACTTGATTATTTTTAAAACCATTATGATCAAGGTTGATTTATCATGAGACTTCCTGGATGATTTAAGACGAGAAAAAACTGTAAATGCAATTCATCACACAAACTAATTTAAAGGATAAGAACTTTCTAAAGTACCCAAATGGACATAAAACAAGAATTTATTAAAATCCAGTATCCATCTAAGATTTGCATAGACACATATGCACACACAAAGCATAGAAAGCTAAACCTTAACTTATAAATATTATCTCATTCAACACTACAAACTACTTTATGTTTAATAGTGAAATGTAGAGCCATTATTTTGCAAGTCAGGAACAATCAAAGATGAGTCCAGTGCAGTAGGAAAAGGTAGAAACAGCTCTAAAAAAGGATGAGCTAGCTTCTATGGAGGGAAAACAGATTTTATTGAATGATGCAGAGTAAAGAAATTAAGCAAGCTCTTGGATTGGAAGACATGCTTTCATAAAGATGCCAATTATTTTCAAATTAGTATATAAATTTCATGCAATTCTAATCAAAATCCAATCGGTTTTAGGTAGAACTCAAAATGCTCATTCTACAATCTATATGGGAAACATAAGGCAAAAAAAACCCCTGAAAACAAACAAACAAAAAAACCCCACATAATTCTGAATTAGAACAAGGTAAAGAGACTCACCCTACCAGATATTCATATTTATTATAAACTAATACCAATTAAGAGAGTGTGTATCAGTGCATGGTAGAAAAAAAGCAAGTTCAGGAAAGATAATGTACCTGACACTATTTATGTCAAGCGCCAAACATACAAAAATAATATGATTTATGCACATGGAAGAAAATGTGCAATGAAAACCTAAAAATATTAATAAAAGTGTAAGTTATCAGAGGCACCTGGGTGGCTCAGTCAGTTAAGCTTCTGCCTTCAGTTCAAATAATGATCTCAGGATCCTGGGATCAATGGAGCCCTGTGTTGGGCTCCCTGCTCAGCGGCGAGTCTGCTTCTCTCTCTCCCTCTGCCTCTCCCCCCGCTTGTGTGTGCTCGCACTCTCTCTCTCTCTCAAAAGGATAAATAAAATCTTTTTAGAAAAAGAAAGTGTCAATTTTCAAATTTCAGATTTGTAGTTCCTTTAAATGGGAAGAGAGAGGTACAAACCCACAGAGGCTATAGCTACAATTGTAATGTTTTATTTAAAAAAAAAAATTTCTAAAGCAGAGATTCCCAATTTTCTTGGTTCATAGCACCTTTATTATCTCCATTCTTTTGTGATGCTACCCAAGCTGAAAGAAACATCTAAAGGTTCCCTTTATTAAGTATTTAGAGTCCAAAAATTTTGATAGTAGTGGTTGTGAGGTGTCCAATGTCCCCATGTGTCCCTTGAAAACTAAAAACATACGATGGCATTGCTACGAGTTCCCTGTGGCACACAGTTTGGGAACCACAGATTTTTAAAACAGATCTTGAAAATAATCTAAATTCAACCAAGCTAGTTGATAGATCCATGAAAGTTTGTTGTATTTTCTCTCTACTTTGATGAATTGGCCTGAGTGCTTTGCACAAGTCATTCCATTTTGTCCTCACAAAGGATCCTGTGTTCTCTTCCTGTGTGAGAGGAAACAGAGGTTTAATAAGTTGGAGAAAATTCGCTGTCACACACTTGTAAGTGCTGAGGCCTAGACTGAAGCCAGTCCTCTCTGATTGAAGGCCACCGGGTCATGCGTTAATGGGACAGACCACTACTGAACATGTGTTTCAGGTACTAAACCCTGTCAGCCAAGGGAGAGTGGACATAGCCATTGTCCTTGCACATGTGGTGGGAGACGAACAGGGAAGGAGTGTAAGCACCGGGGAAAACGTGTGCTCAACCCAGTAGTGAGCAGTCAGAAGTCAGGAGGGGCTTGGGGTTGAGTTTGTGCTGAGGCTTGCAAGATAAATACACATTTGTTTATGGGGATCCACCAAAGTACAAAGACAGAGAGATAAGGAACCCTGTGGTCCTTTTAAAAAGCAATGGGTTATGCCCCAATGGCCAGGGCAAATATTAAATTATTTGTAAGGACTGCACCGTGATCTTACCCCCCTCCCTTGGCCCCCAAATTGTTAGTGACTTTGACTACTCAGAGTCCAATTCCATTTTATTTCTATCACATCTTCCCATTCCTCCCAAACAACAATAAAAGCTTTACACTAAAGATACATCTTTTACATGTCGAGTGTCAGCTTACTCATTTCTGAATTTCCTAAGACCTCAGCCTATGTCCTGAATATGTTCTAAAGGAAATAGCAATTTTGAATATTTTTTGAAATCTGGATTGTTTGGGCTCACAAGTATTAAGCTGAAGGAAAAAGGAAAGGCTCAGTGGGTTTTCATATATGCTCTAGCTGTCCTATGAATCCCCTGGGTCTTAGGAATTTACAGAAAGGTACAAGAGTCCCTGCCATCTTGATGTAAACTTCTAATGTTCCAATTGCAAAAGCAAGTGAACGTTCTCAGCAGTCCTGGCTTCAGAGGTCCCTGGGAAATAGAATTCCATTTACACAGCAAGGCTCTGGGTCAAAAATCTGCCTGGGTTAAGTGGTGACTTTCTCTCCTTTGAAATTCATTTGAGTTCTGTTTCCTGCCTGTGTAGTCCTCCCCTTCTTGTGATGACAAACCTTGGCTTACCTTTAGTTTGGGTTTTCTAGGTCTCAACACCAAACTTTAAACTGCTTGTTTTGGGGTGCCTGGGTGACTCAGTCGTTAAGCATCTGCCTTCTGCTCAGGTCATGATCCCAGGGTCCTGGGATCGAGCCCCGCATCGGGCTCCCTGCTCGGCGGGAAGCCTGCTTCTCCCTCTCCCTCTCCCCCTCCTTGTGCTTCCTCCCTCGCTGTGTCTCTCTCTGTCAAATAAATAAATAAAATCTTTAAAAAATGATAGAGATTATTCTATCTAAAGAACATTTCTCAGGTAGGTCTTCTATCTCTCGATGTAGCTAGTGATCAAACCCAGTTGTATCACTCCCCTCCAGAATCTTGAAACACTTCCGCTGATTCTAGACAACTTCTCCCACCTCCTTGCATACCACCTAACCAGGCTCCAGCTCCCTGAGAACACCTGTGAACACATCCTTTGTCCACTCCCAGTCCCAGACCTCTCGCCAAAATCTTCTTCCCCTCAGTCTCTGCCCATAAAAAAGGCTCATTCTTCAAAACTAAGTTCAGAGTTCCTTAATGAAGTCTTTGCCCACTTAAACCTCATTGCCCTCCACCTATAGCTTTTTTTTTTTTTTTTTAAGATTTTATTTATTTATTTGACAGAGAGAGAAAGAACACAGGCAGAGGGAGAAGCCCCAACATGGGGCTTGATCCCAAGGCCCCGGGATCATGATGGGAGCCGCAGGCAGTTGCTTAACCAACTGAGCCACCCAGGTGCCCCCACTTACAGCTCTTAACAGCTCTCTGTAAATATGTTCATTGGTATGCCAGTCACCTCATGAGTTATCAATGTGGCAGTCTTCCTCTGTCCGTCCGATTTCTATCCATATCCCTAGCACCTCGAACAGAGCCCAGGTTATAGTAGATACTCGACTGATATTTATTGAATGAATGAATAATTGAATGATTCTTTTCTAAAATATACCAGAACGGACAGGGAAATTATTTTTAACTTTTGCACATTAAAAGCTTTTAAAACTCCTGACATCCAGACTCCACCCAGAACCAGTGAAATCAGAACTTCTCAACTGATGTTTGGGTTGAGCCCAGGCATGGGTATTTTGTAAAGCTCCCCAGGTGATCTCAAGGTACAACCAAGGTTGAGAATCACCTCCATGGCAATGGTTCTCAAAGTGTGGTCCCAGGACCAGCATTAGAATATTACTATCCTCTTATTTGAAATGAAAATTCCTAGGACCCACCCTATACTGTAGAATCAGAAATGGCAGGGCTGGGGGGATGGAGGGAGTTGACAACAATCTGTGTTTTAACAAGGCCTCCCATGATACAAAGTCAAGTTTGAGAAGCACTGTCTTAGTGGTTTACTTTAAATAAGTTATAGAGACTGTGTGTGAATGAATCCCTCCCACCTTTTTCTTCTAATTTGATTCTGGCCCCTATTTCTTGCATATGGCTGTGCTTGCAGACAAACAACAAGCCCCTTTTAGTTGAAGATTATTTTTTTCCAATCTAGTTTGGTCTTACGATCAACATCAACTTATGGTAAAATAGCTTACCTATTTTATGTGTTTTTTTTTTTTTTTTCAATCCTTAAAAAAACCAGAGAAGTATTCTCATGGCTATTTTTTCAAATCCTGGAACAGAAATGAACAAAACCCAACATACATGGAACTTGTCCCATATGCCAGGCATGATGCTGAAGTGCCCCATCATCTTACAATAAATCTAAGACATCCATCCCACAGAGGCGGAAAGAAAGGCTGGAAAAAATAGGATGAGTCCACAGGACACAGCAGAGATGTGAACGCAGATCTGTCCTACCATCCGGTCGTTCTCAGGATTCTGATGACCCCCATTTTGTTATTTTGCCCATAATCCCATAGTTTTCTTTCTTTTTTTTTTTAAAGATTTTATTTATTTTTGACAGAGAGAGAGAGTGTACAAGCAGGGGAAGAAGCAGGCAGAGGGAGAAGGAGAAGCAGGCTCTCCGCCGAGCAGGGAGCCCGATGCGGGGCTCGATCCCAGGACTCTGGGATCACGACCCGAGCCGAAGACAGACGCTTAACCATCTGAGCCACCCAGGTGCCCCAATCCCATAGTTTTCATGAGGAAAATCGGCTGCTCTCAAGAATCCCTGGCTAGCTCTCGAACAGAGGTGGTCACTTTGAGCACATTAAGTACTCACGCTGTTTCCTGCTCATTTGCAGTGGAATACACTCAGGGCTTTCTTTTTCTCTAAGACCTTGGACAGAAACATGGTTTCACAATGCATCTAGGGTTAAAAGGACAGTTTTCTTCTAAAATGTCTACTTCTCTGAAACTCATACGCTTTGTTCCAAATCTGTGGTCTGAATTCTTGGATTCATTATTCACATGGTTCCTTTTTGAATCGTGAACCTTAGTACAGTTGTACAGGCTCTGTGCTAGGCTCTGTGGGGGACCAGCAGTGAGAAAGACAGACAAACCCCACTTGCTTCCCTTCAAGAAGAACTGTATATATAAAACTAACCAATGAAGACACTAAGTCTAGATGTTATGACTGTATTATCCAGGGCAATAAGATAAGAAGAGGACCTCTATGAGTTCAATTCTATAGTGTCTTGTGTGTACGTCTTAAGAGGTCTTTTGAACAGAAAGATCTTTGAACCTATGCTTCTCTATTTTAGTTTTTTGGGGAACCGGTATGGATGGTGTTTATTTTGGGAAATAGAGTAAATATTCCCAAGTTTGGAAGAGTCAGCCTATCAGAAGATGCAAACCCAACATTCCATTTCTAAAACAGGACACCTCAATCATCAGACCTCTTTCTCTGGGGAATGGCCAGCCAGCGTCTTCAGCAATTATACCAGTCAGAGGAGAAATTTCCATGACTTCCGTGGGCCATAAAAATCTGATACCGTCAGCAAACTGAAAGGCATTTCCAGTGAAGGTGGCTTCATATACAAAAGCAGCAGAACTGAGTACCACAAGCTCATGGCAAACCGCCAGGCCTGTTCCAGGACCCAGCCCTGCTCAGTGATGCTTATTCATCTGGGAGACAAATCCTAAATCTCAAATCCAAGCTGTGGGGCAAATAAGGCACCCAGGGGAGACTTTCTGTGCACCTGAGCACTCAGAGACACGCTCCACTTGCAAACACATGAAAGAACCTGAAAAAGTAATCTTTTTTTAAGTCTTTAAAACATGAGAGAGCTGATCAAGACAGGGAGGAATTGCTAAGCCAATATGACAGAGAAACTGCTTACGTGGATAGGTACATCAACTGGGAAGAAAGGTTTGCCCTAAGGGTACTTGTCAAGCCCAGAAATTTTTAGATTTCCTACTGACAGCCTAAGGGGGCAAAGAGGATAGAAATGACAGGTTTGGCAAGGTCTTTTTTTTACAGTAATGGAACTGTTCTAAAATAAGCTTATTGTGATGGTTATATAATTCTTTATATATGCTAAAAATTCGTGGACTTGTACACTTAAAATGGATGATTTGTATGATATGTGAATTGTACCTCAATAAAGGTTGGGGGGGGAACTCAGTGAAGTGAGATCACTTTCTATTTGAGGGCAAAGTTAGGGGGAAACTGTCTTCTAGAAGCTGGCTGGCCTCCCCCTTCCCCACCCCAACTGATCTGCTCTGGTTGCCAGGCACATGTTTACCTTAGAGACAGAGCACCCCCCCCCCCCCCAGGGTTCTGAGCCTCAGTTGAGACCCATAGAACACTGGCCCTTGGAGGCAGAGCTGTGGAGCCCTACACAGCCATGGAGGGCCTGCTGCCTGCCATCAGATCCACCTTCCAGTTGGTCCTAGAGCCCCTGTGGGGTGCCCTGCTGGTGATTTCTGAAAGCTGGAGACATGTTTCAGTTCTCCATGAGTTTCCCTGGGACATGCTGGCATATATTGTAATACTGGTTTTGACAGCGAAGAAACGACACATTTGGAGAAGTGTGAAGGTGCTAGGCAAAACGTGTTTGGCCCACGCTAAAGTCTGTGGAAAAGGTAGTGGGAATATGGGACCAATGACACAAGCTGATGATGCCCTAGGGCTGCCCGGGGTGGAGGCCAGTCTTCCCACATTACAAACCTTATGCTTCTCAGCAGTAAGTACTAACCGCTGTAGGCTGGCACTTCAGAACACCATTGACTTTCTGAAAATGGCGCAGAAGACCCAGCCTCCTAAACTTTCCCAAGTGACTGGTGATAGACCCATCTTAAGAATGTCAGAGAAGAATGGAAAACAACTTTGGAAGAAAATAATGGACGATTTGAATGGAAACACTGACGTTCTAGAGAGTCCAGAACTGCTCGCCCAAGAAATGGCGAGATGGAAGCAGAGACTCCAGGAAACGGAGCAGGAGAAAGAAAGGCTAGAGCAGTCGAACGCAGGAATGCAGCGGGCTCTGAAAGAGAAAGTCAGCCAGTTAATACCACTGGGTGAAAACCTTCTGAAGGCCATCCCCTGGCCTTGTCTCCTTGGAGATCTCTTGGGTCACGTCAACTGGGAAGTCAAGCAAAAGAGGGAAGCAGAAAATGACAATCAGCCCATCCATCGGTCAGAGGGTGATCTGAAGGGTGTCACTGACGATGCTGATTCCAATGTATCCCTTCAAAGTGCTGAAGAGAAAAATGAGGAACTAGCCAGACAACTGTGGGAAGAAAAGCGAATCAATGATGAGCTTATGGGACAAATAACAGCTCTTCGAGCCAAGGAAGCCTCTTTGCAGACGGAAAATTCACAGCTTCAAAGTGAGATTCAGCAGTTGAAACGGAAGCTTCAACTTCTGCCTCAATTATATCAAGAATACACCAGGGAACTTGAGAGAAAATCATTGGAGAAGGAAGCGCAGTGCTCAGACATTGAGAAGAGTCTTTCCTACACGTGTGGAAACATCGAGTCCGCAACTCAGATTCGCAACTTATACAAGATGATGGCCGAAGACACCCGCAGAGAACTGGAGGAGAACACCTCGCACTGTCTAAAGGACATCCACTTCTATGCGAATAAAGTCCAGGAGAGCTGGATTGCAGCTGTGCTCACAGAGCGAAAAGTCAAGGAGCTAAGGAAAGAAAATGATCACATCAGGCAAATGTTGGCCAAAGCGGAGTTCAACTTCCCGCCTTTCCCAAGTGGCCGTTTTGCTCCTGCTCCCCCACAGGCAGCCCACGGAGGCCCAGAAGTGTCAGGGGACCCCCTGGATCCTCAGCACCCCCAGGAAGGAGAAGAGCCAGGCCGCGAGGGCTCACGCATCCAGGGACACCCGCAGGTTTGACTGAGCTCACCGCAACCCGGTCCTGAACGCCCACAACCACGGCATAACATCTGCATGTGTTTTCTGTCTTTGAAGTAGTTTTCACTTATCTCTTTTTGGTTTAGATACTGCTATTTAATTGATATTACAATTGCTTTTATTTAAGTAGATTTAGCATTAGAGTTTTCAGATAGTATTTCTCCAGTAAAGTGTCATTTCCTATAATTCTTACAAATATATTGTTTTCACATCATCAGACCCTCTAGAATTAGATAATATTAAGTATTGTATTTTGATTTAAATTAAAGATCCACAATTACTTTAACAACTATTGAAATTTGGCATGGATACAAACATTTAAAATAACATTTTTCTATGGCATGAGCATTTTTGTATGCCATTTTGATACTCACGAGCATATATTAGAAGTCTGTACAAGTAATTTAATATATATCTGAATAAATTTTGATTTAAAAAAATTGGAAAAAAAATCCCCTATTCCAACTTCATAATATTTTGATTAGACTAGCTTTAAATTCATAAATTAACTTATCGTAGTTTAAGGTTTACAATTTTTTTCTCCTCTTGTTAACTTTTTTAAACGTTTTTCTTTTGTTTAAGATATTGTTTGCTCTTTAGACGTTTCTAAATTTTATGCAGTGCAAATGAAGGTTTTCCCTTGATGGAAAGCAAACACACACACACACAGCCCACCATGCCGATTCCAAGGCACCCTGAGTCGGTATGTCAGGAACCGAGGATAATATAACAGTAAAGAAAGCTGCAAAATTGTAAAAAAATTTTAAAGAAAGAAAGAAAGAAACCATGCTCACACAATTTGTATAATATACCTAACTCATATACACACAAAAGGAGAGTTGCCCAGAAAGTGAGGAAAAAGCAGGGGGAGACTCCCAGATGCTAACAACAGGGGAAGCTCTTCCCAGCCCTGGGGCTGCCTGGAGGGAGAAGGGGGGTGCAAGTGGGGGGCTGTCCTCAAGGAAGACAAAGATTTGCTGCAGGTACACATGACAGCCACCAGAGGGCGAGGGAGCGCAGGCCAGGGGAGTGCACGGCAATAACTTGGAGAAGGACCAGCACACTTGGGTCTATACAATCTAAAGTGTGTGTGTGTGTGTGTGTTACTGCATTAATTCATATCCGTTTATTTAGTACAGGCAGATCTCAGAGATCGTGCAGATTTAGTTCCAGGCCACCACAATAATGCAAATGCCACCATAAAGCAAACAATTCAATAATTAATATTTTTCTGGAAGTCATTTTTTTTCTGGTTTCCCAGTGCACACAAAAGTTATGTTTATTACACTACACTGTCATCTAGTAAGTGTACAATAGCATTATCTCTAAAAAAATAAAAATTAAACCATGTTGAATTAAAAAATATCTTCTTGCTAATAAATGCTAACCGTCGTCTGAGCTTTTAGCACGTTGTAATCTTTTAGCTGATGGAAGGGTCTTGCTTCAGTATTTGCTGACTGATCAGGGTGGTGGTTGATAGAAAGCTGTGGCAATTTCTTAAAAGAAGACAACTACGAAGGTTGCCGCCTCAGCTGACCCTTCTTGTCACAAAAGACTTCGCTGTATCGGGCAGCGCTGTGGAGGGATGTGAAGAAATTGGAGCGCTGTTGGGTGGGAATGTGAAACAGCATAGCTGCTGTGGAAAACAGAGTGGAGGCTCCTCCAAAAATTAAAAAGAGAGATACCATATGATCCGGTAATCCCACTTCTGAATATGTGTTGCCCAAAACTGAAATCAGGATCTGAAGGGGGTACCTGCACTTCTAGTTTCATAGAGCACTATTCTTAGTAGCCCACGAGAGAAAGCCATCCAAATGTCCACCAACGGATGGATGGATGGGCTCAGAGAATATGGTATGAATGAGTAAAGAAAACGTAACATTATTCTTAAAAGAGAAGGAAATTCGGTCACACGCTACAATATGGATGAACCTTAGGATAGTATCCTATGTAAAATAAGCCAGTCATACACACACACACACACACACACACACACACACACACACACACACCAGATATTGTCTGATCCCTCTTATATGAGATCTCTAAAGTTGGTGAAAAATAAAATAAAAAATAAAGCAGTCCAACTCCTACAAACAGAAAGTGGACCCGTGGCTGCCACGGGCTGAGGAGTGAAAGGAATGGGTGGTTATTGCCTGGGTATAGAGTTTCAGATTTGCAAGATTAAAATTTCTAGCAATCTCCTGCTCAACTTTGTGAATTAATTAATAATACAAAACTACCAAACTTAAAAAGAATTAAAAGGGTAGATTTCATGTCATGTGTTTTTTACCACAATTTGAAAAAAAAAAAAGAAAAGGAAATGTGAGATTTAGGATTTGAGTGGTGGGGAATTAGACTTGAGCTCTGTCTCCGACCAATGACTTCACCTCTCTACGTTTCGGTTGAAGGAGTTGATCTAAATAATTTTTAAAGGTTCTACCCAGTACTAAAATCTAATTGCTTTATAATTATAAAGAGAATATCTTAGTCATTGACTCTAAGACAAAGTCCTCTATAGTACAAAATGTTGACCTCCTTATCTTCCAAAAAATCCCTCCACTACACCTTGTCAGTCGTATCAGACAGACAATCAATTCACATTGGATGCTCAGTGATCAGCATCTCACTAAAGTAATTCATGCTGAAAACAACATGATGATAACTTGAAAAAGGACAATGTTTACCTCAAGCCGAAGGAGGACCAAATTTTAAATATTCATATTATGCTCATTATATTTTTGATCACTAATCTTTACTGGATGTGTATGAGAAAGATGAGAGCAAAGGTCATTAGAAGAAAGAAAACTATCTCTGAAATGACCCTGATATCAGGTGAAGATCATCTGAATGCAGGAAGTACTAGAGGGATGGAAAGGAAGGAGCAGAATTAGGACAGGTTGAGGATGGAACTTGGTGGGTATTAGACAGCAAAGGATCAGAGGATTTTCTAAGGTTTCAGTCGGGAGGAATGGGGGTAACAATGAAACAAGCAATGTTTGTAGAAAGGAAGGTGCCTATGTCGAAACACACAGGAGAGAGATTGGGTCCTGGGATGAAGAGGCATCCTGGGGAGACTGCATGGGTACTTCTACATAGTGTTTGAAGAGAGACAAGAGCAGCAAGGCCTGGACCGATCCTTGGGGCACAGCGGCAGTTAAGCCAAAATCCTCACACTTGCAGCAGGTGTCTTAGGTGTTACAGAGTGTAATGAATAAGAAAGCTTATGAACGAGGAAGAAGAGGCCCTGGCAGGGGTGTAAACAGGGAGGAGGAAGTAACCAAGACAGAGAAATGAAGCCAAAGGGGCCAAGGGTGAGACAAAAGAGCGCCCTGCAGCAGAAGTCAGAGGAAGGGGCTGGTGGGGAGGTGTTGGTTAGTGTATCTTTGCTGCCAGAAAGGTATGGGAAGGAGGACATCCAAAGTGAGAAAATTCCTGAAAAGGCAGGAAGGGAAAGATTTCCAGGCTCAGACAAGAGAATCAAGTTTGGAAATAGAGGCGGGAACGGTGGAAGGATGAGTGTAGAAAGAAAGGTTATTTGTTGGAATGTATGGCCACAAGCCACAGCAAAAGAACTTTGCTAGCTCAAGTAGAAAGGAATTTATTTGGAAGGCTTTGGGGCAACTCCCAAAATGCATACGAAGACCAGATAACCAGACTCGGCAAGAGGGCTGAACCAAGGGAGACTGGGCCTAAAAAAGACAGGTGAGCTCCAAGCACGGCATGAGCTTGGGTTAGGCCCCATCACTGGTACTAGACACGTACCAAGGACACAGGTGTCATCTGGTCTCCTCTACTGTCACCTCAAAGCTCTGAAATCCCCAACTGTCCTCCCAAGATTCAAAAGCCCGGTGCCAAGTGTCTTCTTAGCTAACCCTCCATTATCTGCCCACTCTCCCCCCGCCATGACTTCTAAGAGCACCTGACTATTCCGCTTTCTGAGACATACTTGATGTCCCACCAGATACCCAGGGCAGACATTCTTTACAAAAATAAGGCTCTTACAAAAACAAAATAAAACAAATGAACCAAAAGCCTCAAAGAGTCAAAAGTAGTCAAAACAAGAGACACTTGTCTACCACTTCTCACCTCGCCAATTCCCAGACCTGCATTTCAAAACCAAAAGCAAAACAACATATATGATGCAAAAGTCTTCTGCCTCACATAAAAACAGTCTGCCTTCGTACCGCCGAAAACACTCTACTTCCCAGAGCAAGCCATTAAAATCTCTCCACTTTATCCAAGCTCCAGCCCCAAGACCCCCGACTGACACCCATTCCTTTGGTTTTCATTCTCTAGCAAGCTTGTTCTGGTATTTTGCAAACCACAAAGCAGTGACAAAGTCCGACAACACTAATGCATGTGTAAACTTGGTGGAAAGAGATTGAAAAGGAAGTTAAAACACTGAGATGATACAATAAGGCAGGAAACTCTGGGTAATGGCTTTAGTTCTCTTCTCTGTGGCAGGTCTCCGCTGTGGGTAACATCAACGGCTTCCCTATGCCAGAGCCCCCTCCACGTCTACTTTGCCTTCAGCCAGCACTTTTGCAGCTGGGGACACTTAATCCTCGGGGTGAGCCTGTGACCCTCAATGTCACACATGAAGATGTCGGCTCTGGGTCATCCTGCGTGTATAGGGTTACAACAGCCTTTCAGAACTGCCTTTCACTAACTTTTTCTTTCTTTTTAAAACATCCTTTGGTTTTATATTGGGCAAGAGCAAAAATAAGATTACTTGATAGTAAATCCCCCCTACCGTACAATTCCAAAATGCTGTTCTTTACCACATTGTAAGATTTCAATACGCAGCCAGCCTATTTCTGATTTCTTCATGGGGACTAATGTGATATAATAACAAAGATGGCTGTATCCCCACCAGGTAATTCAAATCCCCACTTAAATCCTCCACAAGTGGCCCCAACTTTTCTCTTGTCAAAATAAAGACTAAGACGCAAGATGGTTTAGGAACAAATGAAAACTCCATCGCCTTCAACCGAACTCTAGCTCTATCTGTGCAATTAGTAAGCAGTATTTCCCTCTGATTAAACCATCTTTCATTTAAAGAACTATTTCACACTTGAAATTCCCACGCCATATGCAACTGTTATGGGATAAACTGCGTTCCTCCAAAATTTATGTTGATGTCCTAACCCCAGGTAACTCAGAATGTGAATGTATTTGAAGATAGGGCCTTTTAAAGAGTGATTAAGCTAAAAGGAGACAATTAGGGTGAGCCTAATCCAATCTGACTGATGTCCCAATACGAAAAGGAAATTTGGACATACAAAGGGACACCAGGGACATATACACAGAGAAAGAAGGCAGCCATTTGTAAGCCAAGGAGCAAAGCCCCAGAAGAAACCAAAGCTACCTCTACCTTGATCTTGGATTTCCAGGCTCCAGAACTGTAGGAAAATACATTTCTGTTGTTTAGCCCCCAGTCTGTGGTACTTTGTTATGGCAGTCCTAGCAAACTCATACAGCAACCCGTACAAAGAGACCAACTGAATTATTAGTAAAGAAAACAATGTATGAATTGCCATCTACTTTCATTGGTGTTTTAAATATTTTTCCCATGTCATGAGTGGATGGATTTTGTAATTCCCAGTAGGAAAACATACTTGAAAAGCCTAATGGCAAATCAGTTGTAAAATGTTTTTGCTGTGTCGGGGCAGGCAGTAAGGACTGTCTTCGAAGTCCCCCGACTTACTTTATTAGAAGGCCAGATAGATGCTGGCTGCTTGCATGACTGTGTCCCTTGTTAAGTGATCTGTGTTGTTTTTCTTTCAACAAAGGCTGTATTTGTTTAAAAGACATGAGTCTTGACTTCCAAATTCAAGTGACCATTTTCAGATAAGATTCGTAAGTGTCCTAGGTCCACTGCCCCCAACTCAGACTCTCAGACAGGGAGTGTTGTACAGGTGACGTATGAATGAAGCAATCCCAAAGGCAAATTAAGTCAGAAGATCAGGAAAATAAAAAGGAGGAAGCCAAATAAGGACATGTCTTCAAGCAATGTTTTACAGATAATTACTTCAGGTTTATCCCACGATGAGGATCACTGGATCATGAGAGTGTAATTTGCACCTCAGCCCTGTCCTGACCCAAGGCAACAGCCATGGAACTTTCAAACTCCCAAATCCATCAGTCACTGGCTTAGGGGAGAGGAAATTGCCAGACTCTACCAGGCCAATCCTTTGGGGAAAAAAAAGAGCTTCAGAGGCTGTCTATTGGGAGCAAAAGTGCCTCAAAGTCCTGGGGCCCCAAAAATAAAATACAAGGGACTTGAGGAGGTCTGGTGGGAATACCAGCATTATACATCACAGTAAACACTGAATCATTCTTTTTCTTCAGCTCATCTGGAAGACTATGGGTCGTATTCTGGAAAGTCACCTAGACTTTTGGGGTCTGCATTGCTTTAAGAACTTCAGCATCACTCAGATTTTTATTAGGCCCAGATATTCCTATCATTTCTACCATGCCCCGCCTCCTATTCCAGGCATTCCTTCCTCAGGGAAACCAGCTGAAATGAGCTACCTGAGCTATAGAGTCTCTGTGTTCCCTCTTCCTCTGCCCCGCGCCCCACCTTCTTCTCAAACCTTCTTCACCCGGCCCATCCTCTTTCTGAGGGTCTCTCTCTCTCTCTCTCATCACATCCTTCACTCCTACTCTCTGATGTTCTACATTTTTCTGGACTCTTGGTTGGATTTCTTTCAGCACTGTGCTGGCATCCTTATTGTAATCTGGTTGACAAACAAGAACAGTATCATGGGCTGACTTTCCGCAGGGTCTTAGAAGACTGCATGCTTTCTCCCGCCACCCCGGGCTGGGTTGAATTAGGACTTACATTCAGGTCTCTGTCATGGCCTCCAGTGGGAGCATACACGTTTTGCAGTCTGAAAAGTCCCTTGATTTCTTGGCCTTTATATTGACTAATTGAGAATTTGGCTTAATAGGATACAGCAAAAGTAGGCATAAGAGAAATGTGAGTCATATGCTGATACAATTTCTCTGTGCCTGTGGGGCCTGCTCAGGCCTAATCTTTACATACTGCTTGGATACGGTGATGCTTTGCTGAATGGAATAGATACACAGGTCATAATGAGTAACTCAGGGCCTAGGGTCACCTGGTTTTCCATAACCAAGAGTTCAGTTTTTATCAAGGCCCAATATCAACCCCAAAGCTCTTTCTGTAGAAGAGAAGAAATTCCTGCTAAAAAGTAACTTGACTAAATCCTCAGTGGTCTGAGATTCTCCTCTTGGGGTTTGTCATTGTCTCCTCCAGTATCTTGATATACTTCCAAAACTTTAAGTGCCATTTATTGGATCTGCTTAGACTGCAATCTGGACCATCTAGGGAAAATTGTTGTGGATCCCATTCTAATTGGGACACTGTATTAATTTTCTAGGGCTGTTCTGTTGTAACAAATTACCACAAACTCAGTGGCTTCAAACAGCAGCAATTTATTCTCGCACTGTTCTGGAGGCCAAAAGTTAAGCATCAAAGAGTTGGCAAGGTTGGTTTCTGCTAGAGGCTCTGACGAGAATCTGCTCCATGCTCCTCTCCTAGATGTTGGTGCCTGTGGCAATCTTTGGCGTTCTTGGCTTCTAGATGAATCACTCCAATCTCTGCCTCTGTCTTCCCATTGGCCTCCCCTCTGGGTCTGTTTGTATCTTTCCCTTTTCTTATAAAGATATTTATCATTGGATTTAGGGTACATGTTTCTATAAGGATGATCTAAATCTAGGATGGTTTCCTCTAAGATCCTGGACTTAATTATGTCTGCAAAAACTCCTTTTCCAAATAAGATAACATTTACGGGTCTTGGGATTTAGGACGTGGACATATATTTCAACCCACCATAGAATTATTTCTGATTACTCAGTTATTAGCTTTAAATATCCATCCCAATCGAACATATATTCTTACTAGTATACAATACAAGGTGGAGGAAACAAAGGAAACCTGTCTTTTACTTTGGAAAAAAATACCCCAACATCTCTACGACTATGAGGTAGTAGGGTTTTCACAGAATTTATGTCCCTTTCCATGACATACATAAGTTTTACTAAGGCCAAAGTATTTTCTTGTATTCATATTCTAGCAGCTCATGTCACCAGTATATTTGGCCCATGTAATATGCTAGGAATGAGTGAGACAGTCATGCCTCTGTAGACTAAATTGTGGCATGGAGCCGAACAGTTGAAATAATTCTGAGGTAAGATGGTTATGACATGCTGTTAGATATCTACCTACGTAAAATAAACTATCCCAGTGGATCAACAGGAGCACTTTTATTGCTTTGCTCCTCGAAAGAGATCACCTCCAAATAATAAATGCAATTGGAGTTGCCACCTGCTAAGCTTTAACAATTCATTTTCATTCTCCAAGACCAATCCAAGATCAGTTGACCTGGCCAAACCTGAGAGTTAAGTAAAAACAAAATAGAAATCACCATCCTCACATCTTGAGCCCTACTTAATGCCCATCACCCAGTGCGATGAGCACTGCGTCTTACACACAACCGATAAATTATTGAACACTATGTCTGAAACTAATGATGTACTATATATGTTGGCTATTTGAATTTAAATAAAAATTAAAAAAAAAACATCATCCCCATATTTTCCCAGGAAAAAATTTTTTGGGGGTAGCATTAAATTTAGACATTTCTCCATAGAAATTGTAGTATCTTTGCATTATTAGTTTCATAGCTAAAGGGAGCTCCATAGGCTTCAACTTGGCTCTTCTTACCTTAATAGCTCTTGTATCAAAATCTGGAATGCCAGTTCTTCCAGAATAGAGGGTATACATAGCAACTACATGCTCACCAACCAGATAATTGATTTTGTATCAGATAAAAGGGTTTGTGATCTACTAAAACTATGAGAAGCATTTGTGAATTAAAACTCCATTTGTTTCTTGACCCTTGTAAGACTCTGTTATGACCAGTGCAAAGCAATGGTACACTGAGATCCCAAGAACTGATGTTACATATAGCCAGTGTCCAGTGACCCTCGGAAGATTTGAGTAGCTCATTCTCTTTAGGGGGAAAAACAAAAAAACCTGCTACATAGCAGAAGGGAAGTTAAATAAAAGATTTAATCTGTGTATTTCTGACTTTTTTTTTCAAAACCTCAAAGGTACTCAGTTTGAGAATCAGGGAGTGAGGTATGACATTTTGATCCAAATTCTATTCTCTCCCGACCAGGAGCTACTTTTCAATTATAAGAACCACGAGAAAGGGGATTTCCACTTTGGAGAAGATCGATTCTTCCCAATATTTTTCAATATGGACTCTTCTCAATTTTTTTCTCTGTTCCTCTTACTAAGTACAACTAAAAATCCTGGATGTCTTCTCTATTTAAAGGAGAAACAGAAAAATCCACAAATACAGTTGGAGACTTCAACACCCCTGTCAACACTTGATGAAACAACTCAACAGAAAATCAGCCAGTATAGAGAATAAAAGATACCCTCAACCAAGAGGATCTAATTGACATTTATAGAATACTCCACCCAGCAACTGCAGAACACACATTTTTTTAATTGCCTGTGAGACACATACCAAGATAGACCATGTTCTGGGCCATAAAACAAACCTCAACAAGTTTAGAAGAACTGCAGTGATACAGAGTGTGCTGTCTGACCACAGCAGCATGAAACTAGACATCACTCATGGAAAGAAAACAGGAAAATCTTCAAACACTGAGAAACTAAAAACACACTTCTAAATAATACATGGATCAAAGAGGATGTCTCAAGGGGGGAAAAAAAAAATTAACCTGCATGAAATTATGTAAACCCCTCATTCCTTCTTTTCAGCTCTCTGGGGTATGAGGGCAGCTGTCTCATTCTATCTTTCTGGAAGATTCCATGCCCAATGAGCCTTCTAATGGTAGAGACACCATGGCCCCAATACTGACTGTCAGTGGGCACTTTTTTCCATATTACCACATGCAATAATTACATCAGTTATTTAAATATTTAAATGTGGCTTTCAGAATCCTGTTTCTTAAGAGAAAAGAAATTTTATTACCTTCACCCACACCTCAGCCAGATAGACAACCCCAGATAGCCACTGCTATTCTATCCCCTTAGATTATACTGCCTTCAAGACACTCCTGGATCCCACACTGTAGATCACTGGGTGTAGGGACACTTGGTTTCATACAGTGGAGTCCAACTCTGCCTATGGAGACTTGGTAACTTCCAGAACTGATGGGAAGCTGGGTAACCAGGCTTTGAAACTCAGCTGGGACGAGGAGAGACCAGACAACAGTGAGTATAAGCATCTCCTTCCACAGAACTATCCTTTTAGGACATCTCCACCAGCAACACTATCACTAGACCTCAACATCATCATTGCAGGACTCCTGATGCTTCCATAGCGCCCCCCCACCCCCGAATAATGTTCCAACTCTCTCTACAGGACACGACCACTCATTTAGGAATAAACGTCCCAGACAAGAACATCCATCTGGCCCCCGTGCCACCAAGTCAGGATTCACAACTGCATTTACTTGCTTTCACCCTAATAATTATGCTGTCTTGTTTCCCAAGGATGGCCTTTAAGATCTCGGTAAATTCGAAGTGTGGAGGTAAATGATGGGTGGATAGAGGAGATGAAATTGATGGGCTAAAGAAGGTGGATTAAAAATAATCTATTATTAAATTCTTTATTTGCCTCTACCCATTGATTGGCAGAAGGGATGGAATGCCCAGGCCAAATTTTATGGGGAAATTTACTGTATTACCTTACTGAAAAGACCAGGAGTAGATCTGACTTTAATTGATAATTAATCAAGAGTTCAACGGTCCAGACCTTGGTTTTTGTCTGCTTCTCAGAATCCATCCCCTCACCTACGCCTCAGACTCAGTCTTCTACTCCACATGGTGACAAGAAACCTGCTGCTTCCCTGGGGTCCTGGTCCTCTCAGCTTTAAGCCAAGTAATAATAATAAGAAGGGTCTCAAGGGTCTCTTTCATTTGAGTTCAGCAAACCCTCAGTGTTTCTCACTATGTTAGCCCCGGACACATTCCCTAAACCCTAACCTGTCACCACAGTCAATATGATGTTCTGCATTGATTGGCCAGGCTGGTCCAATTCCTAACTTTTGGAGGGGTCTAGAGCAAGATTATAAGTAGAGGCCCCTATAATATATGTCAAATTATTTTAAAATTATAAATCAAATGACATGTTAAATAAAATATATTCTACCCTCTTAACAATATACTTTAACAATAACCTGGGAGGAAGGTCTGCATTTAGAATTCTCAGACTCCTTAGAGGCCTGCTCTGGAATATGGGCATCATGCAAAAGGGTAGCCCAAAGCCTGATGAATTCTCTTTCCTTTCTTGCCTCTGGCCTATGGCCTGATGAATTATCTTTCTTTTCTTGGCTCTAGCCTGTAGCCATATGTACACATGTGGTCACTCTGGCATGCACATCCATACTTGGTCCACAATGCCACAAACAGCTAGCTATTAACCACCCAGGTGAGCACATACCAGCTGCCTTGTCTGCTCTCAGGAGAGGGAAGAGGCCACCATGTGACTTGGAAGCAGGTAGAGATGTTTAGGCAGATCATTCTGGGATCCTGGATACTTAGATCTAGAACATGGACAAAAATGGGAAGTGGGGGGTCCTGTTGGGCATATCAACTGGGCTCAGGGTATTCTCCACAGTGCAGATGAATATGATGCAGGAAGGCTGAAGCAGGACCCAAGATAGGGTCCTACTTGCACAGATCTGGGGGCAGTGCTGAGCAGAGGGTCAGCTTCTTGTCCTTCCCTATAGCCAGGAGCGAAATCAACACCATAGGAAGCACAGGGCCATTGAATGAAGATCTAGGAGTGGTCCTCCAGAAAGAAATTAGAGATCGCCCTCAGACTTTGGATAAATATATATCGGGTGGCCAGGAAATAGCAAACGCCAACTGCACGTGTGACTTTAAATATGCTTTAAAATTGGACAGGTGTTTTTGGCTCCCACTTTGTTGCTCTTCTGGGTCCACTGTGGGTCAGTTTGGTTTCCTTCCAATTTAAATTTCACTGCTTGCCTCCATTAGCCCCGTGCCTTTCTCTGCTGCGCTAGTGATCCCGGGCTCTGACCCAGGCAGAGATTCCACTGGACTCTCTCATGGAACATCACCCCAGCCACAGCCCATTGCCTGTCATCCAGACGATCGTAACTGCCTCCTTGTGGGTCCGGTTCTCTGAATCCTGTTTTTTCCCTCACCCTTACACCCGACACTCTACCCCTCACTGCTGCTGCCTTCTATCAACAGACATTTTCCGTTCTGTAGTCAGAGCAAGAATCTTTTAAAAATAATTTTTAAAAACCTAAATGTTGCACCTGCTATGAAGACCCCTACCCTCAGGACAAAGCTGCCCCTCAGTGTGTTTGGCAAAGCCTGCATGGTCTGGTCCAGGTTAACCCCTCCTCAAACACCTCTCTCCGCTCTGCCCCACGGGCCCTCCCTCCCCAGTTGTGGGGGATTTCTTTCACTTCTTTGGATCTCTCTCTCTCTCTGTCTGTCTCTCTCCCTCCTTGTCTTGACTCTCTTATCTCCATAGTTTCACAAAGTATTTTCCCTCTCCTAAATCTATTTACATCTCCTTCCTTTTACTTTATTTTTTTTAATTTTTTTATTGTTTTGTTAATCCCCATACATTACCTCATTAGTTTTAGATATAGTGTTCCATGATTCATTGTTTGTGCTTAACACCCAGTGCTCCATGCAGAACGTGCCCTCCTCAATACCCATCACCATTCTAACCCATCCTCCCACCCCCCTCCCCTCTAGAACCCTCAGTTTGTTTTTCAGAGTCCATCGTCTCTCATGGTTCTTCTCCCCCTCCGATTTCCCCCCCTTCATTCTTCCCCTCCTGCTACATTCTTCTTCTTCTTTTTTTCTTTCGTAACATATATTGCATTATTTGTTTCAGAGGTACAGATCTGAGATTCAACAGTCTTGCACAATTCACAGTGCTTACCAGAACACATACCCTCCCCAATGTTCATCTCCCAGTCACCCCATCCCTCCCATCCCACCCCCCACTCCAGCAAGCCTCAGTTTGTTTCCTGAGATTAAGAATTCCTCATATCAGTGAGGTCATATGATACATGTCTTTCTCTGTTTGACTTATTTCGCTCAGCATAATACCCTCCAGTTCCATCCACATCGTTGCAAATGGCAAGATCTCATTCCTTTTGATGGCTGCATAATATTCCATTGTATATATATACCACCTCTTCTTTATCCATTCATCTGTTGATGGACATCTTGGCTCTTTCCACAGTTTGGCTATTGTGGACATTGCTGCTATAAACATCGGGGTGCACGTACCCTTTCGAGTCCCTACTTTTGTATCTTTGGGGTAAATACCCAGGAGTGCAATTGCTGGATCATATGGTAGCTCTATTTTCAACTTTTTGAGGAACCGCCATACTGTTTTCCAGAGTGGCTGCACCAGCTTGCATTCCCACCAACAGTGTAGGAGGGTTCCTCTTTCTCCGCATCCCCGCCAACATCTGTCATTTCCTGACTTGTTAATTTTAGCCATTCTGACTGGTGTGAGGTGGTATCTCATTGAGGTTTTGATTTGGATTTCCCTGATGCCGAGTGATGTTAAGCACCTTTTCATGTGTCTGTTGGCCATTTGGATGCCTTCTTTGGAAAAATGTCTGTTCATATCTTCTGCCCATTTCTTGATTGGATTCTTTGTTCTTTTGGTGTTGAGTTTGATGAGTTCTTTATAGATTTTGGATACGAGCCCTTTATCTGATATGTCATTTGCAAATATCTTCTCCCATTCTGTCAGTTGTCTTTTGGTTTTGTTGACTGTTTCCTTTGCTTTGCAAAAGCTTTTTATCTTGATGAAGTCCCAATAGTTCATTTCTGCCCTTGCTTCCCTTGCCTTTGGCGATGTTTCTAGGAAGAAGTTGCTGCGGCTGAGGTCAAAGAGGTTGCTGCCTGTGTTCTCCTTTAGGATTTTGATGAACTCCTGTCTCACATTGAGGTCTTTCAACCATTTGGAGTCTATTTTTGTGTGTGGTGTAAGGAAATGGTCCAGTTTCATTCTTCTGCATGTGGTTGTCCAATTTTCCCAACACCATTTGTTGAAGAGACTGTCTTTTTTCCATTGGACATTCTTTCCTGCTTTGTCAAAGATGAGTTGACCATAGAGTTGAGGGTCCATTTCTGGGCTCTCTATTCTGTTCCATTGATCTATGTGTCTGTTTTTGTGCCAGTGCCATACTGTCTTGATGATGATACCTTTGTAGTAGTGCTGGAAGTCTGGAATTGTGATGCCGCCAGCTTTGCTTTTCTTTTTCAACATTCCTCTGGCTATGCGGGGTCTTTTCTGGTTCCATACAAATTTTAGGATTATTTGTTCCATTTCTGTGAAAAAAGTGGATGGTATTTTGATGGGGATTGCATTGAATGTGTAGATTGCTTTAGGTAGGATTGACATCTTCACAATATTTGTTCTTCCAATCCATGAGCATGGAACGTTTTTCCATTTCTTTGTGTCTTCCTCAATTTCTTTCATGAGTATTTTATAGTTTTCTGAGTACAGATCCTTTGTCTCTTTGGTTAGATTTATTCCTAGGTATCTTATGGTTTTGGGTGCAATTGTAAATGGGATCGACTCCTTAATTTCTCTTTCTTCTGACTTGTTGTTGGTGTATAGGAATGCCACTGACTTCTGTGCATTGATTTTATATCCTGCCACTTGACTGAATTCCTGTATGAGTTCTAGCAGTTTTGGGGTGGAGTCTTTGGGATTTTCCACATAAAGTATCATATCATCTGCAAAGAGTGAGAGTTTGACTTCTTCTTTGCCAATTTGGATGCCTTTGATTTCTTTTTGTTGTCTGATTGCTGTGGCTAGGACTTCCAATACTATGTTGAATAGCAGTGGTGATAGTGGACATCCCTGCCGCGTTCCTGACCTTAGGGGGAAAGCTCTCAGTTTTTCCCCATTGAGAATGATATTTGCTGTAGGTTTTTCATAGATGGCTTTTATGATATTGAGGTATGTACCCTCTATCCCTATACTCTGAAGAGTTTTGATCAAGAAAGGGTGCTGTACTTTGTCAAATGCTTTTTCTGCATCTATTGAGAGGATCATATGATTCTTGTTGTTTCTTTTGTTAATGTATTGTATCACGTTGATTGATTTGCGGATGTTGAACCAACCTTGCAACCCAGGGATAAATCCCACTTGGTCGTGGTGAATAATCCTTTTAATGTACTGTTGGATCCTATTGGCTAGTATTTTGGTGAGAATTTTTGCATCCATGTTCATCAGGGATATTGGTCTGTAATTCTCCTTTTTGATGGGGTCTTTGTCTGGTTTGGGGATCAAGGTAATGCTGGCCTCATAAAATGAGTTTGGAAGTTTTCCTTCCATTTCTATTTTTTGGTACAGTTTCAGAAGGATAGGTATTAATTCTTCTTGAAATGTTTGGTAGAATTCCCCTGGGAAGCCATCTGGCCCTGGGCTTTTGTGTTTTGGGAGATTTTTGATGACTGCTTCTATTTCCTTAGTGGTTATAGGTCTGTTCAGGTTTTCTATTTCTTCCTGGTTCAGTTTTGGTAGTTGATACATCTCTAGGAATGCATCCATTACTTCCAGGTTATCTAATTTGCTGGCATAGAGTTGCTCATAATATGTTCTTATAATTGTTTGTATTTCTTTGGTGTTGGTTGTGATTTCTCCTCTTTCATTCATGATTTTGTTGATTTGGGTCATTTCTCTTTTCTTTTTGATAAGTCTGGCCAGGGGCTTATCAGTCTTGTTAACTCTTTCAAAGAACCAGCTCCTAGTTTCGTTGATCTGTTCTACTGTTCTTTTGGTTTCTATTTCATTGATTTCTGCTCTGATCTTTATTATTTCTCTTCTCCTGCTGGGTTTAGGCTTTATTTGCTGTTCTTTCTCCAGCTCCTTTAGGTGTAGGGTTAGGTTGTGTACTTGAGACCTTTCTTGTTTCTTGAGAAAGGCTTGTATTGCTATATACTTTCCTCTTAGGACTGCCTTTGCTGTATCCCAAAGATTTTGAATAGTTGTGTTTTCATTTTCATTGGTTTCCATGAATTTTTTTAATTCTTCTTTAATTTCCTGGTTGACCCGTTCATTCTTCAGTAGGATGCTCTTTAGCGTCCATGTATTTGAGTTCTTTCCGACTTTCCTCTTGTGATTGAGTTCTAGTTTCAAAGCATTGTGGTCTGAAAATAGGCAGGGGATGATCCCAATCTTCTGGTACCGGTTGAGACCTGATTTATGACCTAGGATGTGATCTATTCTGGAGAATGTTCCATGGGCACTAGAGAAGAATGTGTATTCCGTTGCTTTGGGATGGAATGTTCTGAATATGTCTGTGAAGTCCATTTGGTCCAGTGTGTCATTTAAAGTCTTTATTTCCTTGTTGAGCTTTTGCTTAGACGATCTGTCCATTTCAGTGAGGGGGGTGTTAAAGTCCCCCACTATTATTGTATTGTTGTCGATGTGTTTCTTTGCTTTTGTTATTAATTGCCTTATATAATTGGCTGCTCCCATGTTAGGGGCATAGATATTTACAATTGTTAGATCCTCTTGTTGGATAGACCCTTTAAGTAAGATATAGTGTCCTTCCTCATCTCTTATTACAGTCTTTGGTTTAAAATCTAATTTGTCTGATATAAGGATTGCCACCCCAGCTTTCTTTTGGTGTCCATTAGCATGGTAAATGGTTTTCCACCCCCTCACTTTCAATCTGGGGGTGTCTTTGGGTCTAAAATGAGTCTCTTGCAGACAGCATATCGATGGGTCTTGTTTTTTAATCCAATCTGATAGCCTGTGTCTTTTGATTGGGGCATTTAGCCCATTTACATTCAGGGTAACTATTGAAAGATAGGAATTTAGTGCCATTGTATTGCCTGTAAAGTGACTGTTACTGTATATTGTTTGTGTTCCTTTCTGGTCTATGTTGCTTTTAGGCTCTCTCTTTGCTTAGAGGACCCCTTTCAATATTTCTTGTAGGGCTGGTTTTTTATTTGCAAATTCCTTTAGTTTTTGTTTGTCCTGGAAGCTTTTTATCTCTCCTTCAATTTTCAATGACAGCCTAGCTGGATATAGTATTCTTGGCTGCATATTTTTCTCATTTAGTGCTCTGAATATGTCCTGCCAGTCCTTTCTGGCCTGCCAGGTCTCTGTGGATAAGTCTGTTGCCAATCTAATGTTTCTACCATTGTAGGTTACATATCTCTTCTCCCGAGCTGCTTTCAGGATTTTCTCTTTGTCTCTGAGACTCGTAAGTTTTACTATTAGATGTCAGGGTGTTGACCTATTTTTAGTGATTTTGAGAGGGGTTCTCTGTGCTTCCTGGATTTTGATGCCTGTTTCCTTCCCCAAATTAGGGAAGTTCTCTGCTATAATTTGCTCTATTATACCTTCTGCCCCTCTCTCTCTTTCTTCTTTTTCTGGGATCCCAATTATTGTAATGTTGTTTCGTCTTATGGTATCGTTTATCTCTCGAATTCTGCCCTCGTGATCCAGTAGTTGTTTATCTCTCTTTTTCTCAGCTTCTTTATTTTCCATCATTTGGTCTTCTATCTCACTGAGTCTTTCTTCTGCCTCATTTATCCTAGCAGTTAGTGCCCCCATATTTGATTGCACCTCATTAATAGCCTTTTTGATTTCTACTTGGTTAGATTTTAGTTCTTTTACCTCTCCAGAAAGGGTTTCTCTAATAACTTCCATGCTTTTTTCAAGCCCAGCTAGTATCTTTAAAGTGATGGTTCTGAACTCTAGATCTGACATCGTACTAATGTCCGTATTGAGTAGGTCCCTGGCAGTCGGTACTACCTCTTGTTCTTTTTGTTGAGGTGATTTTTTCCGTCTTGTCATTTTGTGCAGAGGAGAATAGATTAATGAGAGAACAAAATGCTAGCAGGGTAACAACGTCCCCAGAAAATATACTCTAAACAACTCAGAAAAGACCTGAAGTAGTGGGAAAAGAAAGGGAAAGAGAGAAAAAAGAAAAAGATAAAGATAATAACAAACAAAAGCAGAACAAAACAAAACAAAACAAAAACAGAATGTGATCAAATATGATCAGGCTGGTTTATAGATCAGTGCCACACACTAGATTTTGGGTGTATTTTGGTCTGTTAAAAGAAAGTGCCTCCCAAAATTTTAAAGAAAGAAAAACTTATATATGTACAATAATAAGGGTTGATATGATGAAGGGATGGAATATGACTGTAAAGATGGAAATTATAAAAAATTTTAAAAAAGGATTTGATAAGTTGTTTGAAAAAAGAAAGAAGAGGATTAGAAAAAAAAAGAAAGAAAGAAAAAAGGGAGAGAATGTGATCAGGCAGGGGAGTAGAAAAAAACCATACACTAGAGATTTAGAGTATATTTTGATCTGTTAGAAGAAACTATCTCAAGATCTTTTTTTTATTTTTTTTTATTTTTTTATTTAATTTTATTTATTTGCGAGAGAGAGAATGAGAGACAGAGAGCATGAGAGGGAGGAGGGTCAGAGGGAGAAGTAGACTCCCCGCTGAGCAGGGAGCCCGATGTGGGACTCGATCCCGGGACTCCAGGATCATGACCTGAGCCGAAGGCAGTCGCTTAACCAACTGAGCCACCCAGGCGCCCCACTATCTCAAGATTTTAAAGACAGAACAACTTATATATATATGCCAAAAATATGGGTAACTACTATGAAGGGATAGAATATGACTTTAAAAATGAAAAATAAAAATGTTTTTTTTTTTAAAAAAGGGATTGATAAGATGTTGGTTGAAAAAAGGAAAAAGAAAAATTCAAAAAAAAAAGAAAAAAAGAAAAAAGAAAAAAAGACAGTTAAAAAAAATAATTAACTTTGAAAGACTAAAGAATCATGGTAAAAAAGCCATGAATTCTATGTGCAGTATTCCCCTAGCGCTGGAGTTCTGCCGTTCTCATTGATCGGTAAACTTGGTCTTGGCTGGCTGTTCTCGCTGATCTTCTGGGGGAGGGGCCTGTTGCTGTGGTTCCCAAATGTCTTTGCCGGAGGCAAAATTGCCCCGCCCTTGCCGGTCCGGGCTAAGTAACCTGCTGGGGTTTGCTCTCCGGAGCTTTTGTTCCCTGCAAGCTTTCCGTACAGCTTTGGAGGCGGAAGTGAAAATGGCGGCCTCCCAGTCTCCGCCCCGGAGGAGCCGAGAACTCGGGGTCCCGCTCCTCAGCGAGCCCCCAGAGAAAAGCAGTCAGTCACTCCCGTCTTCCCGATCTCCGGCCACACTCCACGCTCACCCGGCCTGTGACCGCGCCTTTCTATCTGGCACCCGACCCGGCGTGGAGTCTCCAAACCCAGCAGATCCCCGCGGTGCGCTCCCGCACCTCTCCTCCCGGGGGAAGAAGGTGAGTCTCCCCGGATCTGCCGCTTGTTGGGTCCCTGCTGGAGGAGCAGTGGCCCGACTGTGCTGCGGATCACGGTTTATGGCAACCCCGAGCTGAGAGCCCGCGCCTGGCCTCCGTCTCTGCAGCCGGCTTCCCTGCTCCGATACCTGGGAGCTCTGCCGCACTCAGGCACCCCCGGTCTTTCTGTGACTCCGAGGGTCCTGAGACCACACTGTCCCGCGAGGGTTCCACCCCCCACTTCGCCACCAGAGTGACGTCCCTCAGCGGAGCAGACTTCTAAAAGTTCCGATTTTGTGCTCCCTGGCTCTATCACTTGCCAGAAGGGGCCGACGGAGGCCCCTCCCCCGCCGTCTATCCCCCCGAATAACGCCTCGGATTCACTTCTCCGCACGTCCTACCTTCCAGAAAGTGGTCGCTTTTCTGTTCAGAGAGTTGTTGCTATTCTTTTCTTCGATCTCCTGTTGAGTTTGTAGGTGTTCAGAATGGTTTGATCCCTATCCAGCTGAATTCCTGAGAGGAGATGAAATGCAGGTCTCCTACTCCTCCGCCATCTTGCTCCGCCCATCTCCTTCCTTTTACTTTAATTAAATAAATACTCATCATCCTTTAGCTTTTAACATAAAAGTAATAACTTCTGGGATACCATCCCTGACTCACCAATACAGGGTGTGTTCCCCAAATACAGAACCCCACAGAGGATGCAGCCTCATGGCAAGTCAGACCATATGTATAAAGACACATTCCTAAATTAGGCAAATTCATGAGGAATGTCACCTTCAGTTCTCAACAGAACTCTATGGGGTGCTTGGTTTTATTACTGCGTGAAAGATGGGGACTCTGAAGCCTAAGGACTTAGGGACTTCTCCAAGGCCAAGGCTACATAGGTAGCAACGGGAGGTGCCAATTTTCTCTCCAAATACCATGAACATCAACCTATTATTTGCATCCCTGGTGTGTCCCAGCCTTCCCGACAGTAGAGAGATCATGGTTTCCGTAATTCCTAACACATCCTCCTTAAAAGCCCAGGCTGGAGCTGGCTGAAGCTGCCAAGAAAACAGCCAATTAGTGCTCTGTTTGGGGTTCCTTTTCCTCTGTATTACTGCACTCCTTGAAGACTCCTTCCTTTGTTTATCCACTGAAGTTCAGCAGACCCCCTGGGGCTTGCTCTAACATGGAATCATAATAATTAGTCCAAAATGACAATTCTATTATACTTTCACTTTTATCTCCGGAGATGCCCAGATACCTTGCCAACACTCAGTCTGTACTTTTGTCTGAAGATGGGACCAACTGTGGGAGGAACGGGGAAGTCCCCTTATGGAAGCAAATGTTGTAAAAGAAAATTGGTATCTGGTTCCTGTCCCTTGTGCATGTGTAATATTTGGGGGTTAACAGAATGCACTTGTAATTTATAACTCTATGCTGACAGATATAAGCTTGGCAAAGGCAATTTTAGGACGGGGAGAGGGATGACTGTTATATCTGGAGTGCTCTATGTCTCAGAATTTGACTGTAAGTCAACTTATTCATGGCAATCAACTTGGAATGAGGGGTTTCATGGGATGTAGGACTTCCGGTGATAAAGCTGGGACAGTCCAGAGCAAAATAAGATGCGCTGGTTGCTTTACCTAACACAGATACCAGCTACGTACCAAGGTTTGGCAAATGACCTGCCACCTACTTTTGTAAATGAAGTTTTATTGGGATACAGCCATGCACATCTAATTATGAATGGTCTATGGGTGATGTCCCACTATGCTAGCAGAGCCCTATAGCTGTTTAGAGGGAGACCATATGGGCCACAGCGCTGAGCATACTTACTACCTAGCACTGCACAGAAAAAGTTTGTCACATCCTGATCTATATTTCACTTAGAAAAGATCTTGAAGACGATGTATGCAATGATGTCTAAAGATTTTGGGGCACCTGGGTGGCTCAGTCAGTTAAGGGTCCTACTCTTGATTTCGGCTCAGGTCATGATCTTAGGGTGGTGAGATCAAGCCCCAGGTCAGACTCCACGGTCAGTGGGGAGTCTGCTTCTCTCCTTCTCCCTCTCTCTCTGCCCCTTCCCCCACTTGTGTGTTCTCTCTCTCTCAGATAAATCAATCACTCAATCAATCACTCAATCAATCTTAAAAAAAAAAGATGTCTAAAGTATTCATCAGAGATAACCAAACCCACATTCTTTCACTTTATGATCAACCACCATAAAATGGCTTTATATAGTGAAGTTCTGATACAGACATCCAATTACTCCTTAATAAGAGGGAATGCTAACCTTTCACCAGAAAGACCAAGAGAACAGTTGCTATTTTATCTAAAATGTTCTTTTCTGTCTAGGTTCTCTTTGTCCTGGGATTTAGCTTCCTGCTGTTCAGGTTAGTTTGTAGATCTATAAATCTCTCAATGCTCAAAGTTGGGTTTTTTTTCCTTAATTTTATTAAGTTTTTAAATTTTAATTCCAGTAAAATCATCATACAGTGTTTATTAGTTTCAGGTGTACAATACAATGCTTCAAATATTCTATACATTACTCAGTGCTCAACATGGTAAGTGCACTCCTTAATCCCCATCACCTGTATCTCCCAACCCCCACCCACCTCCCCTCTGGTAACCATCAGTTTGTTCTCTATAGTTAAGAGTCTGTTTCTTGGTTTGTCTCTCTCTCTCTCTCTCTTTTTTTTCTTTGTTCATTTTTTTCCTTAAATTCCACGTATGAGTGAAATCATATGGTATTTGTCTTTATTTCGCTTAGCGTAATACCCTTTAGCTTCATCCGTGTCATTGCAAATGGCAAGATTTCATTTTTTTAAAGATTTTATTTATTTGTCAGTGAGAGAGAGCACAAGCGGGGGAAGTGGCAGGCAGAGGGAGAAGCAGGCTCCCCACTGAGCAAGGAGCCCAATGGGGTACTCGATCCCAGGACCCAGGGATCATGACCTGAGCCAAAGGCAGATGCTTAATCGACTGAGCCACCCAGGCATCCCAAGATTTCAATCTTTTTATGGCTGAATAATTTTCCATTGTATATGTATACCACAGCTGCTTTATCCATTCATCTCTTGATAGGCAATTGGGCTATTGTAGATAATGCTGCAATAAACACAGGGGTGCATCTATCCTTTCGAATTAGTGTTTTTGTATTTTGGGGGTAAATACCCAGTAGCATCATCGCTGGATCATAGGATAGTTAGAGTTTTAAATTTTTGAGTAAATTTCATACTGCTTTTTACAGTGGCTACACCAGTTTTCATTCCCACCAACAGAGCACGAGAGTTCCTTTTTCTCTACATCCTTGTCAACATTTGTTGTTTCTTGTGTTTTTAATTTCTCAATGCTCAAAATTTTAGGATTTTTTTTTTAAGTAGTCTCCACGCCCAGCCTGGAGCTCAATGTGGGGCTCCAACTCATGAGATCAAGACCTGAGCTGAGATCAAATCAGATGCTTAAACAACTGAGCAACCCAGGTGCCCCAAAGTTCTAAATATCAAGTTTTTTTTTTTTTTAAGATTTTATTTTTTTATTTGAGAGAGAGAGAATGAGAGAGAGCACATGAGAGGGGGGAGGGTCAGAGGGAGAAGCAGACTCCCCGCCGAGCAGGGAGCCTGATGCGGGACTCGATCCAGGGACTCCAGGATCATGACCTGAGCCGAAGGCAGTCGCCCAACCAACTGAGCCACCCAGGCGCCCTAAATATCAAGTTTTTAATGTATAAATTTCTATAGATGATTGTCTCCCAAAGCTATTCCTGCTATGATGTTGACTGCTTGCTTTGTATATAAAAATGGACTCTAGAGGGCACCTGGGTGGCTCAGTTGGTTAAGCGACTGCCTTCAGCTCAGGTCATGATCCTGGAGTCCTGGGATCGAGTCCCACATCGGGCTCCCAGCTCAGCGGCGAGCCTGCTTCTCCCTCTGACCTTCTCCCCTCTCATGGTGTTTCTCTCTCTCTCGCTCTCTAATACATAAATAAATAAAATCTTTAAAAAAAAATGGACTCTAGAATTGGACTCTGGTTCAAAATATAGCTTAGCCACTCACTGGTGAGTGGTCTTGAGTAGGTTCAACTCCTTGGGACCTCAGTTTTCTCATCTGCTTAGTACAAATACTATTATGGTATGTTCAAAGAATTAATGTAGCCAGAGTACTAAGCACCAAAGTATACACTCTAAGCATTCAATACATTTAACCTACTGTTTATTAATATCACCATTATTAACAACTCCTTAAATCATTACTTGGTCTATTATTCTGAAGTTATAAACTTTTACTTCCTTCTTGGTGCCTGTATTAGTCAAGGTTCTCCAGAGAAACAAAACCAATAGGAGATAGATAGATAGATAGAAAGATAGATAGATAGATAGATAGATAGATAGATAGATAGATAATGATTTATTGTAAGGAATTGGCTCATGGAATAGTTCAAAGGCCTGAGTGTTGGTGGTATAGATTCTGGGTCAGGTGTGAAGGTCTGAGAACCAGGAGCACTGAGGGCAGGAAGATATCTCAGCTTCAACTGTCAGACAGAGAGAGATTCGGACATTTAAGAGTTTGGGTTGAATGATGCCTACCCACACTGCACAGGGCCATTTGCTTTAGTCAGTTCACCTTTTCAAATGTTAATCTCTTCTGGAAACATCTTCACAGACACACCCAGAAATAATGTTGAATCAAACATCAAACACACCCAGAAATAATGTTTAATCCTATGGCCCGTCAAGGTCACTCATAAACTTAACCATCACAGCGTCCAAACTAGAACACATCCCCTTCTGGACAAACAACTGAACACAGTGGTAATACCTTCTCGCACAGATCTTCCCGAGTAGCACTTGCTCAGAGACATTTGTGTTGAACGTCTCGGGACCCACTCTGCGGGCTGCACGTACACATGGGCCCCTTGAGGCATCCCATTTCCTTCATCTCTACAGCTCAGTGAGAAGCAGAACCGTCCCTTCTCCTGACCTCAACTGAGCACGTCCATGTCACACAGTTAGGGAGCAGTGATCTAGATCCCAAGGCCTGTCCTTTTCCTCCAAGTCCAGCGCTTTTTTTTATTGTCTCCTGTGTCTTTTGAGATAATCCCTAGTGCCACCGTTAAACAAAAAGCAGTAGGCAGTCTTAAACATTGAAATGTTGCTCAAAACCTCCTTAGTAGGGACAAAATAATCTATTCCTGAAGGAAGAAAGTTGAAATTCAATGTATTCAGGTTGAACTTGCTGCATCCTAGAACATTAAGCCTGGATGGTTCAGGCGATTAAGCATCCGACTCTTGATTTTCAGGTCATGATCTCAGGGTCATGAGATTGAGCCCCTGCATGGGGAGTCTTCCCTCAGCGTGGAGTCGGCTTGTCCCTCTACCTGTGCCCCTCCCCCCACTTGTGTGCTGGCTCTCTCTCTCTCTCAAAAAAATAAATAAATAAAATCTTAAAAAAAAAAAGAACATTAAGTCTCTGGCATTGTTCTCTCAGACCTTCTGAAACCTCAGAGAGATTAGAGGACATTTTGAGATTAAGCATACGGGTCAGAGAATGAGGATAGGAAGGCCTCTTGAAACTCCACTACAGATATTGACTTTAAGCATAATAGTCCTTTAAGGAGAATGTTTAACTGACAACATAGACTTTTTTTTTTTTTTCTTTCTTCAGATACCTCTTGTGAAACCTCTTTTGACCCAGAATGTTTATTTGGTGATGATGATCAGTGAATTTTTACGTTGAAGGGGACGTCAGGGGTGACGCTGAACAATGCATTTTGTGGCCAGCGACAACTGAGGCTCAGGAAAGCTGAGTGACATGCCCAACGTCACACCCCAAGGAAGGAGAAGCACCACTGATAGGACTTAGATCTCTTGATTCTTAGTTAAGGGTCTCTTCAGCTGTGAGCCTTTCCCTGTAGATCCCTTGTTACATTTTTCTACCAGCTACAAATGTCCTCCCGAGTGTAGCTTTCTCGGAGAGCCATGAGCCTGGAGCATTAAGGATATGCCATGTGGAAGTCAGCCAAATCTTAAACCTTTCTCTCTGGCCTGCCTGGTCTTAGCCTTGTTTGTGACCTGGGTTCTAGCTTCCATTCGGACTCCCTATTTTTCCTCCTCTCCTCTGTGCATTTTTTTTTTTTTTTTTTTGGATTTTAGTAGGATTGATAAAGTTTGCTTTTGTCTGCACTCAGGATATTACTTAATAAAATACAAGGTCACTTGTGTGAATGAGAGTCAACATATGGTAGCGATTACATGGTAAAGGAACAAAAGCCCAGCGAGGGAACACAAAAGCACATTTTCTGCTGCCAACTAGCAGCACTCACTGAGGGAAGCAAATAGTCTGCCTGTAATTCTGTCAACAAGCCTGAGGCACAGACTCTTGAAAATCCCAGAAGTGAATCTGTGAGTGAGGGGAAAAGCCCTAATGAAAGAAAATAGAGAAATGAGCTCTGTGCTGAGCAGAGTCACTCCCTGTGGCATTGTGATTGGGGCGCAGGCATCCATCCACATACACTTGGGCTGAAGTCCCTGTCTCCCACCCTTGTGAACTTTACGTTGTTGGCCACATGGCACAACCTCCTTGAGACATAGTTTATTTTCAACAACAACAAAGAGGGGAATACTAATAATACCTACTTTGCTGAGTTATTGTACAGGTTGCAAATAGTGTCTGATACTAGGCATGAGAACTCAAGACTGTTAGCTATGATTATTATTATTATTATTATTATTACTAGCACCTTCCGTCATTATCATCTTAGTCTAAGGCATCATGATTGATCTTATCTGGCAAAGATGAGTAGTTCATAAGAACTTCCCGGCGAGTTATACATACAAACTATTTATATTTTACCATATGTGTGTTTGTGGATACAGTTACACAATCTTTTATCCAAAATCACAGGTCATACACACTTTAGAGAAAAAAAAAAGAAATCAGAACTTTGGAAATATTAGATAAGTTATACAGGGCACATAGCGTATGCTATGTAACAATCCCAGTGAATTCCTGAGTAGTGCCCTACAATCAGTCACATTCACTTCATTGTCAGGGGTTCCCAAGACCATCCCCAGACCTGGTGATTTGCTAGAAGGACTCGCAGAAGTCAGCATATAGTCATGCTCATAGCTATGATTTATTATAACAAAAGGACACAAAGCAGAATCAGCAAAGATAAAAAGCTCAAGGGACAAAGTCCAGAGGAAACCAGGCATAAGCTTCCAGAGCCTTCTCCCAGGGGGGTCACACAGGATGCACTTGATCTCTCCAGCTACATATGTGACAACACATGCGAAATGGCATCTACCATGGAAGCTCATTGGACATTCAGCGCCCAGGGTTTTTATTGGGGACTCGACACATAAACACCCTCCACCTTGCACAGACCAAAATTCAAGACTCCCATAAGGAGAAATAGGTTTTCAGCATAAGCCACATTGTTTCTATGAACAGCTTAGCATAGTAAGCCGCTCTTATGAGTCAGGGATGGTGGCAACCCTCCCAAAATGCAAGTTTCCAGATGCCAGTCAGGAGCCAATCATGCAGAGGCCTTTTTAAGGGGGAGCAGTCTCAGGCCTGCTGCGCTCACTCTTCCCACGCAGCTTTCTGTAGCAAAATCTGTGAATAATTACACGAAGAGTCATGAAGACTCCAAGCAGCCTCATGCCACTTTGGGTCAGGCTTTGCCACCAAATCAATTCAGATTAGGTCAGGTATTGCTGTAAAACATGTCATGAAAGCCTCTGGTTTTCAGAACTTCTTGGGTTTTGAAATTGCCATGAAGAGATTAAAGCTGTTTTGTTCTCTCTCTCTCTCTCTCTTTCTGCTTTTTCTTTCTTCCTTCCGTTTTTCCTTTATTCCCTTCTCTTCTCCCTTTCTCTCTCTCTCTCTCTTTCTTTCTTCTTAACTTTACCTTTGCTCAATCTAATTCTTAAGGAAAATGTATACAGTTGCACAAAAGTCAGGAGGTGAGAAATGCAAGCGTTTCATACCATTACAGGCTTTATACCATACATGGTGGTATGATGTCCCTTGAAGGGAGATTGTGATAAATGTAGGGCAAACCCTAAAGCAATGACTAAAATAACCAAACAAGTGGTTCAGCTAATGAGCCAAAAAGGAGATAAAATGGAATCCCAAAATTATATTTAATTAATTCCAAACAAGATAGAACAACAGAAAAAGGGAACAAAAAACAAATGAGACAAATAGGGAACAAACAACAAGCAAACAGAGTTAAACCTAATGATATCATTGATTACATTAAAAGTAAAGAGCCCAAACATTCCAATTAAGAAGCAAAATGTCAGATTGGATAAAAAAGCAATACCCACATTCGTGTTGCCTAGCAGAAATGATCTCTACAACAATGCAAATAGATTAAAAATAAGGATGAAAAAATATGCTATGTTAACACTAAAAAACAAAACAAAACAAAAAAACAGAAAAACCAAGCAGAGTGGGTATATCAGTATCCCACAGAGTAAATTTCAAAGAATATTAGAAGAGATAAATAAGGTAATTTTATGGTGGTAAAAATGTCCTTTAAGAAGACAAAACAACCAAAAATGTTCATGACCTAAGAGAGTTTTAAAATTCACAAAGCAAAAATCCACTGAAAGTGCAAGAACAAACAAATTCACAAAGAGAATCAGAGATTTGTATCCCCCTCCTTCAATAATTGATAGAGTGAGCAGACATAAAATTCAGGCAGGACATAGAAAAATTGAACAAAATTATCAACAAACCTGACTTATTTTACATATATAGAACAATCCACTCCAAAACATCAGACTACATGTTCTTCTCAACCACACATGGAACATTTTATAAAGTTATAATTTGGACCAGAAAACAAATCTCAATAAATTTTGAAAGATTCAATTCATGCAAACTATGTTCTAGGATAAAGTTAGAATTTAATTACAATTCAAAACCAGAAAGATTGCTTGAAAACTTATGAAGTACAGAAACTAAGTAACATATATTTAGGCAATCCATTTATCAAAGAAGCAATCAAAAAGGAGAATTAGGAAATATGTTGAATGGAAAAAGAAAATAAAAACACAGCATGTTAAAATTGGTTGAATACTGTAAGATAACACTACGGTGATACTTGTACCACAAAACAATTCTATTAAACAGAACACATGTCTTACGTTAATGGCCTATGTTTCTACCTTAAGAATCTAGAAAATAAAAGGAAAGGCACATTTGATCCAAAGAAGAAGAAAGCAAATAGAAATGGAAATCAATGAAACAGAAAACAAAAAAAAATTATTCCTAGAGATAATAAATGAAACTAAAATTATTTGAGAAGACTGCTAATATGTAATATTGACAAACTAGCCAGGCTTGATGTGAAGGAAAGAAAAGACCCAAATTGCTAATGGGACAGATTACATTAAAGCTGATTCTATAGCTCTTAGTGAACCTCAAGGGAATTTTGTGGACTTTTTCTTTTTCTTTTTTTTAGATTTGATTTATTTGAAAGAGAGAGAAAGAGAGAGAGTGGGGGGAGGGGCAGAGGGCGAGAGAAAATCCCAAGCAAACTCTGCACTGAGCACGGAGCCTGACATGGGGCTCAATCTCGTGACCCTGATATCATGACCCGAGCAAAAATCAACATCAATCTCTTAACAGACTGACCAATTCAGGCGCCCCCAAAGTAATTTTCTAAATAGCTTCATGTCAATAGATTTAACAATGTAAACTTTGAATTAGGCAAAAAAAAAAAAAAAAATTGTTTTAGATCCAACTTCAAAGCATAGTTATAATCAAATATTTTTTTAAAATATACTTCAACACTTTTTAAATGTCTGCCCTTCAAACAACACTGTTGGGTGGATAAAAATATAATCCACAGACTAGGAGAATATTTGCAAAGTTTAGCTCCGATAAAGGATTGGAATCTAGGATAGGTAAAGAATACTCAAAACTCAACAAGAAACAGCACAATTTTAAAAAATGAGCAGAAAGTCTGATCAAATATTTTACCATAGCAGATATATTGATGGCAAATTAGTACATACAAACATGCTAGATTTTGACAAGTCATTTAAAAATGCCAATTAAAACCACAAGGAGATATCACTACATACCTTTTAGAATGGCTAAAATTAAAAACCATACAAAGTACTGGCAAGTGGGTGGAGAAATTGGAACCCTCATATACTGCTATTGGAAATGTAAAATGGTACATCCACTTTGGAAAATCATTGGAAGTGACTTTAAAAATTAAACATCCATGTACCTTATGATTCATTCTACTCCTAGCTATTTACTCAAGAGAAAAGAAAGCGTATGTTCTTTCAAATACTTGTATACAAATATTCACAGCAGCCTTATTTATAATTGCTATAAATTGGAAAGAATCCAATTGTTCATCACCAAGTGAATATATAAACACGTTATGGTATATCCACACAATGGAAACAACTCAGCAATATAACTGAATGAGCTGTTGGTATACACTACAACCTAGTGTATGAATTGAGAACTAATTATCCTGAGTGAGAGAAGCCAGATAAACATAGAATATCTTCTGTAGACTTCATTTCTATAAACTCTAGAAAATGTGAGTTAATCTACAGTCATAGAAAGCAAGGAAGGGATTGCCAAGGGGCACATGGAAACTTTGGAAGATGGATATGTTCACTGTCTTGATTGTGGTGATGGTTTCGTGGATGTATAAATAATTCAAAACTTTAATAACGGTATACGTTAACACGTACATTTTATTATAGGTCAACAATTAAATAAGAACATTGTACAAATATGTCAAAACTTATTAAATTGCATACTTTAATATGTAAATGTTATTAAAGGTCACCTATACCTCGATATTTAACCCCAGATGAGAGATTGTTCCATATCCACCCAACAAAGCTTAAAAACAACCCTCAAGAGAATCAAACTATTTCCAAGCAAACTTAATCCGCATTCCAGAAAAAAAAAAAAAGTCCCCAGATACTTAAAGGAATAATCATTTAAAAAATTCAGCACTAAGCGACATAAAATTCACACTGCATGGCATTTAATCGAGATTGACAAGGCAGGCAGGGAAATAGGAAAAAGGACCCATGGCAAGTAGAAAAAATTCATAAATAGAAAAAAACCCAGAAGCAAAACAAATGATAAGAATTAGTAGACAAGGAAGATAAACAGTATTATCAATATACTCTCTACATTTAACAAAGTGGAAGAGAGAATGAGCAGATAGGAAAAATAAAAGATATACAAAGAACCAAAATCAAAATTTTCAAAATGAAAAATAAAATGTCTGTTGAAAAACACATTGGATAGGATTAAGAGCAGGTAAGATATTGCAGGGAAAAATTAATTAACCTAACCATATAGAATGAAACACACAGAAAATGGAAGCCTAAAGATGGAGAAAAAATGAGCAGAGCATTTGTGAGCTCTGGGACAACATTAAGTGGCCTCACATATATATGTGTGTGTATTATTATATACGTGTATTATATATGACTATATTAAGTGTATATACATACAGTTTTCAAAATGAAAAAAATGGGGTCATAAAATATTTGAAGAAAGGATGTTTGAAATTTTTTTTTATCATAACCAAATTCAATGAAAACCATAAACTCACAGGTTCAAGAATCCTAAACAGATTATTCATCACACACTTATTGTGTGTGGTAATTAGGCATGGTAAGAGGTCTCTAAGTTTATAATCCTGGCCTCCTGGTGTTCATGTTCTTGTGTAATACCCTCTCCCTGCATATGTGATGAATTTATTGGTTTGCATCTAATAAAATAGAATATGGCAGAAGTGATCAGATGTCATTGCCAAGATGAAGTTACAAAAAGATGGTGGCTCCATCTTGGTCTCTTTCTTTCTCTCTTTGATCACCAGTGGCCATGACATGGGGACCCATAGGCCACCTATGGAATAGCCCATATGGTGAGGAATGATGGTCTGCCAACAAGTGTTTGAGTGAGTTTTGAAGCAGATTCTCCAGCCGCATTTGAGCCTTGAGATGACTGCAACGTCATGAGAGATGTTAAGCCAGAAACATCCATCCTAGCCACACCAGGATTCCTGCCCCATAGAATCTCTGAGATCGTAAATGCTTGTTGCTTTGAGCCATTCAGTTTTTAAGTAATTTGTCACCTATCAATAGGTAATTAACATGTTGAGTATGCATGAATCTAAAATCAAAAATCTTACATTCTAGAGTCTATCCTTGAATCGAGAAGGTTTTCCAGAAACATTTGCAAAACAAATGAATGTATGAAAAATAAGACAGGTACCCCAAATAACTGTTCCCATAAAGATGAAAGCAATTGTTCTTCATTAAAGCTTTATAAGATTGGCAAGGATATTGCTCTGAGAGTTCTTGGGAGGAGGCATTGCTTCTGGTTGAGAAAAGAGGGGATTCTTTCAGGAGGAGACAGTATTTTGGACCTTGAAGGGATAGAATTTGACTACATTTTGCTGACAATGAATCTAGGCACTTGGAATGAAAGAATTATTCAGAAGACTGATGGGAAACCAAAGGGCACGTATAGGAAACCATGAGCAGAATGTAGCATGAGAAAACAAGAGAAAAGATACTGATGGAATAAATACTACTCTTCTAGGCAGATCACCATAACTTCTGTTTTGGACTCATGTTATAGAGATACTGCATATTAACACAAAACATTAGTTCTTACAAATAACTCTTTTTTCATTATACTTTCCTTAGTCACATTGGACATGTGGTATCTACCTGCGTTAAATTTAAAGGCATGAGCTAATTAGCTTTCTTATTCTCAGAGAATAATAGTCAGATAAAGCGCAATGGTAGACTACTAATCTCTTCATTAGGCAGAGTATTTCTGTATTTCAAAAAGCTGCAATGACAGGTACACCTCGAGAGAGGTGTGATCACAAAGAAGAAAAATCCATTTTCTTTTCTGACTTACGTTACACCTACACGTAGTATGAACTTTGATTATATTGGGCCCCTTTGACTTATTGTCTATATTATTTATCTTCACACTTTGATTTTCTTTCCCTGATGGTTTCTAGTAGTTTTTCCTTGCCAATTTAAATTCTAGCTTGCTTCTCCATACTGTTCATTGATCACTCGCTTTCTCATCTTTAATTTCCGCCCTTTAGAGTCCAATAACACTTTTCATGGTGCTGCTAATTCCGTCCTTTTTTCCGCTGCCATGTTTCATCATTAAGTGACCGTGGAAGTTTCCAGCTTGTTGGGGACACAAGCCTCCTTGAACACACCTTGCTAAAATGTGCACTTCAGAGCTGTACAAAACATGAGCAGGAAACAGCACAATGACCCTACATGCATTTTAAAGATTTTATTTATTTATTTTACTTGAGAGAGAGAGTGTGCACACAAGTGGGGGGGAGGGGCAGAGGGAGAGGAAGAGAGAGAATCTCAAGCAGACCGCGTTGAGCAGGGACCCACTTGGGCTCGATCTCCCAATCCTGAGATCATGACCTGAGCCAAAACCAAGAGTCAGATGCTTAACCCACCCAGCCACCCAGGCCCCGCATTTTAAATGCTGGTCCTCTGAGCCTACTCCTTCTGACTCAATTTGCAATTCTCTTTCATTTAACAAAATTGACATTTATGCCATATACTAAAATACAGTTTGTTCAGGTGAAATAACATGATGTTAGGCTTTGCTTGGTTCTTAAGAGAAGTGATTAGTTTTTATTGCTGGGGAAGAAAGAGCCTGTAAGAAATGAGACATTATGGACACAAAACTTAACCAAGGCCCAGAATGTTTTAATCTACTGTGTGGGCATATAGCTTGGATTCCTGCCTTAGATTTATGGAATTCCTGAACATATTTTACCCCTGAATGTGTGTGGTAAAGCATACTCAGTTCGATATCTAAGGCTGGGATTTTCAAATGAGAGTTACTGAAACGAAATTCCATTTTGCAAATTCATCAAGTAGGGTCCAGTTTCACCAAAATCCATCAAGAATAAGGAGATAGGTCACAAACTCATTTGGAGGGTGGGTGCAAAGGTCATTATAAAAGTTCAAAACTATAACCAAATTTGTCTGACA
This sequence comes from Halichoerus grypus, assembly GCF_964656455.1. Classification (NCBI taxonomy): domain Eukaryota; kingdom Metazoa; phylum Chordata; class Mammalia; order Carnivora; family Phocidae; genus Halichoerus; species Halichoerus grypus. Next base: position 17,967,078 of record NC_135719.1, on the reverse strand, counting down.
TTGAGAGAATCAGCTGTGAAACTCTCTTTCCTTTATGATCTAAAATATATTTTGCATTTCACTGAATTGGTTTTTATCCTTCCCATTCTTCATTTTAAAATAAGCCTAATAGGAAGTTCAAACTACCAAGCCAACTTATTTTTTTAAAGAATAAGCCCTTAACAGAATGTATAAAATTTTAAACATAGAAAAAAAAAGAGCACATTTATACTGGAAATTAAGAAATTCATTTAGTATTAAGGTCAAATTTATTATTATTTTTAAAAAAGATTTTATTTATTTATTTCCACAGAGATAAGAGCACAAGCAGGGGGAGTGGCAGGCAGAGGGAGAAGCAGACTCCCCACTGAGCAAGGAGCCCAATGTGGAACTTGATCTCAGGACCCCAGGGTCATGACCTGAGCCAAAGGAAGACGCTCAACCGACTGAGCCACCCAGGCATCCCAGATTTCTTACTATTTTTTTCTCTATTTTGGGCCCAGAGTCTCTCAGGAAGATACAACAATAGTCATTATAAATATGAACCTAAAAAAATAGGAAAGCAGGTCATTGTTTACCAAGTCAGCCTGAAAATATTATTATGCACTTAATAAAACCCCATGTATTTCCTGACTACTTTTCAATCCATTAATTAGTGATTCTGTATTTTCTTTGTAGGTCCTCATTCCAGCCAGTAATTGGAGGCTCGATGAGTGAAAACTTATTCAAATTATATGTCCCAGCACTCACAAATATAGGCTGCAGAAGTCAAGTCCAAAATTTGTTAATGTCCTCGACTAAGTGTTATTTCTTTCCATGTATCTATATTTTAATTTTCTGATTACTCGAGTAAACAATCACGGAAATATTGCTAGACGGGTCTGGCTTCATTTTCTGAATTGATCTCTTGCTGGTTGAGTGTGTGTTCCTTGCAGTGGTGTGCGCTAAGACTCAATCCTGAGGATCTCCTCTCTCAGCAGTTGGGGTTGCACGGAGTCATTGTGTTTGCTAATTCTCTTGTATATTTTCTACCTGGAATCCTGCACCTGACTCTGTACTTTACTTGCTGGACCCTGCAGGTGCTCCTAGTACTTCTGACATGCTATTGTGCTCATTTGTTTCCATGTTTTCCCCCTTCAACAAACTGTGAGCCCCTGGGGGGCAGGAGCCTCATCTCTTATTTATGTATAGCCATAGTGTTTACTTTAGGGCTTGACACATTGTTGGCCAGGGGGTAGGAATAGCCACCTGACTTCTAGCCACCTGCCTTATCCGGCCAGCACAGAGTTAATAAATGAATTCCTTTAGGTGGGCAGTTTGTGGGAGTCTCTATTTTTTTGTATGTGGCCAGTCACACATTTTTTTCACCAGCCTGGCCCCTATAGGCATGCTAGTCTGTGGCCCTCATTGTAGCTACTCAAAATATGTTGTAGTTATGTGGGTGAATGTGTCAATGAATGCCCGTCTAATTGCACAGAAAATTATTATTCCAATATTCCAGTCCTGAAAATTCTTTCAGTGTCATCTCAGACTTACAACAGTAAAGGTAGAAAAATATAACTTTGTTATACAATGTCCAAAAAAGCACTGCAGAGGTAGACCTCTCTGAGCATTCTAGTAGTCAAATTAGGAAAACCAGTTCACTTGTGCTCTCTACAGAATTCAGGGGATGCCAACAAACCAATCGTGTGGAAAAGCCTAGGTTTGCATACCCGTCATGACCGACAACTTCTACCTTGGATCATCTTAAAACAAGCACGAGGATTTTAAGAACAATAACCCTGGCCAACATTCCAAGTGCAAATTCAACAACACATTTCTCAAGACTGATTCCAAGATGCTCCAAACTAGGGCCAGTGGCAGCACGCAAGAGAACAATCCAACAAAGTGATTCCGTGTGGGGCCACGGCAGTGCTGTACCGTATGGAATGCTCTCTTGGTCTGGTTTAATCTGGGGGGAAAGCTTAAGCAACAAGCTCATTGGATGGAATTCACATCACCATACATCAAAATACCGATGATGACGAAGTATTCTTGAGAAAGGTTAAGCTTCACCTAAAAAAGGAAATTTGGGTCTGCTTTAATTAACTGATAAATGGGGGACTGAGGCTCTAAGATTTACCCTACCATTTCTCCAACAATTTTAACTTTTTAAAAGCAACTATTACCAGATGTTCATTTTGTCCATAAAAATTCTCACCCTTGAAAACTATAATATTTATGAAAATGTAACTTTGAGCAACCTACTACCTGGGAACATATCCAGCCAATTAGCTTGTGTTAATACATGTGTGGGTATTTGAAATAATTTGTTACATAGGCTTATTATTAATAAGACAGTTAAATGTTGGTTTTGGTTTCCAAAGAAAGATTTTATAATAAGTCTTCCTTCTGAGCTATTAGAAAGTAGACTCCTTTTCTGTTGGGGCCACTCCCTTGTTCAAGGAACTGAAACCCCACCAACCACTGTCTTTTTTTTTGTTTTTTTTTCTTTTCTTACCAACTGCAGGAAAACATGGAGTTAGTTAAGTGGCAGGGCTAGGAGTGAGTCACTAAGTGTGGTCTCTCCACACAAGCCACTATAAAAAGGGGATATGTTTTCTGTAAACTATCATGACAATTATATGATAGGAAGAAACCGAACCGAGCAAATATAATAACAAAGATGATTTGCACGAACAGTAAAAGGAATGCCATTTTCTCAAGGCCATGCAGCAAAGTGCATATGTTTCCTTATGGCAAACACTAAACATCGGCCACTTGGATGGTGGATTAAATTTTACCTTAACCATGATGTGGATTTCACCTCCTGGAAGATCTAGATCTATATATTTATATCTCAATTGTTTTCCCACTTCAGTTTTTTTTTTTTTTTTTTGGCCCAGAAATTAAAAGAAGCACCAATGAAGGAAAATGTGAGGGATGCTCATTGTCAAGTTTTTATGTCACCGTTAGCAGATCTCACAAACTTTTCCGTGGGCATTCAAGGGGTTCGTACCCCCAAGATGAGCTTTGAGTCCTCCAAAAGAGCTGGACTGGACTGACCACGTGACCAGCTCTGGAGTGAGGGCACAAGGAGTCCTGTTGTGATTCCCTAGGAGCAGAGAAGAGTTGGAGGTTTTGATCCTCTGCATTTACAGACAGGGAAAACTCCTTTAACTCCATGGGCCGAGATCCCAGATGACTGTAGCCACTGAACTTGTCCTATTTAAATTACTCTTGCTCGTTCAGACAGACACAGCAACATTGCTAACATACCTCCGCCCCAGTGCTTCTGAAATACGCCATTCAACATGGAAAAGAACAGGTGAAATTATTACATCGCCCTGCAACCCAGCATATGCTGTCTAGCATCTAAGAGCAATTGTATCTGGTAGGACTCTAATCTAAATGTGGGCAGTGAGAAATCCCCACCTCGAAGATCATATTCACAACGGAGTTGTTTCTTCAGAGGCTACACATTTTGACGTTCATATGGATTAAGAAGGCAAGACCGAGAAGAGCTGAGATTTTTAAGTATGTTTTCCTACTGGGAATTACAAAATCCATCCACTCATGACATGGGAAAAATATTTAAAACACCGATGAAAGTAGATGGCAATTCATACATTGTTTTCTTTACTAATAATTCAGTTGGTCTCTTTGAACGGGTTGCTGTATGAGTTTGCTAGGACTGCCATAACAAAGTACCACAGACTGGGGGCTAAACAACAGAAATGTATTTTCCTACAGTTCTGGAGCCTGGAAATCCAAGATCAAGGTAGAGGTAGCTTTGGTTTCTTCTGGGGCTTTGCTCCTTGGCTTACAAATGGCTGCCTTCTTTCTCTGTGTATATGTCCCTGGTGTCCCTTTGTGTGTCCAAATTTCCTTTTCGTATTGGGACATCAGTCAGATTGGATTAGGCTCACCCTAATTGTCTCATTTGAGCTTAATCACTCTTTAAAAGGCCCTATCTTCGAATACATTCACATTCTGAGTTACCTGGGGTTAGGACATCAACATAAATTTTGGAGGAACCCAGTTTATCCCATAACAGTTGCATATGGCCTAAGAATTTCAAGTGTGAAATAGTTCTTTAAATGAAAGATGGTTTAATCAGAGGGAAATACTGCTTACTATTTACACAGATAGAGCTAGAGTTCGGTTGAAGGCGATGGAGTTTTCATGTGTTCTTAAACCATCTTGCGTCTTAGTCTTTATTTGGACAAGAGAAAAGTTGGGGCCACTTGTGGAGGATTTAAGTGGGGATTAAATTACCTGGTGCGGATACAGCCATCTTTATTATTATATCACATTAGTCCCCATGAAGAAATCAGAAATAGGCTGGCTGCGTATTGAAATCTTACAATGTGGTAAAGAGCAGCATTTTGTAATTGTACGGTAGGGGCGATTTACTATCAAGTAATCTTATTTTTGCTCTTGCCCGATATAAAACCAAAGGATGTTTTAAAAAGAAAGAAAAAGTTAGTGAAAGGCAGTTCTGAAAGGCTGTTGTAACCCTATACACGCGGGATGACCCAGAGCCGACATCTTCATGTGTGACATTGAGGGTCACAGGCTCACCCCGAGGATTAAGTGTCCCCAGCTGCAAAAGTGCTGGCTGAAGGCAAAGTAGATGTGGAGGGGGCTCTGGCGTAGGGAAGCCGTTGATGTTACCCACAGCGGAGACCTGCCACAGAGAAGAGAACTAAAGCTATTACCCAGAGTTTCCTTCCTTATTGTATCATGTCAGTGTTTTAACTTACTTTTCAATCTCTTTCCACCAAGTTTACACATGCATTAATGTTGTCGGACTTTGTCACTGCTTTGTGGTTTGCAAAATACCAGAACAAGCTTGCTAGAGAATGCAAACCAAAGGAAAGGGTGTCAGTCGGGGGTCTTGGGGCTGGAGCTTGGATAGAGTGGAGAGATTTTAATGGCTTGCTCTGGGTAGTAGGGTGATTTCGGCGGTACGAAGGCAGATTGTTTTTATGTGAGGCAGAAGATTTTTGCATCATATATGTTGTTTTGCTTTTGGTTTTGAAATGCAGGTTTGGGAATTGGCGAGGTGGGAAGTGGTAGACAAGTGTCTCTTGTTTTGGCTACTTTTGACTGTATGAGGCTTTTGGTTCATTTGTTTTATTTTGTTTTTGTAAGAGCCTTATTTTTTGAAAGACTGTCTGCCCTGGGTATCTGGTGGGACATCAAGTATGTCTCAGAAAGCGGAATAGTCAGGTGCTCTTAGAAGTCATGGCGGGGGGAGAGTGGGCAGATAATGGAGGGTTAGCTAAGAAGACACTTGGCACCGGGCTTTTGAATCTTGGGAGGACAGTTGGGGATTTCAGAGCTTTGAGGTGACAGTAGAAGAGACCAGATGACACCTGTGTTCTTGGTACGTGTCCAGTACCAATGATGGGGCCCAACCCAAGCTCATGCTGTGCTTGGAGCTCACCTGTCTTTTTTAGGCCCAGTCTCCCTTGGTTCAGCCCTCTTGCCGAGTCTGGTTATCTGGTCTTCGTATGCATTTTGGGAGTTGCCCCAAAGCCTTCCAAATAAATTCCTTTCTACTTGAGCTAGCAAAGTTCTTTTGCTGTGGCTTGTGGCCATACATTCCAACAAATAACCTTTCTTTCTACACTCATCCTTCCACCGTTCCCGCCTCCAGTTCCAAACTTGATTCTCTCGTCTGAGCCTGGAAATCTTTCCCTTCCTGCCTTTTCAGGAATTTTCTCACTTTGGATGTCCTCCTTCCCATACCTTTCTGCCAGCAAAGATACACTAACCAATACCTCCCCACCAGCCCCTTCCTCTGACTTCTGCTGCAGGGCGCTCTTTTGTCTCACCCTTGGCCCCTTTGGCTTCATTTCTCTGTCTTGGTTACTTCCTCCTCCTTGTTTACACCCCTGCCAGGGCCTCTTCTTCCTCGTTCATAAGCTTTCTTATTCATTAATCTCTGTAACACCGAAGACACCTGCTGCAAGTGTGAGGATTTTGGCTTAACTGCCGCTGTGCCCCAAGGATCGGTCCAGGCCTTGCTGCTCTTGTCTCTCTTCAAACACTATGTAGAAGTACCCATGCAGTCTCCCCAGGATGCCTCTTCATCCCAGGACCCAATCTCTCTCCTGTGTGTTTCGACATAGGCACCTTCCTTTCTACAAACTTTGCTTGTTTCATTGTTACCCCCATCCCTCCAGACTGAAACCTTAGAAAATCCTCTGATCCTTTGCTGTCTAATACCCACCAAGTTCCATCCTCAACCTGTCCTAATTCTGCTCCTTCCTTTCCATCCCTCTAGTACTTCCTGCATTCAGATGATCTTCACCTGATATCAGGGTCATTTCAGAGATAGTTTTCTTTCTTCTAATGACCTTTGCTCTCATCTTTCTCATACACATCCAGTAAAGATTAGTGATCAAAAATATAATGAGCATAATATGAATATTTATAATTTGGTCCTCGTTCGGCTTGAGGTAAACATTGTCCTTTTTCAAGTTCTTATCATGTTGTTTTCAGCATGAATTTCTTTAGTGAGATGCTGATCACTGAGCATCCAATGTGAATTGATTGTCTGTCTGATACGATTGACAAGGTGTAGTGGAGGGAATTTTTGGAAGATAAGGAGGTCAACATTTTGTACTATAAAGGTCTTTGTCTTAGAGTCAATGGCTAAGATATTCTCTTTATAATTATAAAGCAATTAGATTTTAGAACTGGGTAGAACCTTTAAAAATTATTTAGATCAACTCCTTCAACCAAAATGTAGAGAGGTGAAGTCATTGGTCGGAGACAGAGCTCAAGTCTAATTCCCCACCACTCAAATCCCAAAACTCACATTTCCTTTTTTTTTTCTCAAATTGTGGTAAAAAACACATGACATGAAATCTACCCTTTTAATTCTTTTTAAGTTTGGTAGTTTTGTCTTATTAACTAAATTCACATAGTTGAGCAAGAGATTGCTAGAAATTTTAATCTTGCAAATCTGAAACTCTATACCCAGGCAATATCCACCCATTCCTTTCACTCCTCAGCCCGTGGCAGCCACGGGTCCACTTTCTGTTTGTAGGAGTTGGACTGCTTTATTTTTTATTTTATTTTTCACCAACTTTAGAGATCTCATATAAGAGGCATCAGACAATGTCTGGTGTGTGTGTGTGTGTGTGTGTGTGTGTGTGTGTGTATGACTGCTTTATTTTACATAGGATACTATCCTTAAGGTTCATCCATATTGTAGCGTGTGACCGAATTTCCTTCTCTTTTCAGAATAATGTTCCGTTTCCTTTACTCATTCATACCATATTCTCTGAGCCCATCCATCCATCCGTTGGTGGACATTTGGATGGCTTTCTCTCGTGGGCTACTAAGAATAGTGCTCTATGAAACTAGAAGTGCAGGTACCCCTTTCAGATCCTGATTTCAGTTTTGGGCGATACATATTCAGAAGTGGGATTACCGGATCATATGGTATCTCTCTTTTTAATTTTTGGAGGAGCCTCCACACTGTTTTCCACAGCAGCTATGCTGTTTCACATTCCCACCCAACAGCGCTCCAATTTCTTCACATCCCTCCACAGCGCTGCCCGATACAGCCAAGTCTTTTGTGACGAGAAGGGTCAGCTGAGGCGGCAACCTTCGTAGTTGTCTTCTTTTAAGAAATTGCCACAGCTTTCTATCAACCACTACCCTGATCAGTCAGCAAATACTGAAGCAAGACCCTTCCATCAGCTAAAAGATTACAACGTGCTAAAAGCTCAGACGACGGTTAGCATTTATTAGCAAGAAAATATTTTTTAATTCAACATGGTTTAATTTTTATTTTTTTAGAGATAATGCTATTGTACACTTACTAGATGACACTGTAGTGTAACAAACATAACTTTTGTGTGCACTGGGAAACTAGAAAAAAAATGACTTCCCGAAAAATATTAATTATTGAATTATTTGCTTTATGGTGGCATTTGCATTATTGTGGTGGCCTGGAACTAAATCTGCACGATCTCTGAGATCTGCCTGTACTAAATAAACGAATATGAATTAATTCAGTAACACACACACACACACTTTAGATTGTATAGACCCAAGCGTGGTGGTCCTTCTCCAAGTTATTGCCCTGCACTTCCCTGCCCTGCGCTCCCACGCCCTCTGGTGGCTGTCATGTGTACCTGCAGCAAATCTTTGTCTTCCTTGAGGAGAGCCCCCACTTGCACCCCCCTTCTCCCTCTAGGCAGTCCCAGGGCTGGGAAGAGCTTCCCCTGCTGTTAGCATCTGGGAGTCTCCCCCTGCTTTTTCCTCACTTTCTGGGCAACTCTCCTTTTGTGTGTTTATGAGTTAGGTATATTATACAAATTGTGTGAGCATGGTTTCTTTCTTTCTTTCTTTAAATTTTTTTTAAAATTTTGCAGCTTTCTTTACTGTTATATTATCCTCTGTTCCTGATCTACCGACTCAGGGTGCCTTGGAATCGGCATGGTGGGGTGTGTGTGTGTGTGTTTGCTCGCCATCAAGGGAAAACCTTCGTTTTCACTGCATAAAATTTAGAAACGTCTAAAGAGCAAACAATATCTTAAATAAAAGAAAAACGTTTAAAAAAGTTAACAAGAGGAGAAAAAAATTGTAAACCTTAAACTACGATAAGTTAATTTATGAATTTAAAGCTAGTCTAATCAAAATATTATGAAGTTGGAATAGGGGATTTTTTTTCCAATTTTTTTAAATCAAAATTTATTCAGATATATATTAAATTACTTGTACAGACTTCTAATACATGCTCGTGAGTATCAAAATGGCATACAAAAATGCTCATGCCATAGAAAAATGTTATTTTAAATGTTTGTATCCATGCCAAATTTCAATAGTTGTTAAAGTAATTGTGGATCTTTAATTTAAATCAAAATACAATACTTAATATTATCTAATTCTAGAGGGTCTGATGATGTGAAAACAATATATTTGTAAGAATTATAGGAAATGACACTTTACTGAAGAAATACTATCTGAAAACTATAATGCTAAATCTACTTGAATAAAAGCAATTGTAATATCAATTAAATAGCAGTATCTAAACCAAAAAGAGATAAGTGAAAACTACTTCAAAGACAGAAAACACATGCAGATGTTATGCCGTGGTTGTGGGCGTTCAGGACCGCGTTGCGGTGAGCTCAGTCAAACCTGCGGGTGTCCCTGGATGCGTGGGCCCTCGCGGCCTGGCTCTTCTCCTTCCTGGCGGTGCTGATGATCCAGGGGGTCCCCTGACACTTCTGGGCCTCCGTGGGCTGCCTGTGGGGGAGCAGGAGCAAAACGGCCACTTGGGAAAGGCGGGAAGTTGAACTCCGCTTTGGCCAACATTTGCCTGATGTGATCATTTTCTTTCCTTAGCTCCTTGACTTTTCGCTCGGTAAGCACAGCTGCCATCAAGCTCTCCTGGACTTTATTCGCATAGAAGAGGATGTCCTTTAGATAGTGGGAGGTGCTCTCCTCCAGTTCTCTGCGGGTGTCTTCCGCCATCTTCTTGTCTAAGTTGCGAATCTGAGTTGCGGACTCCATGTTTCCACACATGTTGTTAAGATTCTTCTCAATGTCTGAGCACTGCGCTTCCTTCTCCAATGATTTTCTCTCAAGTTCCCTGGTGTATTCTTGATATAATTGAGGCAGAATTTGAAGCTTCCGTTTCAACTGCTGAATCTCACTTTGAAGCTGTGAATTTTCCCTCTGCAAAGAGGCTTCCTTGGCTCGAAGATCTGTTATTAGTCCCATAAGCTCTTCATTGATTCGCTTTTCTTCCCACAGTTGTCTGGCTAGTTCCTCATTTTTCTCTTCAGCACTTTGAAGGGACACATTGGAATCAGCATCATCAGTGACACCCTTCAGATCACCCTCTGACCGATGGATGGGCTGATTGTCATTTTCTGCTTCCCTCTTTTGCTTGACTTCCCAGTTGACGTGACCCAAGAGATCTCCAAGGAGACAAGGCCAAGGGATGGCCTTCAGAAGGTTTTCACCCAGTGGTATTAACTGGCTGACTTTATCTTTCAGAGCCCGCTGCAGTCCTGTGTTCGACTGCTCTAGCCTTTCTTTCTCCTGCTCCGTTTCCTGGAGTCTCTGCTTCCATCTCGCGATTTCTTGGGCGAGCAGTTCTGGACTCTCTAGAACGTCAGTGTTTCCATTCAAATCGTCCATTATTTTCTTCCAAAGTTGTTTTCCATTCTTCTCTGACATTCTTAAGATGGGTCTATCACCAGTCACTTGGGAAAGTTTAGGAGGCTGGGTCTTCTGCGCCATTTTCAGAAAGTCGATGGTGTTCTGAAGTGCCAGCCTACAGCGGTTAGTACTTACTGCTGAGAAGCATAAGGTTTGTAATGTGGGAAGACTGGCCTCCACCCCGGGCAGCCCTAGGGCATCATCAGCTTGTGTCATTGGTCCCATATTCCCACTACCTTTTCCACAGACTTTAGCGTGGGCCAAACACCTTTTGCCTAGCACCTTCACACTTCTCCAAATGTGTCGTTTCTTCGCTGTCAAAACCAGTATTACAATATATGCCACGATCTCCCAGGGAAACTCATGGAGTACTGAAACATGTCTCCAGCTTTCAGAAATCACCAGCAGGGCACCCCACAGGGGCTCTAGGACCAACTGGAAAGTGGATCTGATGGCAGGCAGCAGGCCCTCCATGGCTGTGTAGGGCTCCACAGCTCTGCCTCCAAGGGCCAGTGTTCTATGGGTCTCAACTGAAGGCTCAGAACCCTGGGGGGGGGGGTGCTCTGTCTCTAAGGTAAACATGTGCCTGGCAACCAGAGCAGATCAGTTGGGGTGGGGAAGGGGGAGGCCAGCCAGCTTCTAGAAGACAGTTTCCCCCTAACTTTGCCCTCAAATAGAAGTGATCTCACTTCACTGAGTTCCCCCCCCAACCTTTATTGAGATACAATTCACATATCAGACAATTCATCCATTTTAAGTGTACAAGTCCACGAATTTTTAGCATATATAAAGAATTATATAGGCATCACAATAAGCTTATTTTAGAACAGTTCCATTACTGTAATAAAAAGACCTTGCCAAACCTGTCATTTCTATCCCCTTTGCCCCATTAGGCTGTCAGAAGGAAATCTAAAAATTTCTGGGCTTGACAAGTACCCTTAGGGCAAACCTTTCTTCCCAGTTGATGGACCTATCCACGTAAGCAGTTTCTCTGTCATATTGGCTTAGCAATTCCTCCCTGTCTTGATAAGCTCTCTCATGTTTTAAAGACTTAAAAAAAGATTACTTTTTCAGGTTCTTTCAACGTGTTTGCAAGTGGAGCGTGTCTCTGAGTGCTCAGGTGCACAGAAAGTCTCCCCTGGGTGCCTTATTTGCCCCACAGCTTGGATTTGAGATTTAGGATTCGTCTCCCAGATGAATAAGCATCACTGAGCAGGGCTGGGTCCTGGAACAGGCCTGGCGGTTTGCCATGAGCTTGTGGTACTCAGTTCTGCTGCTTTTGTATGTGAAGCCACCTTCACTGGAAATGCCTTCCAGTTTGCTGACGGTATCAGATTTTTATGGCCCACGGAAGTCACGGAAATTTCTCCTCTGACTGGTATAATTGCTGAAGACGCTGGCTGGCCATTCCCCAGAGAAAGAGGTCTGATGATTGAGGTGTCCTGTTTTAGAAATGGAATGTTGGGTTTGCATCTTCTGATAGGCTGACTCTTCCAAACTTGGGAATATTTACTCTATTTCCCAAAATAAACACCATCCATACCGGTTCCCCAAAAAACTAAAATAGAGAAGCATAGGTTCAAAGATCTTTCTGTTCAAAAGACCTCTTAAGACGTACACACAAGACACTATAGAATTGAACTCATAGAGGTCCTCTTCTTATCTTATTGCCCTGGATAATACAGTCATAACATCTAGACTTAGTGTCTTCATTGGTTAGTTTTATATATACGGTTCTTCTTGAAAGTAAGCAAGTGGGGTTTGTCTGTCTTTTGAGTTTACACTTTCAGCCTCTCTTGAGAAGGGCCAAGTGTGAAAGACATCTCCAGCCTCCGCATCTCCAGTAAGGCTTATAGTCTCCTGTGCTTGAACCAACACACGGAAGGCTATTCTGAGGGGACCCACACCCTGTCCGTTTCAGATGTCAGAAATGACAACAGCACTTCGTGCATCCACAGTCATCCCGCTGGCATTTAACAAACAGAAATGAGTTAGAGACAACAGCAGGAGATGACTGTTTCTTTTTGTTTGAGAAATATCCTTTGGTTTGCATTAGAATAGATGAACCTTCAGGACATGTGGGTGGCTCAGTCGGTTAAGCGTCTGCCTTCAGCTCAGGTCATGATCCCAGGGTCCTGGGATCGAGCCCCGCATCGGGCTCCTTGCTCAGCAGGGAGCCTCCTTCACCCTCTCCCTCTGCCTGCCGCTCCCCCTGCTTGTGCTCTATCTCCCTCTTTCTCTCTCTGTCAAATAAATAAATAAAATCTTTTAAAAAAAGAATAGATGAATCTTCTTAAATCTGAGGTAAAATTAAGGCAAGCTATGCAAATGCTTTGTTGAACAAGGCAGGGTAATATACATAAATAATGTAAATATATGTAGGTAATGATTTCTGTTGTCCAGCATCATGTCATTTATTGATCCAATGATGGGAACACATGTATTTTATATACGTTTGTATAGTATCATAATGTTTTATATACAGGTAACCCTTGAACAACACAGGTTTGAATTGTGAGGGTCCACTTCCATGTGGATCTTTTTCGATAAGTATAGGACTGTAAATATACTATATATATATTTTCCCTTCCTTATAAGTTTGAAATAACATTCTCTTTAGCTAATTTCATTGTAAGAATACAGTATATAATATCTGCAATATTATATACTGCATATATACAATATGCTTGAATCGACTGTTTATACTATTGGTAAGTCTTCTGATCAACAGTAGGGTATTTGCAGTTAAGTTTCTGGGGAGTCAAACGTTATTCACGGATTTTCTTTAAAATGTATTTATTTATTTGAAAGAGAGAGAGAGACATAGTGTGAGGTGGGGGAGGGGCAGAGGGAGATGGAAAAATCCCAAGCAGACTCTGCGCTGACCGTGGATCCCATCGTGGGGCTCAATCCCAGGACCATGAGCTCATGATCTGAACCAAACCAAGAGTCCATTGCTCGACCAACTCTACCCTTCCCCCCAAGGCGCCCCTGTACGGGGATTTTGTGCAGGTGTCAGCACCCCTAAATCCTGTGTTATTCAAGGGCCAACTGTATATGTACACACGTACGTACAGACGTCTGTGGACACACATACACACACGCGCCCAGGGCAAAAGGCCACAGTTAGGCACAGCTGAGGCTTTTTACCGGACTTACAGCAGAAAATCAGACCCAAACCAAATTGCTCTGAGCCTTCTTTTTTCACAGACTCTGTAAGATCCTGGAAAGGAGCCTCAGAGATTTCTGTAGTAAAGATGAGCAGAGTGGCAGATCTTTGGAATAAGATGTGCTGAGATCTGGGGCCGCTTGCGCAGCATGGGTGGGGGACCGGAGGGGCTGTGCTCCTGGATATGGAGATGCCTGATGCTCCCGGATACGGAGATGCCCGATGCTCCCAGATACAGAGATGCCCGGTGCTCCCAGATATGGAAATGCTCAATGCTCCCAGATACGGAGATGCTCAATGCTCCCAGATACGGAGATGCTCAATGCTCCCAGATACGGAGATGCCCGGTGCTCGCAGATATGGACATGCCTGGTGCTCCCTGATAGGGAGATGCCTGATGCTCCCGGATATGGAGATGCCTGATGCTCCCAGATATGGAGATGCCCGGTGCTCCGAGATATGGAGATGCCCGGTGCTCCCTGATATGGAGATGCCTGGTGCTCCCAGATATGGAGATGCTCGATGCTCCCAGATACGGAGATGCATGGTGCTCCAAGATACAGAGATGCCCGGTGCTCCCTGACATGGAGATGCCTGATGCTCCCGGATATGGAGATGCCCAATGCTCCCAGATACGGAGATGCCCGGTGCTCCCGGATATGGAGTTGCCCGGTGCTCCCAGATATGGAGATGCCTGGTGCTCCCAGATATGGAGATGCTCAATGCTCCCAGATACGGAGATGCCCCGTGCTCTCCGATATGGAGATGCCCGGTGCTCCCAGATATGGAGATGCTCGATGCTCCCAGATATGGAGATGCTTAGTGCTCCCAGATACGGAGATGTCCCGTGCTCCCCGATATGGAGATCCCCAGTGCTCCCCGATATGGAGATGCCCGATGCTCCCAGATATGGAGATGCCCGGTGCTTCCAGATACGGAGATGCCTGGTGCTCCCAGATATGGAGATGCTCGATGCTCCCAGATACTGAGATGCTTAGTGCTCCCAGATACGGAGATGCCCGATGCTCCCCGATATGGAGATGCTCGGTCCTCCCCAATATGGAGATGCCCGGTGCTCCCAGATATGGAGATGCTCGGTGCTCCCAGATACGGAGATGTCTGATGCTCCCATATATGGAGATGCCTGGTGCTCCCAGATATGGAGATGTTCGATGCTCCCAGATATGGAGATGCCCGGCCGTGCTGAGTGGGGCAGTGGCTCTGTGCTTCCAAGGCTGGGACATCCAGGAGCAGAGGCATAGCTCACTCCGGGAGCCCCAGCGGGAGGTGGACACCGCTCTGCTTCTACTCTCCTAGCCCCAGGGGGAGACTGCGTCATCCCCTCTTTGACAAATGGGGACTCCAAAAGTGGTACCTGAGTCACAGAACGTTGGCATAGAAACATAACAAAGCACTCGAGGAGCACTATGGCCAGAGGGAGGAAGACTAGGGAAAACGTCAAGAACGCAAGTAGACAATGAATTTCAGATAAAGACTTAAATTAAAGATAGATTCAGGACTTAAAAGATCTACTCAGCAAATTTACTGGAAAGCTACCAGAACTTCATCTCTAGCCCCTGACTTGAACTAAAGCCTCTCACTGGCATGGGTCGCTTCTGATGCCCCAGGAAGTGCCGAGCCCCGTGTCCATGGGCTCAAAGTTCTCAAAAATTTGCAAAACAAAGTTAATTTATTTATTTTTAAGATTTCATTTACTTATCTGACAGAGACAGAGAAAGAGTAGCAGGCAGAAGGAGAGGGAGAAGCAGACTCCCCACTGAGCAGAGAGCCGGAGGTGGGGCTCGATCCCAGGACCCTGGGATCATGACCTGAGCGAAGGCAGACGCCCAAAGGACTGAGCCACCCAGATGCCCCAAAACAAAATTATTTTAAGCACCAACACCTAAGACCGCTGTCTCTTCTCCCCTAGAGCAATAGGCTTTCCTTGTGGGCCCAGGACTGAGAGATCCCGGGACATGGGACTTTCAGTGCTAAAATCGGCCAAGTCCCGGGCAAACTGGGATGAGTCGGTTATCCCACTTTCCATTCTTCCCTTCCTACATCTCTGTCATCAGATGGCACTGGAAAAAATACAGAGCCTATGGGATCTGGCAGAGGGGAGATTGAATAAGGGATGCATTTAGTTTTGGCCTGGTGGGGTAGATGCCTGTGGTTGGCGATCATTTTGCGTTAAGTTATGGATAAGTGTTGCAGTGTAGGATCAGCGTCCAGGGTGCTAGCACTGACCCACTCAGCATTCTCTGACCCATCACAGCGCCCCACTCAGCATTCTCTCACCAAGACACAGAACCTCAGCTCACGCCACATTATGACCATGTCCCTACTGTGCCCGGCACCTGGAGAACAGGTGTAGTGGGGGAGAACAAGGTTTGGAGAGTACAGGGCCAGAAATCAATGTGTGGAAAGCCGTCCAATGATCAAATATATACAACTGATGATAGAAGATGGAATTCTCGTTGGTATTTAGTCAAAATGGAAGTTCTCCCCTCTCAAGAATCAACTCGAGAATGCAGTGTTATACCAATACAAAGGCATCATGGATTTTTTCTTTTTGGGAATTGAGTGAAGTGTTGTTTTTCAGATTTCCTATTTGAAAGGTTTTATAATGAATGTGCTGGTGTCTGAATTCATATGTGTGATACATCCCAATTATCAAGAACAAAACAATTTTTGATCAACTCTACTAAAGGAAAGGCTAACTTTTCTTGTTATTTTCTCTATGGAAAATATACAATTGCAATTATATAGTGAGGTGATCAAAGAATATGAAGCCAAAAAATGTAGGAAAGTAAAAACACCACTACAGACATGTATTAAGCGGTCATTTCATAAAAAATATTATGCCATCTTTCTGGATGAGAGGGATAGTTGAGATATTTGTCAACATATTAAATTTTTTTTCTGTTGTGATTCCTTTTCACACTTTGGACAAATACTCACTTTTGTATCAAATTTTGTGTTTATGTTTGCATTTTTCATAAAAGGTCTTTTAATAAATAAAATTACATGAATTTATTCCTCAGCCCTGGATCTTTCTCTGAAAGAAATGTATAAAAATCCTACAAGAACAGATAGGAGTCTATATGCATTTAAAGTGGTGGGGTCCTCAGGCAATGTGGAATCCTATAAAGCATTAAAAAAAAGATAAGCAAATTTCACTCTATAAATAGCATGGTAAAAGATGACTTCAGTAAAGTCAATAGAAAATTATAAATTTTGAAAAATATGTTTGCAACCCAGATAGCACAGAGTGTTAATATCTAAACTGTATAAGGAGATTTTAAAACCAATAAGAAGAGAATGCACAAACCATTTGAGAAAAAATAACATAAGATGTGAAGAGGCAGCATTTCTTTTAAGCACATGTATTAGGCCAGAAAGCACATTGTAGCAGTTAATTTAGCTTTAATATTATACAGACCAGAAGTCTGATAACAATTAAGTCAGAGAATGGGAGCATAATAACCAGAAGAACCCATTCACATGGGAACATGAAACGCAGCTAAATAACTCATGGGCCAAAGAATCCATCCTGGAAATTAAGCAATTCTTGAGAATTGGACAATAGTAAGAATACCTCATATCAAAATTTGTGGGCGGGGCGGGGGGGCTCCTGGGTGGTTCAGTTGGTTAACCCTCTGACTCTTGGTTTTGGCTCGGGTCATGATCTCAGGATCCTGGGAAAAGTTGTGGGAATGTCCCTAAAGCTAGAGCCTTAAATCTTTATATTGGGAAAGAAGGTTAAATGAGCTAAGTGTCCACCTCCAAGAAAATTCTTAATAAGGATACGGTACCCGAAGAGGTCAGAAGGAAGAAAAAATACATAAGCACAAGTTAATAAAATAGAACACAAAGAAAATCACTCAAAAAAAAGGAAAATGCTTCCTTTGCTTTAATTAATAAAATGGAAAATTCTGATGTGGTTGAGCAAGAAAAGAAAGAAAAGGCATTAATAAATATTAGGAACTAAAAGGGTCACGATTAGAGATACAGTGTAGATAATGGTAAGAGAAAATCATGAATGAATTTACACCAACTAATTAAAAACGGAGATATATGGATCATTTTCTAGAAATTATTTAGTTCTGATTATATTTATCTCATTTTCTAATTGCACAAGTAACTTAACAAAAATTGTATTTCAAGAAGAACCAGAAACCAGAATTGATGTTTAACCATTACAATATTTTTTTAAAATCAGGAAATGACAGTCTATTTCCTGAATTGACTCTGGGTCAGATGTTTTAGGAGCGAATTTTTGCAAAAATGAAGAAATACATTATCCGCATTTATACATAATATTTCAGAAAGTAGAAGAAATGAAGTGAGCCTCCTTAACTCCCTTTCTGAAGTTAATGACTTTGACACCAGACTGAAAAAGAACAGCACAAAATGTATTATGCAATCTCTCTCATGAAAGTAAACTCAAAAATCCTGAATAAATACTAGCAAACAGAAGTTACCACTTGATTATTTTTAAAACCATTATGATCAAGGTTGATTTATCATGAGACTTCCTGGATGATTTAAGACGAGAAAAAACTAGAAATGCAATTCATCACACAAACTAATTTAAAGATAAGAACTTTCTAAAGTACCCAAATGGACATAAAACAAGAATTTATTAAAATCCAGTATCCAACTAAGATTTGCATATACACATATGCACACACAAAGCATAGAAAGCTAAACCTTAACTTATAAATATTATTTAATTCAACACTACAAACTACTTTATGTCTAATAGTGAAATGTAGAGCCATTATTTTGCAAGTCAGGAACAAGGCAAACAGGAGTCCAGTGCAGTAGGAAAAGGTAGAAACAGCTCTAAAAAATGATGAGCTAGCTTCTATGGAGGGAAAACAGGTTTTATTGAATAATGCAGAGTAAAGAAATTAAGCAAGCTCTTGGATTGGAAGACATGCTTTCATAAAGATGCCAATTATTTTCAAATTAGTATATAAATTTCATGCAATTCTAATCAAAATCCAATCGGTTTTTGGTAGAACTCAAAATGCTCATTCTACAATGTATATGGGAAGCATAAGGCAAAAAAAAAAACCCTGAAAACAAACAAACAAAAAAAACCCCACGTAATTCTGAATTAGAACAAGGTAGAGAGACTCACCCTACCAGATATTCATATTTATTATAAGGTAATACCAATTAAGAGAGTGTGTATCAGTGCATGGTAGAAAAAAAGCAAGCTCAGGAAAGATAATGTACCTGACGCTATTTATGTCAAGCGCCAAACATACAAAAATAATATGATTTATGCCCACGGAAGAAAATGTGCAATGAAAACATAAAAATATTAATAAAAGTGTCAGTTATCGTGGCTCAGTCAGTTAAGCTTCTGCCTTCAGTTCAAATAATGATCTCAGGATCCTGGGATCAATGGACCCCTGTGTTGGGCTCCCTGCTCAGCGGCGAGTCTGCTTCTCTCTCTCCCTCTGCCTCTCCCCCCCGCTTGTGTGTGCTCGCACTCTCTCTCTCAAATGGATAAATAAAATCTTTTTAAAAAAATAAAGTGCCAATTTTCAAATTTCAGATTTGTAGTTCCTTTAAATGGGAAGAGAGAGGTACAAATCCACAGAGGCTATAGAGCTACAATTGTAATGTTTTATTTAAAAAAGAGATTTCTAAAGCAGAGATTCCCAATTTTCTTGGTTCATAGCACCTTTATTATCTCCATTCTTTTGTGATGCTACCCAAGCTGAAAGAAATGTCTAAAGGTTCCCTTTATTAAGTATTTAGAGTCCAAAAATTTTGATAGTAATGGTTGTGAGGTGTCCAATGTCCCCATGTGTCCCTTGAAAACTAAAAACATATGATGGCATTGCTACGAGTTCCCTGTGGCACACAGTTTGGGAACCACAGATTTTTAAAGATTTTTTTTTTTTTTAATTTATTTATTTGAGAGAGAGAGAATGAGAGAGAGCAAGCACATGAGAGGGGGGAGGGTCAGAGGGAGAAGCAGGCTCCCTGCCGAGCAGGGAGCCCAATGCGGGACTCGATCCAGGGACTCCAGGATCATGACCTGAGCCGAAGGCAGTCGCTTAACCAACTGAGCCACCCAGGCGCCCGGAACCACAGATTTTTAAAACAGATCTTGAAAATAATCTAAATTCAACCAAGCTAGTCGATAGATCCATGAAAGTTTGTTGTATTTTCTCTCTACTTTGATGAACTGGGCTGAGTGCTTTGCACAAGTCATTCCATTTTGTCCTCACAAAGGATCCTGTGTTCTCTTTCTGTGTGAGAGGAAACAGAGGTTTAATAAGTTGGAGAAAATTGGCTGTCACACACTTGTAAGTGCTGAAGCCTAGACTGAAGCCAGTCCTCTCTGATTGAAGGCCACCGGGTCATGCGTTAATGGGACAGACCACCACTGAACATGTGTTTCAGGTACTAAACACTGTCAGCCAAGGGAGGGTGGACATAGCCATTGTCCTCCCACATGTGGTGGGAGACAAACAGGGAAGGAGTGTAAGCACCGGGGAAAACGTGTGCTCAACCCAGGAGTGAGCAGTCAGAAGTCAGGAGGGGCTTGGGGTTGAGTTTGTGCTGAGGCTTGCAAGATAAATACATATTTGTTTATGGGGACCCACCAAAGTACAAAGACAGAGAGATAAGGAACACTGTGGTCCTTTTAAAAAGCAATGGGTTATGCCCCAATGGCCAGGGCAAATATTAAATTATTTGTAAGGACTGCACCGTGCTCTTACCCCCCTCCCTTGGCCCCCAAAGTGTTAGTGACTTTGACTACTCAGAGTCCAATTCCATTTTATTTCTATCATATCTTCCCATTCTTCCCAAACCAACAATAAGAGCTTTACACTAAAGATACATCTTTTACATGTCGAGTGACAGCTTACTCATTTCTGTATTTCCTAAGACCTCAGCCTATGTCCTGAATATGTTCTAAAGGAAATAGCAATTTTGAATATTTTTTGAAATCTGGATTGTTTGGGCTCACAAGTATTAAGCTGAAGGAAAAAGGAAAGGCTCAGTGGGTTTTCATATATGCTCTAGCTGTCCTATGAATCCCCTGGGTCTTAGAAATTTACAGAAAGTTACAAAAGTCCCTGCCATCTTGATGTAAACTTCTAATGTTCCAATTGCAAAAGCAAGTGAATGTTCTCAGCAGTCCTGGCTTCAGAGGTCCCTGGGAAATAGAATTCCATTTACACAGCAAGGCTCTGGGTCAAAAATCTGCCTGGGTTAAGTGGTGGCTTGCTCTCCTTTGAAATTCATTTGAGTTCTGTTTCCTGCCTGTGTAGTCCTCCCCTTCTTGTGATGACAAACCTTGGCTTACCTTTAGTCTGGGTTTTCTAGGTCTCAATACCAAACTTTAAACTGCTTGTTTTGGGGTGCCTGGGTGACTCAGTCGTTAAGCGTCTGCCTTCGGCTCAGGTCATGATCCCAGGGTCCTGGGATCGAGCCCCGCATCGGGCTCCCTGCTCGGCGGGAAGCCTGCTTCTCCCTCTCCCTCTCCCCATCCTTGTGTTCCCTCTCTCGCTGTGTCTCTGTCACATAAATAAAATCTTCAAAAAAAAAATAATATAAACTGCTTGTTTCTCCTTTTGCTCATGCTGGTTCAATCCCACCCAGCAATCATCTATTTCCCTTGTGAATTCAGAAGGTCTCTGAAAGACGAGGCATGTGTGGGTCACACCACCGCATTGGGGATGCCCGTGTTCATACATCCACGTGGATCATAGAAAAACGGGTCATGGCACTATGTTCTTTAGGATCACTAAGCGCAGCCTACACACAGCAGACCAACACGGGTGAACAGCCAAATCTTATGGGATCTGAAACAAAAACAAAAAACAAAACACAAAACAAAAAAAATCTTCTGGAATCTGGATGAAGGAGACAAAAATTTACTTGTGAGATAAAAATTATCAAAATCTTTGATTTTTGTATTTTGCAGGGGGTTTGCCATCAGCCCGGAAACTGCTTTTTCCATAACTTGGTGCAGCACAGAGTGGCACAGAAAGAGATCCAAGGCCAGGAGAACACAAAGCAAAAAGATGCTTTTCCAGAGTGACAAGTACCTGCATCACACATCCTGCAAGTTTTACTCTAGAAGACAGAAGCTCCTGCAGGAGGGGCACCTCAGCGCAGACAGCGAGAGCTGTGGAAATGGAGTGCAGTGATCTCTGTACCAATATATACAACTTCTGTTGCATTTGTAGAGACCCCTCTCTTTCTGCCACAGTTTAGTGTCAACGGTCCCGATTAAGTGCAGGAGCACTCCAAAGACGGCGGCACGGGACGTGGAATATGTGGGGCCCAAGTTAGGAATCATCAGAGCAAAACAGTGAAAGAAGGAGAGCGACAGATTCCAAGCTGAGACACCCTCCTTCCCACAGAGGTGTGGTGGCAACTTCTCAGTGAAGGAGGTACATGGCTCTGGGACCCTACCGTCCGGTCCATAGAATTGGTGCCTGGATGCTGCTGCTGTAAATTAATAGTTTGTTCAACCATTCTGTCCTTACCACATCCTGATTTACTCTTTTTTTTTAAAAAAAGATTTATTTATTTGAGAGAGAGAGAGCACGCGCACAAACAGGGGGGTGGGCAGAGGGAGAAGGAGAAGCGGGCTCCCCACTGAGCAGGGAGCCCCACGCGGGGGGCTCGATCCCAGGACCCTGGGATCATGACCTGAGCCGAAGGCAGATGCTTAACCGTCTGAGCCACCCAGGCGCCCCTTAAATATGTGTTCATTTTTCTAAGTGATCTCTACACCCAGCGTGGGCCTCGAACTCACAACCCTGAGATCAAGAGTCGCACGCTCTACCGAAGTAATTTAATAAGCATGTAATTGGAACTTCAGCAGAAATTAAGAATAGAGTCAACATCACACTCTAAAAATATAGACCAGGCAGCAGGCGATATCGTTGTGAGAACAAAATGGAAAAAAAAAAAAAGATTCAGTAGTGGCGCGGCCAGGATGAATTGCACAAGATTTATCACTAATGGAATTGTGGGAATGCCTGCCCAATATTGCCAGGCCTCCTAATTGTCCAAGAGCTGCCAGTAACCCAGATTTTGACTTGAATTCAGTAGATTTTTGACATGTCGACATGAGTGTAATGAGGCCAACATTTTTTTGGCCAAATTAACATATATGTGTACAGGTGAATCCAAAGACCCATAGTTTGTGGGACCTGCTGTGTGTAGAGCCGACTTATCATTATATTCTAGATGCTGGTGCCTGAGCCAGCAAAGGCTGCTTACCGAGTCGATTGGTGAGAAATACTTTACCGTTTCTGCAAGTCTGTTTTTCCATCTGTTTTCCGTCTTTTGTCAATAGGACACCTTGTGAGTCTCAAGCATTTTGGGGAATTGGCCACTATGGTCGTCGTGGGTTACATCTAGAATGCCAAATATCTTAATTTAAAATATGTTATACAGCAATATAGTATACTTACATGGAATACTGAGGTGGCCTGAGCTCAGGAATGACAAAAGTGTTCCTTCTATTGCAAACTCTAATTGGTGTTCATATGGTCTGCCTGACATGCAGTGAAGAGAACAGATCTCAGTTGGGAAGAACACAATGATTCTTTGCATCACAGCATTGCTAGATGGAAATCCTCTTCCAGATATGGGCCATATCTGTCTTGATCCTCACCTGAACATTTTCCAATGAGATCCTAAGTGCCCTGCAAGCTGAAAACACAAACATGAAATCTCACGTTAAAAGCTGATTATCTGTATAGTGATGGGTGAGAGAATTAAGCTCTCCATTCGTAAATATTTGAATGCATGCTGCATGTCTGGCACTTACATAGGCGATGGGGATTCAGAAGTGAATAAAACAAGCAAAAATTCCTTCCCTCATGTAGTTTAATTATATGGCTAAGGGGTGAAAGAAACAGCTAAAATAGAGACACCATATAGTGTATTACAAAATGTTAAGTGCAATGGGAAAAGGGGGGATTTAGGGACTTTCTGTGTGTATGGGGTGGATCACAATTAACCAGGATCAAAAATTAGCAGTTGGAATACTTAAAACATTCCATTTAGAAATGGAACGGGCATGCATACGCCCTGACACTCCCATCCTCCAATGGTATTACATGGCATTTCCACCACTTAATGCACTTGCATAACCTTCCAGTATCTGGAGTCACTCGAGGTATCACTCTCCATCCCCACCATAAATTAACATGTGCAATATCTGGTCATTGTTTAGAAGGTCCAACGAGGCCCATGCATTCTAACTAATTAATTAAAATTAGTTCTAAAAAACTCAGAGATTAAATTCTGACTTCGTAGATGCCCAGTTATGCACCTGAGGGGTTGTAGTCTTTCTAGACTAGCACAATCAGGGAGAGTGGCCCAGGGCTAGCCTGACCACTCAGTGGACCACACATGGCTTTATGCTGAGGCATGACGGAGACACAGGTAATGCAACCCAAAAAGAAAACTCAAATCCCTGAGTGGAGAAGAATTTGAGACAATTTCTCAAATAAAAGGGCATAGAACAAGGGAAGCTGTTCTCTCCAAACAGAACAGATAGAATGAAAAACGAGGGGAGGTGTCCCCCACACTGACTCATGTTTAGCACCTGTTTACAGAATTCATTTAATTTGAATAAAATGTGATCAACACGTTATGGTTACTTTCTTAGGGCAGCCTTTGGCCTCACTCAAATAGTCCAAGTACAGAATAGTACAGAGAGTCTCCAAGAAATTTTCGGCACCTAAAAATAGCCTTCTAAATCAAGGTCACAGGGGTGCCTGGGTGGCTAAGTCGGTTAAGCATCTGCTTTCAGCTCAGGTCATGATCTCAGGGTCCTGGCATCGAGCCCCACATCGGGGCTCCCTACTAAGTGAGGAGTCTGCTTCTCCCTCTCCCTCTACCTCTGCTCCTCACCCCTGCTCATGCTCTCCCTTTCAAATAAATAAAATCTTTAAAAAAATCAACGTCATAGTGAGGATTCCAAGAATGAGGAAAATTATCTTTTCAAAAGCAAAGTGTGAATCCCAAAAGGTGAATGGGATTTTTGTACCTGGAATGAGGCAGAATGTTTCTTATAAGGGGCTTCTCTGTGATTCAGTGTTTTGGGTTCATGATTAACTTAGTAAAATATGTATAAATTAAAAGGTCCAGAATAATTCTATGCACCTTGGATGGCAATGATCAGAATTTAGTTGAAAACCATTTTCATCTCCAATTTCTGGCTCGTAGTCAAGCGGTATATACTTATTAGTAAGTCTGCCCCTTTAATCAGTTACATGCCTCACAGTCTCATTTGATCTCTATGATGATCTTTCAATATAAATGAACTCATGAGCTTCTGAAAGGAAAATGATTCTCCTGACTCAAATGACAATCCCAAAGAATTGTTATTTATTTATCAAAAAAATTGCTGGGATCACAGGCCGGGTCAGCTGATCCCCGTTTTAGAACTGTGTGGACAGAAGTTTCTTTTTTTTTTTTTTTTTTTTTTTTTTGCCTGATGCCATTGTCCCAAAAGCAAAGCTGCAGACCGTGGTAAATACATGATAAATCTCCAACAAAATAAGAAAATTAACATAAAGCAAACTATTCATTTTAAAAAACTGTTTTTCATCCTGAGATTTTTATCCTGAAATTGAAGAAACAGTAGCTGGTAGAGATTTTTTTTTTTTTTTATGTGCGTGCACATCTGTACTTGACACATTTGAGTTTGCATCTCATTTTCATCTTCTAATTTTTAAAAAAATATATTTTACTGATAAAAATGCAAAATCTGGGGACAACTGACCTAAAACACTTATATCCTTCTCTATTCTCCTCTCAAGACACAAGATTGGACTTCAACTATGAATGATCTAAATTTGTAGAAAGTTCAAAAATTACCTGGATGAAAGATCAAATAACACATCAAAAAGCTGAGATGTATCAATGTGTCAGGGTTCAAAAATAATGACTTACAGTCAGTGATAGGAATGCTTTTCCACTGTGTCTATTTTGAGGGCAAGCCTGAAATTCACAACTTAGCAGAAAAAGTAAAAGATCTGTGGGGAAATGTGAGGAATTTGTCATTGCTCAAATCCAGTGCTCAGCCTTGGGCTGAATTTAGTATTAATCTTGATAGAGGCATGTTTGCAGTGGACAGAGAATAAGAGAAATGCACGTAGGATTTATCGAGGATGCAGTAAAAAAATCCATTTTTTAGGGCTATTTTTCTTCCACAATAAATGATTAGGGGAGGAAAAAAAGAAAAGCTTAAAATTGGTGTCAAGCTCTTTATTCCAACCATTTGGGATTAGCTGGAAGAGAAATATGTCTGCTTATAATGAATCACTTTTGATGAAGTTGAAAAGAAGGAGGGGAGAAAAGTATCCAGGAAGCAGGGGTTTGGGAGGATTTCCTGAAGTCCCTACACTGCAGTTCACCAATAGTAATGGACTATCAATGAATTTTTACCAACTGAATTTAATACATACGCTGAGTATAGTCCTTAAATTCTATGAGGAAATATATGTTACGAAATGAGAATATACCACTCCTCCCTTTCCAGATAAAGACATTTTTCTCATCTGTTAACAAAACCTAGGATACTGCAAAATGGTGATCTTTGTCAAATTTGGGGGTTTACACTAACTTGTAATTGGGGAATTAGACTAGGAAGCGATTTTGCCCCGTTCCACATTAAAGACAAGCTACATGACACAGGGTTTTTTTTTTTTAAAGACAGAGGCTTCAGTGCAGTTGTTCAAAATTGTCCGTCATTCTACCAAGCACTGGATTGAATCAAGAGGTGTAATTTGGAGCACCTGGGTGGCTCAATCAGTTAAGCCACCAGCTCGGTGGTGATCCCAGGACCCTGGGATCTAGTCCCGCATCAGGCTCCTTGTTCAGTCGAGAGCCTGCTTCTCCCTCTCCCTACTTCTTCCTCTGCCTGCCACTCTCCCTGCTGGTGCTCTCTCTTTGACAAATAAATAAATAAAATATTTAAAAATAAATAATTAAATAAATAGGTGTTATCTGGGGGGAAAAGGCATCTACCATGATATATTTTCCTTTTTCAAACTCATTTCTAATTGTTCTCAGGATGCTCCCCATCTTGTTCTTAGTTGGAGTGATTAGTGCTTATCTTTTACTTTGCACATTTTAATAACCGCTTGCCTCAGAAAAAGCATGCACTCAGTCTCAGTGAACTTCTAACAAGGAAGTTTCAAGACAAGAGGAAATTAAGACAATGGGAAATATGCATTCATGGTTTTAGGCAGTCCTAAGTGTTATGGATATGTTGTTGATAATATATCCCTACTACGTGCAATGTTCCAGTTTATGTCGTTCCAATAACACCAATGAACCACATAGATGACATTGTAGATGATTTGAGATCCTGCTTGACTTTTTGTTTTAAGGGAAATAGAAAGAGACGAACTATTATATGCTTGACCTTCTTGAACCCAATGTCCATAGTGGAAAAGGTTTGAAATGGACTATGTCCATAAGGACCTTCTCCCCACTCCCCGCACAGTTTCCTAGATATAGTGCTTTTAACTTGCATACATGTTTCTGGTCTACTCTTTATTTTTAAAAATCTCCCTACACAGTATCTATAACAGACCCTTCTGCATCCTATAAGCATCAACCTTTAAATTGATAGGGGGTATATATTTTTCCCACCAATCCCCACTAGTTTCATCTTCATCCCCTTCCATGTTGTTCTTAACATTGTTTCCAGAATTATCAGAACACCTCCCTTTGGGGGAAGCTGCTATCTATTTCATCATCACTCTCTAAACTGTTTAGAAAATAGATATTAGCTGAAGTCTGTATTAGTAAGTCCATCACTGATAAGAACTCAGTCCATGACATATTAATTTACTCCTAAGCTTCCAGCTGAGGTCAGACTAACCTGAATGGTATTTGATTACAAAGATCAACAAGTTGGCATGAAACGGGATGGATCATTGAGCAAAACAGTTTATTAGTTCTCCTTAGTACAACGGATGTTTTTAGGAGCTGTGGTTTATAGTCTGTGGCACTGTTTGGTGGACTCCTTCCTAAACCATCAACTATCCAAATCAAAACACTATCAGCACCTTGTAGAATGTAATTCTAGGTTACAGACATTCTCTAAGAGAGATAGTGTCCAGCAGTTCTAGAACATTCCCCCCCATTTTTGTTGATTGAGGACCTCTTATTATTTAATGTCACATATTTCACGTAAACTATTGACTATTAGGAGAAAGTTTATCGGTTTCTAGATAATATTTTTTTCCTAGCTTTGAGGCTGAAAAATATTTCATATAATTCATATAGTCAGAGGAAAGTTCTCAAAGCAATAGATTTTATGATTACCGCCCCCCAACTCCCACATACACATACAAACACACATGCATGCGCTTTGAAAGAATCTCTCAGACTCCAAGAATGTAGCGCTGGAAAGGGACCTTACTGAATTCTTTCCTAATTCGGTAGTAAATATAGCTGAAATTATCTGAGCTCACCAATTTGTTTCAAAGAGTTAAAAGAACATAGGAGCTCTACTTAAGGAGCCTTACTGTAGGAAAGTGGGGGAGAGGCTGGAGATATTAACACTGTAGGAGGGATACTGTGAATAGGGTTACTTGGAGTCGCTGTGGTGAGTTAGACAGCTTCTTTGGTCACCTTCCAAATATTCTCTATTACAGGTAGCAATTTGGGGTTAATTCAGGATTATCAAATCAATCACAGTCGGGCTCAAAATTTCATCGGAAGCTTTTCCTCTGTTCTCCTGCTGACTCTTGACTGGAGTCACAGTGGCAGGGCAGGGAAAAGAGAAACACTTTGTTCTCGTTGCCAGCATGTCCCACAAGCAGGCTAGCTCCTTGCTGCCACTCTGGAAGTTTCATGGGAAGATATTCTTGGAATACATTCTGAGCCAAGAGATCTGAATGAGATCTATCAGGTGTTGAGGGTGGGCCTTCTAGGATCCATGTTACTGCCTGTATGTTATGCCCCACCTGCCACTTCAGTTGCTGTCCACATTCCCAGGGGTCCTCCTAGTGTCTCAGAGAATTCTGTTTTCCTACTCCATCTGGGACGCAGTGTGTCTGTCTGTCTCACTGTTAACACATGTAAGTTCCCAGAGGATCTTCTTTATTTCTCTCTTGCCCTGAGCTGCCAGGCGCTGAGAGCAAATTTCGGTGTACAGCTTACTGTCCCTACATCCCTCTTCCATCCTATCCTTTGTCCCCCTTCACCACGTGCCCACCCCCAACCCCAAACTCTCTTTACATAAAGAAGGAATGAAAGCCAGGTAATGACAACGCAGTTCTACCATAACGTGGACCATCAAATCTGTGTCTCATCCTTGAATTCTTGACCTGTTACCACAGAAGCCGAGACTCTCCATGTGCTGGTCACTGCACAAGAAAACAGGGGCCTAATTTCCGCACAGAAGAGAAGAGCACACATTCTGGGCACTCTGGGTTTAAACAGATATAAGATAGTGGTTGAGAGGATGTCATGTGGATCTCAAATAACTCTGTTCAATCTTAGTTCTGCATTCTATCAGTGGTAATTTACCTAATTTTCCAGTGCCTCGGTTTCCCCACCTGTAAAATAAGAAGGATAATGCTTCCTACTTCCTAGGAGGGTTTTGAGGATTAAGTCCATTCTTATAAGCAAGGCTTTTCACCAAGAGCAACTAATGCATAATAAGTGTTTGGTAATTATTAATAATTATGATTATCAGTTCCCTTAATAGCTCACATATTATTCCGTCATACATCTTTAGCCTTTGGGCACATAATACCAAATCTTTAGCAATTCACTTTGGATCAAGAGGTCAAATGCCATTTAGCAAATTCCAGCATGGACTTAGGTCCCTACTGACATTTATAAATAGCACAAATAAATGTAGTATGGGTTAGGTGTGTAAGTTGTGTGTATCTTCCCTCAAGGCTGGCAGGGTAGGGCTGATAGCCTGACCTCTAGGGCATGAACATCATTCCCCGCTCACACCTGGTCTTTTACACAAAACCGTCGACTGACTAGGCAATCTAGAAATTCCAAAAGTTCAGTGGCAGATATGTTCTTTTGTGAATATTATTCATCTGAACGACGATTTGAAACTTGCAAAACATTGTGAGGGTGGGAAAAGAACTAGGAAGAGCTACGCAAGTAAGGGCATGTCAGTACAATTTCATGGAAGTGCAATTTAGTGATTCAACTAAATTTATACTTACGTCCACACACTGAACATTCACTCTCGGAAAGTTTATTTTTTTTTGCTAACCTTTTATTTGGAACCAAGGAATAAATTTCAATTATTCATTCAATTAATTTCATAAAGAGATACATGGCATGAATTATCAGCCTTTGTATTATGAAAATGCATATGGAGGACATTAGCATTAAAATGAGTATTACAAATACCAGAAATAAAAGCCAGATGCTGTCAAGCTAGGATGTCTACTAGGCCTAGCAGGAGATCTTGGCACAGGCATCAAGATTGTTTTGTTAGTAAATGTGATCATTTGCACTTGGAAGATCTTCAAGCTAAGGATCTACCCCTTCAACTCTAACTGCCTTTCATGACTTAAGTGTTTTATTAAAGAACTTATATTCATGATACTAAATTTACACTTTAAAGTTGAAAAGTCAGCACTTAAAAATTAACTTATTCCTATAAACAAAGAGAAATAAAATTTTAAAAAAATATATAAAAGTGATCATGGCATACATGCATTTCTTGAAATAAACTTTTATTTGCCCATTTTTCCTTTTCTTGTCTTTTTCTCTTTCTTCTGTGTCAACCCTATTCCCCTTCCCACCTTCCCTTATCCAGAAGCCCATGTTAACATAATACGTGCATTTCAGTGGTTTTCTTCAATGGAATATATAGATATGTGTAGATATGTGTACACACAATTACATAGTTAAAAATTATATTCACGTGTCTGCATCTTTCTTTTCTCATTTAATATCTCAGAATAAGTCTCTGAAGTCAAGTGGCCTCGCTACTCTTTTTAATGACTGCACACTAGTTCATGGTGTGGATACACCATAATTTATTCAGCCAGAACCCTACTGAAAGGGTTTTACAATTTTTAAATGAAAAAATTTGCCTTTACTCTGTTTTAATCATTTGTGCCCCAATGGACAATTCTATTGTAAACATCTTAGTGCCTGTCCATGACAAGAACACATAAAGAAATTGTTATTTTCATTTTACAAAGGAGGAAACTATAATTAAGGAAAGGTAAATAAAAGTTTGACAAATGAGGAAATTTTATTTGTTATTATTTTTAAAAGATTTTATTTCTTTCTTTCTTTGTTTATTTATTTAAGAGAGAGGGACAGAGAAAGAGAGAGAGAGCATGAGTAGGGGGAGGAGCAGAGGGAGAAAGACAAGCACACTCCATGCTGAGCACAGAGCCCAACATGGGGCTCGATCTCAGGACCATGAGATCATGCCTGGGCTGAAACCAAGAGTTGGATGCTTAATGGACTGAGGCCACCCAGGTGCGCCTTATTTTATTTTTTTCAGTAAGCTCTATCCTCAATGTGGGACTTGAACTCAGGACCCTGAGATCAAGAGGCACACGTTCTACCAACTAAGCCAAACAAGCACCCCACAAATGAGGAAATTTTAGCTAAAAAAGTGCAAATGGCCACATCATCAGTCCGGTTTGACTCTAATCTCAGGTTTCACTGTGCCACATGACACTCTTTTGTCCTTGTTCTGATTTCCTAAAAATTATAGGCTATTAAATGAAAACATGTGTGACTCGAATTCAACTAAATAGATCAATACCTGGCAGTGGAGGTTAAATATAGTTTAGAAATTTAAGAGGAAAAGATGGATTGCACATTAATTTTTATAAATGGATCTCTTAAGGTACCATGGTTTATTACAGATGTAAGTCTTTTGGAGGCAATATGGCAAACTAGAATTTCAGAGAAACAGTTTCCAATATAAGACACTTCAAATTACCAGGTAAAACATAATGAGCATTGCAGAGTTCTGGTTCTGGGACAGGTGGATTAGACTGAATAAAACTAAACCTCCCACTGACAACTACGTATGAGATGACTCTTGCAACTCATTGAAGAATAACTAACAGAGATGAGACTTGGATGACTGTGATCCTTTAGAAGAGAGAAGCACACAGAAGGCTTCGCATTTATCCTGGCTTTTCCCATGAAGACATTTTCCTATTTTCTGTAGAGGAAATAGAGGCCAAGCAGAAAGTGGTTCACTTATTGGAGTAAAGATACAGTTGGCAGAATGCCACACTGCCACATTGGTTGGGATTTGAGGGACAAAATCCCAGAGAATAGGGAAATACAGAGAAGTCCCCCAAATCTCTAATTCCCATCGAAATCCTTGGTTAATTCCTATGCTAAATGTGTAAGGGCAAGAGTCCAAAAGTCCAGCCAACTACAACATCTCGGAAGCCAAATAGTATAGCAGAAATCTTAGCAGCTGCTTGTTCCTGGGGAGACTATGGTTGGATTTCAATTCCTAACAAGTTGGAGGAGCTTTAGAATATAGCCTAGACTTCCAGTTGAGATTCCCAAAGGACCATGAACTAGGAATAAAAGCACAGACTTGGAATAAAGACCACACTCTAGAAGATTAACCATGGCTTAGGAATAATCTCAAAACTGAAATACACCAACCCCAAAACTCTAAAATTAAACAGCAAGTAGATTATGGTGATCCACTGTCCCTATATGGTCCTTGGAAGAAAATCTCTCCCTTGCTGTGGAGGAAAATGACATCATCAAGAGCCTCTGTATTGTGTCATCTACAGTGTCATGTATCCATTAAAACTTACTAGGACAATTAAAACAGGACTAAATGACCAAAAGACATACAAAATCATATTTTTTATAAAGAACATAGAAACACAACCAAGGAGTTCCACATCATTGATTTTTTTTTTTTTTTTTTTTAGAGATGTTGAGAGTATGTGAGCAGAGGAAGAGGGGCAGAGGGAGAGGATGGAAATCTTAAGCAGACTCCATGCTGAACACAGAGCCCAACGTGGGGCTGGATCTCACAACCTTGAGATCATGACCTGAGCCGATCAAGGGTCAGACACTTAACTGACTGAGCCACCCAGGCACGCCCAGACAATTGATTTTAAATAACTTATGATTAAAATGCTCTTTAAAATGAAGAAAAGATGGAACATTTCATCAGAGAATAGGAATCTAAAGTAAATTTCTAAAACTGAAAAAAATGTTATATCTGACAGTAAAATTTAACTTATTGGTTTAATAGAAGATTAGACAAAGCAGAACAGATGATTAATAGATGGAAAAACAGATCAGTAAAAAATATCAAGATTGAGAGAACAAAAGAAAAAAAAAGGCGAAAAACAAGGGGAAAAAAAAGATATGGGACATATATCTAACACAGCACTATCCGATAGAAATATAATGGAGGCATCAAATGTAAAAAAAGGTTTTTCCAGAAATACAAAATCTGAAAAATTTCCTCACAAGAATACCTGCACTATAGGGAATGTTAAAGGACATTCTTCAGGCAGAGGGGAAAAAATATCAAAGAAATATCAATCTATAAAAATAAAAAATCAGAAATGTTGTCTGAATGATATGGATTGAATATGTACCCCCTAAAATTCATTTATTGATATCAAATCCCAATGTGATGATATTTGGAGGTGGGACCCTTGGGTGGTGATTAAGTCATGAGGATGAAACCCTTATCAATGGGATTAGTGCCCTTATAAGAATAGGCCAGGAAATAGCTTGCTCTTTTTCTGCCATGTGAAGAGAAAGGAGAATTCAGCTATCTGCAACCCAGAAGAATGTTCTTACCAAAACCCAACCATGCTGGCACCCTGATCTCAGACTTCCAGCCTCCAGACTGAGAAATACATTTCTATTGCTTGTAAGTCACCCAGTCTATGGTAGTTGGTTCTATCAGCCTAAATTGACTAAGATATAAGTGTAAATACATAGGATTTTAAAAAATATTTCCTTTTCTATAAGGTAGTAGACTGCTTAAACGATGTAGTAGGGAAGTTGATAACATATGTAGATTTACAATGCATATAAACAAACCAAAAAGGCTAAGAGTGGGGAAATGGAAGTATATTGTTGTTAGTTTCTTACACTACACATGAATGCATATAACATCACTTGACATGAGACTGTGATTAAATAAAAATGTATATGATAGGGGTGCTTGGCTGGCTCATCTGTAGAGCATGCAACTCTTGATCTCTGGGTCATAAGTGTGAGCCCCATGTTGGGGGTAGAGATTATTTGAAAAAATAAACTTATTAAAAATACTATAGATATACTCTAAATCATAAAGGAACCATTAAAATAACAAAACAAAGAGTTATAGCTAATAAAGCCAAAAAAGGAGAGAACATTGAATCATAAAAAATATTCATTTAATCCAAAAGAAAGCA
Source organism: Halichoerus grypus (assembly GCF_964656455.1). NCBI lineage: Eukaryota > Metazoa > Chordata > Mammalia > Carnivora > Phocidae > Halichoerus > Halichoerus grypus. Next base: position 17,933,334 of record NC_135719.1, on the reverse strand, counting down.
GGAAGAGGGGAAAAAGGAAATGAATCATAGCCAAGACAATTAAAAAACAAATAGCAAGGTGGTAGATTTCTGCCCACCATATTAATAATTATATTACAGGGTGAAATGTGTAAATACCTCAATTACAGATCAGAAATTGTCAGATTGGATAAATAAAGCAAGACCCAAATATGCTTCTCATCAGAAACTTACTTTAAAGTATGTATAGTAGTATAAAGACACAAATAGGTTAAAATGTTGGAAAAAGACATTTCATGCTAAGCTTAATCAAGATAATGCTGTTGGAGCACCTGGGTGGCTCAGTCAGTTAGGTGTCTGCCTTCAGTTCAGCTCATGATCCCAATGTCCTGAGATTGAGCCCTGTGTCAGGTTCCCTGCTCAGCGGGGAGTCTGCTTCTCCCTCTCCCTCTACCCCTCCCCCCTGCTTGTGCTCCCTCTCTCTCTGTCTCTCAAAAAATAAAATCTTTTTTTTTAAAGATAATGCTGAAGTGGTTATATTAATATAAGACAAACTAAATTTCAAAGCAAAAATATTACCAGAAATAAAAGTCTTTTTGTAATAATAAGGAAGCCAATTCATCAAGAATGTATAACAACCCAAAATACTTATGCACTTACTAATGAAGCTTTAAAATACATAAAGCAAAAACTGATAGAACTGCAAGGACAAACAGACAATTCCATAATTAGTCTCTCTCTAATTGACTGGACAAGTAGGCAGAAAATCAGTAAGGCTACAGATGACTTGAATAATATTATCAACCATTCTGATCTAATTGACCTAATTCATAAAATATCGCAACCCCAAAACAGCCGAATTTAGATTGTTTTCAACTGCATATGCACCATTTACCAAGATATACCATACTCTGTGCCATAAAATAAGTCTCAATATATTTGAAATGGTTCAAGATGTGCAAAGTATGATTTTTGATCACAATAGAATTTAATTAGCTTACAGGAAAAAAAACTAAAAGAACCCCAAATATTTGGAAATGAAATGGCACACTTCTTTATAAACCACAGAACAAAGAAAAATTAAAGGGATTTTAGAAAGTCTTTTGAACGGAATGAAAATAAAATCATAAATTCTGGTTTCAGTTCTAACATGTAAAGAGCTTGCAAGATGTCACTCTCATCTTTACAACAGAAAAAACGGAACAAACCCAAAATCAATGACTTTTCTTGGGCTCCTCAGAGAACAGAGATCAAAGGACAAGCTGCCATTCCAAAACTGGGGAGAAAAGCCAATGCAGGGAGTCACAGCTGAGGTATACATACCTGGAGCAGACCTGCTAGAGTCATAAACTGGTAGGAACACATCATGGTAATTTTGATGAATTGCTGGAAGCTGAGTGTGGACTGGTGTGAGAGGGAAAAATCCCGGCTGCTTCAGTCTTGGAGAAACCCTAAAGTTTACCTCTAGGAACTCCATCAGATTCTCACAGTCACAAAGTCCCTTTTGTGACTTTGGAAGGAGAAGGGGAAGATTCTTTATTGTGACATATTCTCCAAGAGGGCTCTGTAACATAGCACTGCCTTCCAAGGGGCAGAAAAACTATATCCATCTTGCCTTATCTCAGATAGAGAAAATAATTTTTCCCATTTCAACTCCCACTTGCCTTTCTGTTTCGCCAAAGCCATGTGGAAGGGGAAGGGGGAATTATACCTCTGAAGAAACACTTGTGAACATCCATAGCCCAGATAAACAGGTCCACTACCAGGCTGAAAATAACCCATAAGATTGTAAAATGCTTTCCCTCACCCATACCTTGCTACCACACTGACAGAGCTTCAGTATAACAATGCAGTACAGTTGAACTAGCAGCCAGATGCAGCCGTCTCTGAGAAGGAGCCCCTAGGGAAGGATGCAAAGAAGGGAGAGAGGGAGAAAGAAAAAAAGGAAGAACTTTAATAATAAAACCAGATAGATATTACAAGAAAGGCAAAATACAGACTGATAACTCTCATGAGCACGGATGCAAAATTCTAAACTAATCATTAGCAAATCAAATCCAACAATGGGTAAAAATATTTATACACCACAAACAAGTAGGGTTTATTGCAGTTATGAAACGCTGATTTCACAGTAAAAAACCAATCAATGTAATCCATCATATCAACAGCCTAACAAAGAGAAATCATATGATCATGTCAACGGATGTAGAAAGAGTATTTGACAAAATCCAACAACCATTTTTGATAATAACTCTAAGCAAACTAGAAGTAGAGGGAAACTTTATCAACCTGATGAAGATTGTCTATGAAAACCCTGCAGCTAACATTATATTAAATGGTGAAAAAATGGATGCTTTCCCCCTGAGTTTGGAATCAATGCAAGGATGGTCTTTTCTCACCATTCCTATTATACATTGTAGTAGTGGTCTCAACTAGTGCAATAAGACAAAAAAGAAAAAAAGGTGTGTAGATTGAAAAGGAAGAAATAGAATCTTTATTCATAGATGACCTAATAGTTCATGTAGAAAATCCCAAGGAATCTACAAAATAACTCTTGGCAATAGTAAGCAAGTATGGCACATGTAACAAGGCTAATATACTAAAGTCAACTGCTTTCCTGTATGCCAGTAATGAACAATTGGAATTTAAAATTAAAAAAAATATTACTGAAAGTAGCATCAAAAAATGGAATACTTATATGAATCTAAACAGGATCTACATGTGGAAAACTACAAAGCTCTGATGAAAGAAATCAATATCTAATCAAATGGAGAAATATTTTATATTCATGAATTGGAAGACTCCATATTCCTTTATATATTTTGAGGCTCTGTAGAAAGATACATACATGTTTATAATCATTATATATTCTTGATGGAATAACCCTTTTGTCAATAACGTCCTTTGTTTCTGTTTTGGAACCTCCAGGTCTCCACGAAGGGAGCGCATCAAATCCCACACAAATGAGGGGCTCACCTCTGCAGAAAGAGTCTGGCCGGTGGCGGTGACTAACTCCACTGCGCCCCGAGGGGACCAAAGGTGTGTCCTTTAAAAAGCCAAGAACTCCTGGGGCAAGCCGCCCGCCCTCCGTGCGCTCTCCAGGACTACCCGCCTCCGATTTCGGCCTCCCGACCTTGGCACCCCTTTTGGATTCCGGAACCCGCAGCTCCCGGGAAGGAGCTCCACTGAATTCCTATCCCGAACCCGCAGGGTCCCCAACGCCTCACCTCGGTGGCAGGCACACGCCCGGCCCCGGAAGAGAGCAGGCGGCGACCCCCGCGCCCCTTCCGCGCGCGCTGCCAGCTGAGCCCGGCGCCCCACTCACCTGTCCGAGGCTGCGTCGCGGGGGCTGCCGACCGGCCGGCGCGCGCCCCTCACCTGCCGGGACCCGCCGCCGCGGCAGCTCGCACGCGCAGGAGCAGCCGGGACGCGGCGGGGGCGGGGCACCTCCGGGGCCGTCCGACTTCCTCGGCCCCCGCTCGCCAGCCCCGCCTACAGGGGGCGGAGGCGGCCGCGCGTCACCTTGGAGCCACCTGCCACCGAAGCGCCGCCGCGGCGGCCGCTGGTTCCGCGGGCGGCTGGTCCTGGGCCCCCGCGGAGCGAAGAGGAAGAGATCCCTCATAACGCACTCCTCTGGCTTGGCTCGAAAGAAAAGGAAGATGTGCCCCCGCAGTCTGGCAGGGACTAGGGGAGCTGAGTTCAAAGTGAGGAAGGAGGAGAGGTGTGCCTTGCCAACTTAAAATTGCTGAGTAACAGGTCTTCGCGGATACTCAGAGGGGTGCCCGCTTTGTGCCATGGCTCCCTAAGGGATCAGTGGGGAGAGGGCAGCCTGCGTTTTTACCACCCTGACCCTGGCAAGGAAGTACCAGAACCAGGCACCCCATTAAATCCCTGCCATGCATGCGCGATTGTGGGTGCAAGTCGGCCACCCAGACGCGCTGAGCTCTTTGTTTGCTGAGCCTTGGTTCCTGGTCTGGAAAGATTAGGCCGATTTCCGTGCCCAGCGCGTTGAGTACTCCTACTCAGAGACCCTTAGAGATCCTTAGGTCCGATGATGGGCACTAAGGCACTCAGCAAATATTTGACCTTGCTTCCTTTCCCTTGAATTCTTTTTCTCCCTCCTTCCTCTCCTCTTCCTGCTGTACTCTTCTTGCACTTTATTTACTCTTGATCTCTGCCTGGTCACTTTCTTTTCCCTTGGATTGAAGAGCCCATGTCTTCCGTGTACCGAGTCTGCCCTGCAAGGCGCTGGGTGGTTTAGGAGGGATATGCGGGATATGATCCCTGCCTCCCGGGAGGTCAGAAATACACACCCGGCCACCCCCACGGAACAGCAGAAATTAGATACAAGAGAGTTATAGGAGCTAAACTGGGTGTGGGACAGACTGGCATTCTATAGGTTGTGGGGGTGGGTGGCCTGTGAGCTGGAGAATTTAACTGGTGTAACTGGTGGTTAAGAGCCTAGGCTCCAGAGTCAGAAAGACCTCACCCGAGTCTTGCCTTGGCAACTGATGGTATGAACCTGAGAGTTCACTTAATGCCTCTGAATTTCCACTTTGTCTTTAATAAATTGGGATGCAAATAATAGCTATTGTATAGATTCTGAGAAATAATTAAGTGCTTTTCATGAAGTACTTAACCGCAGTGTCCTGGCCCATGATCCGCACTTATTAAACGTTGGCTAATGAGAAGAATAGTATGGTAAGAAATGTTGGGGGCCAAGAGGAAAAACATTTAGAACACATGGCCAAAGCAGAGCTGCCGTCTTCATGCAAAGAATACTTAGAGTAGCAGCTCCCTGTGAATGAACAAAACGGCTCACCGCTCACTGATCTCTGGACTCGGCCTACAACACGGGATCCCATTTAATTTTCACAAACCTGTGAAACAGTTCATAAAACTAAGGCAGGAATCCAAGCTATATGCCCACACAGTAGATTAAAACATTCTGGGCCTTGGTTAAGTTTTGTGTCCATAATGTCTCATTTCTTATAGGCTCTTTCTTCCCCAGTGATAAAAACTAATCACTTCTCTTAAGAACCAAGCAAAGCCTAACATCATGTTATTTCACCTGAACAAACTGTATTTTAGTATATGGCATAAATGTCAATTTTGTTAAATGAAAGAGAATTGCAAATTGAGTCAGAAGGAGTAGGCTCAGAGGACCAGCATTTAAAATGCGGGGCCCGGGTGGCTGGGTGGGTTAAGCATCTGACTCTTGGTTTTGGCTCAGGTCATGATCTCAGGATTGGGAGATCGAGCCCAAGTCGGGGTCCCTGCTCAACGCAGTCTGCTTGAGATTGTCTCTCTCCCTCTCCCTCTGCCCCTCCCCCCCCCACTTGTGTGCACGCTCTCTCTCTCAAGTAAAATAAATAAATAAAATCTTTAAAATGCATGTAGGGTCATTGTGCTGTTTCCTGCTCATGTTTTGTACAGCTCTGAAGTGCACATTTGGGCAAGGTGTGCTCAAGGAGGCTTGTGTCCCCAACAAGCTGGAAACTTCCACGGTCACTTAATGATGAAACATGGCAGGGGAAAAAAGGACGGAATTAGCAGCACCATGAAAAGTGTTATTGGACTCTAAAGGGCGGAAATTAAAAATGAGAAAGCGAGTGATCAATGAACAGTATGGAGAAGCAAGCTAGAATTTAAATTGGCAAGGAAAAACTACTAGAAACCATCAGGGAAAGAAAATCAAAGTGTGAAGATAAATAATATAGACAATAAGTCAAAGGGGCCCAATATAATCAAAGTTCATACTACGTGTAGGTGTAATGTAAGTCAGACGAGAAAATGGATTTTTCTTCTTTGTGATCACTCCTCTCTCGAGGTGTACCTGTCATTGCAGCTTTTTGAAATACAGAATACTCTGCCTAATGGAGAGATTAGTAGCCTACCATTGCGCTTTATCTGACTATTATTCTCTGAGAATAAGAAAGCTAATTAGCTCATGCCTTTAAATTTAACGCAGGTAGATACCACATGTTCAATGTGACTAAGGAAAATATAATGAAAAAAGAGTTATTTGTAAGAGCTAATGTTTTGTGTTAATATGCAGTATCTCTATAACATGAGTCCAAAACAGAAGTTATGGTGATCTGCCTAGAAGAGTAGTATTTATTCCATCAATATCTTTTCTCTTGTAGTCTCATGCTACATTCTGCTCACGTTTTCCTATACGTGCCCTTTAGTTTCCCATCAGTCTTCTGACTAATTCTTTCACTCCAAGTGCCTAGATTCATTGTCAGCAAAATGTAGTCAAATTCTATCCCTTCAAGGTCCAAAATACTGTCTACTCCTGAAAGAAGCCCCTCTTTTCTCAACCAGAAGCAATGCCTCCTCCCAAGAACTCTCAGAGCAATATCCTTGCCAATCTTATAAAGCTTTAATGAAGAAGAATTGCTTTCATCTTTATGGGAACAGTTATTTGGGGTACCTGTCTTATCTTTCATACATTCATTTGTTTTGCAAATGTTTCTGGAAAACCTTCTCGATTCAAGGATAAACTCTAGAATGTAAGATTTTTGATTTTAGATTCATGCATACTCAACATGTTAATTACCTATTGATAGGTGACAAATTACTTAAAAACTGAATGGCTCAAAGCAACAAGCATTTACGATCTCAGAGATTCTATGGGGCAGGAATCCTGGTGTGGCTAGGATGGATGTTTCTGGCTTAACATCTCTCATGACGTTGCAGTCATCTCAAGGCTCAAATGGGGCTGGAGAATCTGCTTCAAAACTCACTCACAGTTGTTGGCAGACCACCATTCCTCACCATATGGGCTATTCCATAGGTGGCCTATGGGTCCCCATGTCATGGCCACTGGTGATCAAAGAGAGAAAGAAAGAGACCAAGATGGAGCCACCATCTTTTTGTAACTTCATCTTGGCAATGACATCTGATCACTTCTGCCATATTCTCTTTTATTAGATGCAAACCAATAAATTCATCACATATGCAGGGAGAGGGTATGACACAAGAACATGAACACCAGGAGGCCAGGATTATAAACTTAGACACCTCTTACCATGCCTAATTACCACACACAATAAGTGTGTGATGAATAATCTGTTTAGGATTCTTGAACCTGTGAGTTTATGGTTTTCATTGAATTTGGTTATGATAAAAAAAAATTTCAAACATCCTTTCTTCAAATATTTTATGACCCCATTTTTTTTCATTTTGAAAACGGTATGTATATACACTTAATATACTCATATATAATACACGTATATTATAATACACACACATATATATGTGAGGCCACTTAATGTTGTCCCAGAGCTCACAAATGCTCTGCTCATTTTTTTTCCCTTCTTTAGGCTTCTATTTTCTGTGTGTTTCATTCTATATGGTTAGGTTAATTAATTTTTCCCTGCAATATCTTACCTGCTCTTAATCCTATCCAATGTGTTTTTCAACAGACATTTTATTTTTCATTTTGAAAATTTTGATTTTGGTTCTTTGTATATCTTTTATTTTTCCTATCTGCTCATTCTCTCTTCCACTTTGTTAAATGTAGAAAGTATATTGATAATACTGTTTATCTTCCTTGTCTACTAATTCTTATCATTTGTTTTGCTTCCGGGTTTTTTTCTATTTATGAATTTTTTCTACTTGCCATGGGTCTTTTTTCCTGTTTCCCTGCCTGCCTTGTCAATCTCGATTAAATGCCATGCAGTGTGAATTTTATGTTGCTTAGTGCTGAATTTTTTAAATGATTATTCCTTTAAGTATGTGGGGGCTTTTTTTTTTTTTTTTTTTTTCTGGAAAGCGGATTAAGTTTGCTTGGAAATAGTCTGATTCTCTTGAGGGTTGTTTTTAAGCTTTGTTGGGTGGATATGGAACAATCTCTCATCTGGGGTTAAACCCTCCCAGGACTCTCACCCTGTATTAGGAAATCTTGCCTTACTGTCTTATGGGAACTTGAACTATGTCTGGCCCTGTATGAACTTCAGGGATTGTCCCACCTGCTTCTGCTGGTGATTCTTTCCTCATCTTGGCAGTTTCCTTATACACATGAACTGATTAGCATCAGCTCAGCACTTGAAGGGAATCCTTTGCAGATCTCTGTACTCTCCTCTCTTCCTGTCTCTCTGTAGATCTTTCCTCTGTATACTCCCCCCTCAACACACACAAATTATGGCTACCTTGGCCTCCCTAATCTTTCCTCAAATAAGAGAAGTCATCGGGCTCTGCTTGGTCTCCCCATCCCCAGGCTGTGGACTGGAAATTCTCCAGAGAGTAAGCTGGGGCAATCACAGATCTTACCTCATTTATGTCCCTTTTCTCTGGGATCGTAGTACTACGGTATCTCTTGTCTAATGCCTGAAAACCATTGTCGCATATGTATTGGTTGTGTTTTTTCTCTTTTAGCTGTGGGAGGGTAAATCTAGTTTCTTTTATTTCATCATGGCCAGAAGCTGAGGTCACATCCTATAGATATTTGACTCCATCTCAAACATATAGCCTCTCAGTGACTTGCATAACGTGTATTCTCTGTGAGAGAAGAAACATAATTAAAACCTTTTTTTAAAGATTTTATTTATTTATTTGACAGAGAGAGACACAGCGAGAGAGGGAACACAAGCAGGGGGAGTGGGAGAGGGAGAAGCGGGCTTCCCGCGGAGCAGGGAGCCCGCCGCGGGGCTCGATCCCAGGACCATGGGATCATGACCTGAGCCGAAGACAGACGCTTAACGACTGAGCCACCCAGGTGCCCCTAAAACATTTTAATTATAGAGAAATATACTAGGACTCAGGATATCTGAGTTCATAACTTCATTCTTCATCAAATCATAGTGTCATTTTTCAGGCAGTCAATTTCCTGAAGAGAGATTGGACCAGATCAAAGATTCCTAGTATTTTAGCCAAAAAGTTCACTGTATTACTATTACTATTTTCAATTCGGTTACAATAAATATCTTGCTGGCACCTCTGATAAGCAGGTCCAGCCCTCTTACAATGTCATTAGCATGCTGTCAGAGGGCTCGTGGCCATGACATCATCAGTGTTGATTCGCTGAGTTGACCAATTCTAGCTGAATGCAAAGAAATAGCAACTTAGACCACCTATGCCATCTTATTCTGAGGAATAGTCTACTTGCTAAGTATAAACCTTTATGAGCCCAGTGCTTGAATCTTAATCAGTCTTTGCCTCAATACTAAATAGTATCTTTGCCCAAGTAGGAATGATATTTAAGATTTCACACAGGGCTCACCACTCGGAATATTGGCCTATCTCTTTAATATCAACCACGCAAATTTCCAGGTCCCAATGACACTTTAGCAAAATTTCTAGGTCAGGACACTGCTTTTCATTCTCTTTGAACTATACCAAAAACATGCTGATTTTTCCTCAAGACACTTGGACAAGAATTCATTGCATTCTAGATTCATAGAACCTAAAGCAATTGGAAAATGAAGCCACCAAGCATGAAGTCACTGAGTAAATTGGCCTTCCAAGGTAACTGGCAAGCAATCCAAGATATGGCTCATGATCTGAAGCACCCTTACACGTCTTCCATCTGTCAGCCTAACAAAGGTGCAAATGTATCATCAAAAGGTTTCTGTAAAAGGGCCAGGCTCTCTATTACTGTACTCAGGTGGGTAATCCCAGTATATCCAATTATCTTTGACTAACAGTCTTCCTGTGCGTCCCAAATCCAGCTTAGCAGCTCCTGTCCTATGGCTGACTTCACACTTCGAGAGCCATTTGCAGAACAAACAACATCAGTCATGTGAATTTCCACTTCAAATTAGCTCTCTTTCCTAATTTATCCATATATCTCCATGGAATTATTATTCAAGTTAATTAGTCCTTTTTCTGTTTAACCAATATATCTTATAATCTGAACAACAAAACTTCAAACATGAGTCTGTCGAAGCTTGTACTATATTTCAGTTGTTTTTCTGACCCACACTGGGGAAGGAAAATGGTCCTAAGGAGAGCAAAAGCAATAATAAGCAAATAGACAAAAACAGCAAACCTGGTATAGAATAAAATCTCAAGGTCAGCCATTTATTAGCTGGTGACTTGAAACAAATTAATTTCCTTTCTATGTGAGTTGGAAATGCTATCTACAGCCAAAGATTCATTTTTGGTTAATAAATATTTTGACTGTATCTGAACCAAAGTGAACTCCCAACAAATTGAATATTTGGATACAGTAGTGATAATAGTGATGATGAAGATAAGGCTCATTCCATGTAAATTCCTTAAATTTGTAGGGTTTTTTCAACATTTTATTATGAAAAATTTCAAACATACAACAAACCTGTAAAACTTACCATGGAAACCTGTATATCTACCACCTAGATTCCACTAGACATTTTGTTACATATCTATACAACCATGTATCTCTCTATCCCTCCACCAATCTGTTAAAGTTGGAACACATTTCAAAGTAAACTACAAACATTCTTATTGCCCCCATCGACCCCCCTCCCTCCCATGTATTCTCTTAACTAGAGTTCTTTTTACTTTGACTAGATTTTTTCTTCTTTCAATATAAATCTTATATACATTCAAGTATACAAATCTTAAGTGTAAATTCACTGAGTTTTGATGAATAAGTACATCTGGGCAACCAAGAAACAGGACATTATCTTCACCCTCCAGACTTCCTTTCTCCAGTCAATGCTTCTCTGCCTTATACACACACACACATAATCATGCACACACATAGACAGTCTACTCAGTTCTGACAGTTTATCACAGATTAGTTCTGCTTATTCTAGAACTTCAAATAAATGGGATATTATATTTGTACTCTGTTGTGTGAAGGCTTTTTTTTTTTCTCTTCAGGGTTTTTAAGATTCATCCATTCTCCTCTGTGTATCAATAATTTGTCCTTTTGTTGCTGAGTAATATTCTGTTAATAGAATATGATATGTTACAGTTTGTTTATCCCCTCTGTTGACAGACACCTGCCAATTTCCAGTTTGAGGCTATTATCAACAAAGTTGCTATAAACATGTTTGAACAAACCTTTTTGTGAACATATGTGTTTCTTTATTAGGTTTTTAGTTGGTCGGGGTTGGAGGTCTTTCCCTTCTGTTTTATTCCCCAAATACTTATTGAATAAATGATTTTTTTAAAGATTTTATTTATCCATTTGAGAGAGAGAGATTGAGAGAGAGCGAGCATGAGGGGGGGAGGGTCAGAGGGAGAAGCAGACTCCCTGCGGAGCAGGGAGCCCGATGTGGGACTCGATCCGGGACTCCAGGATCATGACCTGAGCCGAAGGCAGTCGTTCAACCAACTGAGCCACCCAGGCGCCCCCCCAAATACCTATTGTAATGTTGAAAAGAAAAGCTTCACATACACATGCGTGTGCATACACACACACGTACACACACACACACATCCCTAGTAGCAAAGGCATTAAAAGAACAAAATAAAAGTTGACAAGTGTTTAAAGCAGAGAGCTGCTCTGCTGCCCTCCATCTGGGACTTGGGAGTCGGTGCCATATTTCAGGAGATCTACAACAGAGGCTGGGAGACTAAGTGTTGCTGCCTCGCTGACAGGCACTCACTGCGCCACGCTGGGAACGCCCTCCATGACCCCTCATGGCATCAGCCTTCCAGTAGGGAAACGAAGGGAGGGGGCCAAATGATCATTAAGATACCACAGCGATGAATGAAAGCAATTTTAGAATATTCATTCAAATAAAATAATTACACTCTATCTTCTCTTTCAAATTTCCTTGGGATTTCTGAGTCATCAAAAATTGAGAACTTTGGGGGCACCTGGGTGATTCAGTCGGTTAAGCATCTGTCTTCAGCTAAGGTCATGATCCCTGGGTCCTGAGATTGAGTCCCGCGTGGGGCTCCCTCCTCAGCGGGAAGCCTGCTTCTCCCTCTCCCGCTCCCCCTGCTTGTGTGTTCTCTCTCTCTCTCTGTCAAATAAATAAAATGGTTTTTAAAAAATTAGAACTTCGCCTCAATTCTCCAGTGATTGCAATGGAAGTATTACTTTTATTGGTCTCACTGTGCACTAGACCCAGCTTTCCAAGCAAATAACACTCCCCAGTCCCAAGGTCATGTAGCCAGTACATACTGAAATTTGAACCGAGATTGGTCTGAATCTAAAATGTGGTCTGAAGCATTTCAAATAGGCCTTTGTAGATAGCCTGAGCTCTTCGACTATCTGGGGGAGTTAGCAGGCATGCATTAAGGATTACTAATGCTAATGATAAACCACCTCCGCTGAAAGCCTTCTCAGCATCCTATAAATGGTGAAGATTGCTCCTGGCTTCGTAGTCAGGAAATAGCTGCATTTCCTCCTAAGCAAAAACCAGCTGGGTTCTGGGTCTTAATGGATAAGGCCACAGCTGCCTTCCTCAGACAAAATACTGCTGACTTTAGACTGGAACTCAGCCTTCTCTACAGCTCTGTTACGATATTCAATAGGTAGACCGATGTTCTGTCTAATTTCATCTCAGATTGCAAGATCCTTTCCTTCTAACTCCCCCACATATTTGAAATCCAGTGTCAATTCTATTTTATGAACATTTTTTAAAAACTTTATTTATTTATTTATTTAGAGAAAGTGCAAGCAGTGGGAGGGGCAGAAGGACAGGGAAAGAATCTCAGGCCGACTCCATGTTGAGCACAGAGCCCGATGCAGATGTGGAGCTTGATCTCAGGAACCTGAGATCATGACCTGAGCCAAAATCAAGAGTGCAAGGCTTAACCAACTGAGCCACTCAGGCACCCCTATTTGATGAACATTTACTACACATCTATTTCAGGATAGGCATGGGGAATGCAAAGATGAATGCAATAGCATGCATATCCTTATTAAAGGATACTTTTTTAAAAAATGGCAACATCGTGGCTGTTATGCAGATGTAAAATGAACAAATGTCAGAGATTCCATTTCACTTGTTACTAATGAGGGGACCCTGCTAAAATGTTACAACCTGGTTCAAAGGGGGAAGCCAAAAAAACATACCAATTTATATTGATCTTGGTTTGCCAGGAAACTTTCCCCCATACGGGGAGGGCAAGGAGAGACTGAAGAAACAGGCAGGCCACTCCTAATTGGCAGGTTGGGCAGGTTTAATAAACAAGGGAACTTACATACCAAGCTTGCCTTGTGCAGCCCCAAGATAAGTAGATATCTACACCTGCCTTGAGAATCTGAAAAGTTTCCATAGAGGCCTTAATGAGGTTCAGTCATGTATACTGTCCAGATGACATCAACAACACCTTTCTCTCTCAAGGCTACATCCTGGAAAAGGCTCCCACTGTGGGAATAGTAGGCAAAGCATACATTCCAAAGATAGCGGGTGAGGAGCCTCCAATGGCCCTAGTCTAGCTTGAGGGTCAACTAGAAGTTACGTCTTCTTGTTGACCCTCTCAAAACACGGAGTAGGATAATGTTGAAATGAACTTGCAGATGGATGCAAAACCACCTTTTTGCTTGGTGGGAGGGAGAGTTGTCCTTTCAATGGACAGACTTCGTTTATGTAACTAGACACAACAACTGTTTTGCATTGCTATTAATTATCTAAAATTCACCAACTTATAAAATAGTGCAAGGGCAATGAAAGGCTAAGATCAGATAATCTGGAAGGATTTTCATAGACAATGCATCCTCTTCCGTGGAAGCACATATTTTTCTCTACACCTTTATGAAGAAAGATATTAACATTTATTGAGTACCTTTGGGTCAGCTCAGTGCTAAACATTATGAAATTCTCCTAGTCACCTTGGAAGATTAGTTATTACTACCTAATTTTATGATTCAAATCAGAGAAATGTTCAGAGTCTCTGCTAGTAAATTGGGAAGCTGGGATTTATTTATATTTAAATCTAATGATTCCCAAAACTACTTTTCAACCTATAGAATATTGCTGCACAAGGAAATTAAGGCGTAATGGTAGGGACAGATGTGTAAACAGTAATTATATGCTGTGCGTTACACTGGATATGTGTTTGCACAAGGGCACCAAAAAAAAAACAACTCCAATGTTACCTTGTCCACTGTCCAGCTCTTCTTGCCACATAGACGCGGGGGCTTTTATTTTTCTAAATACTTTTTGTTTTTAACTTGAATTACTTTAATTTCACATTTCTTTCTGACTTTTTTTTTTCCTTGGAAGGGAACAATGAAATTCAGAGCAAAGAGGCAACGATTTAAGAGTATCATCTGCTTAGATAACTTTATTCCTTTTATTCACCCATCATCCTCGTCAGCTATAAATTTTCTTTGTAGACACTTCAATTTCAGCAAGCTACAAACATCCTTTCTCAGAATCATTTTTAAGCTTTTTAAATAACCTGTTTTAGAGTAATATTAGATTGACAGAAAAGTCACAAAGACAGTCCACAGAGTTCCTGCACACCCTTCATCCAGGTTCCCCCATGGATAACATCTTCAAATACCATGGTACATTTTTCACAATTAAGAAACTGTCATTGGTATTTACTATCATTTAAACTCCAGACTTTATTTAGATTTCATCAGGGTTTTGGTTTGTTTGTTTGTTTGTTTTGTTTTAATTAACAGGCTCTTTCTGTTCCCAAATTCATTCCAAGGACCACATTGCACCTCGATGTCATGTCTCCCATTTCCTTTGGTCTGTGATGGTTCCCTTGTTATTCACAACCTTGACAGTTTTGAGGAGTACTAGCCTGGTGTACTGTAGAATGTCCTGCCATCTGGGCTGGGCTGGTTTTTCTTTTGACTAGATTGGTGTCTAATTTTTGGTACAAAGTACCTTTATTGTCACATCCTGTTGCAGAGGTACGGACGGGATCCAGGATATCCACATATCACTGACAATGTTTCCCTTCACCCTCCTGTGATTTCTAAGAAATTTTAAGAATAATTTTGGATGTTGTCTGGGTATTTCATCACAATGGAGAGCACGAAGTTTAGAGAGTGGGTATGGTCCTCTGCTGTGTACTCTGGCAATTTCCACTGACCCTGAGTCAGTGACCTGGCATGCTCTACTGTCAATATCCTTCTCCCAACAGGAAAGGACAAGAAAACCACCAGCCCTATTAAATGGTGCTTGGTTGATCCCAGCACAAGCCAGAGCAGGAGGAACACACAGGCTTCCAGTAATCTGCAGAGAAGTTCTGCTAAGTCATGCCTCGCCCCTCCTACAGCAAGCCCAGGAGAGTGTGAGAGCATTTCTCCGGCAGATGCATGGCCCCACTGCAGTGACATAAAAGGCTCAAAATTAAGGAGACCAGCTGTGTCTCAGAGACTCAGGCTCTCCCAGTCCCTTCGAACTCATGCAGTTATGGATAGATTTTTACAAAAGTCTCTGTAATCCTCTTTTTAAGGATGAAAGGTCACATGTCAGACAGACCTTCCTCCATGAAGTCATGTGGCACAGGTCTTTTCTTTTCTTTTTTTAAATTTTATTATGTTATGTTAATCACCATACATTACATCATTAGTTTTTGATGTAGTGTTCCATGATTCTAAAATACAGGTACAACCAGGGCTCCTGGGTGGCTCAGGTTAAGCGTCTGCCTTCTGCTCAGGTCATGATCTCAGGTCTTGGGATCGAGCCCCACTTTGTGCTCTGTGCTCAGTGGGGAGTCTGCTTCTCCCTGTCCCTCTTCCCCTCCCCACCCCTCACGCACTCTCTCTCTCTCTCAAACAAATCAAATATTTAAAAAAATAAAATACACGTACAACGAATGAAAATTAATCTCTTTTCAAGTATTTTTTTTCTTCACATATATAGTCAGTACATTGGCGGTTTTTCTTCATCAAAATGCCAGATTTTAAGAAAATAGATCTGTGTGCATCGATCTTTTCATATAAAACAGAGTTCTTTCATTTTTAGGTGAGTTTGGGAGGGGACAAAGAACAAAGGAAAGTGAACATAGTGTTTTTTTTTTGTTTTTTTTGTTTTTTTTTTGCTTATTTTACGGGTGGTTTAAAATGGGCCATGCCTACTTCCTTTCGGGAGAAATATTAAAGGGAACTGAATGCCCCATATTAAAGGAATATGCTTGAATAAATCATTAAGTTTGGCACTGGGCTGCTGGCCCCTGCACCTGCCTGTTGCACGCTGGAGCTCCAGGGAACGGTGGCCCTACGCCTATACAAATGACAAGGATTTGCTGCCAGGAATGACAACTTCACTAAAGGACCCATTTCCCAGTGCTATCTATAGATGGGCTTTTGCTGTGTTTGCTGTTTTAATTGGTGAGTAGGAAGACTTACACAAATAGAACCATTTAATGAAGCCTTAAAAGTAAAAAATATTTAGCAAATTTATTAACTAGTTGAATTGTGTTTTCGTTAGAAGGACTAACTTAGAAAAATTGTTAAAGCACTCTTTCACAAAACACTGTAAACTTTAAAATCAATTTCATTGGGATCAATGTATTAAATATGTTATTATTAGAAAGGAATCTTACACTAGTCTTCATTGTAACCCTTAGAGAATATCGAGGTATAGTTGACCTTTAATAACATTTACCTATTAAAGTATGCAATTTAATAAGTTTTGACATATTTGTAAAATGTTCTTATTTAATTGTTGACCTATAATAAAATGTATGTGTTAACGTATACCGTTATTAAAGTTTTGAATTATTTATACATCCACGAAACCATCACCACGATCAAGACAGTGAACATATCCATCTTCCAAAGTTTCCATGTGCCCCTTGGCAATCCCTTCCTTGCTTTCTATGACTGTAGATTAACTCACATTTTCTAGAGTTTATACAAATGAAGTCTACAGAAGACATTCTATGTTTATCTGGCTTCTTTCACTCAGGATAATTAGTTCTCAATTCATACACTAGGTTGTAGTGTATACCAACAGCTCATTCAGTTATATTGCTGAGTTGTTTCCATTGTGTGGATATACCATAACGTGTTTATATATTCACTTGGTGATGAACAATTGGATTCTTTCCAATTTATAGCAATTATAAATAAGGCTGCTGTGAATATTTGTATACAAGTATTTGAAAGAACATACGCTTTCTTTTCTCTTGAGTAAATAGCTAAAGTAGAATGGATCATATGGTACGTGGATGTTTAATTTTTAAAGTAACTTCCAATGATTTTCCAAAGTGCATGTACCATTTTACATTTCCAATAGCAGTATAGGAGGGTTCCAATTTCTCCACCCACTTGCCAGTACTTTGTATGGTTTTTAATTTTAGCCATTCTAAAAGGTATGTAGTGATATCTCCTTGTGGTTTTAATTGGCATTTTTAAATGACTTGTCAAAATCTAGCATGTTTGTATGTACTAATTTGCCATCAATATATCTGCTATGGTAAAATATTTGATCAGACTTTCTGCTCATTTTTAAAATTGTGCTGTTTCTTGTTGAGTTTTGAGTATTCTTTACCTATCGTAGATTCCAATCCTTTATCGGAGCTAAACTTTGCAAATATTCTCCTAGTCTATGGATTATATTTTTATCCACCCAACAGTGTTGTTTGAAGAGCAGACATTTAAAAAGTGTTGAAGTATATTTTAAAAAAATATTTGATTATAACTATGCTTTGAAGTTGGATCTAAAACAATTTTTTTTTTTTTTTTTGCCTAATTCAAAGTTTACATTGTTAAATCTATTGACATGAAGTTATTTAGAAAATTACCTTGGGGGCACCTGAATTCGTCAGTCTGTTAAGAGATTGATGTTGATTTTGGCTCGGGTCATGATATCAGGGTCACGAGATTGAGCCCCATGTCAGGCTCCGTGCTCAGTGCGGAGTTTGCTTGGGATTTTCTCTCGCCCTCTGCCCCTCCCCCCACTCTCTCTCTTTCTCTCTCTTTCAAAGAAATCAAATCTAAAAAAAAGATAAAGAAAAAAGTCCACAAAATTCCCTTGAGGTTCACTAATAGCTATAGAATCAGCTTTAATGTAATCTGTCCCATTAGCAATTTGGGTCTTCTTTTCTTTCCTTCACATCAAGCCTGGCTAGTTTGTCAATATTACATATTATCAGTCTTCTCAAATAATTTTAGTTTCATTTATTATCTCTAGTAATAATTTTTTTTTTGGTTTTCTGTTTCATTGATTTCCATTTCTATTTGCTTTCTTCTTCTTTGGGTCAAATGTGCCTTTCCTTTTATTTTCTAGATTCTTAAGTTAGAAACATAGGCCATTAACGTAAGACATGTGTTCTGTTTAATAGAATTGTTTCGTGGTACAAGTATCACCCTGGTGTTATTTTACAGTATTCAACCAATTTTAACATGCTGTGTTTTTATTTTCTTTTTCCATTCAACATATTTCCTAATTCTCCTTTTTGATTGCTTCTTTGATAAATGGATTGCCTAAATATATGTTACTTAGTTTCTGTACTTCATAAGTTTTCAAGAAATCTTTCTGGTTTTGAGTTGTAATTAAATTCTAACTTTATCCTAGAACATATTTTGCATGAATTGAATCTTTCAAAATTTATTGAGATTTGTTTTCTGGTCCAAATTATAACTTTATAAAATGTTCCATGTGTGGTTGAGAAGAACGTGTAGTCTGATGTTTTGGAGTGGATTGTTGTATATATGTAAAATAAGTCAGGTTTGTTGATAATTTTGTTCAATTTTTCTATATCCTGCCTGAATTTTATGTCTGCTCACTCTATCAATTATTGAGGGAGGGGGATACAAATCTCTGATTCTCTTTGTGAATTTGTTTGTTTTTGCACTTTCAGTGGATTTTAGCTTTGTGAATTTTAAAACTCTCTTAGGTCATGAACATTTTTGGTTGTTTTGTCTCCTTAAAGGACATTTTTACCACCATAAAATTACCTTATTTATCTCTTCTAATATTCTTGGAAATTTACTTTGTGGGATACTGATATACCCACTCTGTTTGGCTTTTCTGTTTTTTTGTTTTGTTTTGTTTTTTAGTGTTAACATAGCATATTTTTTCATCCTTATTTTTAATCTATTTACATTGTTATGGAGATCATTTCTGCTAGGCAACACAAATGTGGGTCTTGCTTTTTTCTCCAATCTGACATTTTGCTTCTTAATTGGAATGTTTAGGCTCTTTACTTTTAATGTAATCATTGATATCATTAGATTTAACTCTGTTTTCTTGTTGTTTGTTCCCTATTTGTCTCATTTGTTTTTTGTTCCCTTTTTCTGTTGTTCTATCTTGTTTGGAATTAATTAAATATAATTTTGGGATTCCATTTTATCTCCTTTTTGGCTCATTAGCTGAACCACTTGTTTGGTTATTTTAGTCATTGCTTTAGGGTTTGCCCTACATTTATCACAATCTCCCTTCAAGGGACATCATACCACCATGTATGGTATAAAGCCTGTAATGGTATGAAACGCTTGCATTTCTCACCTCCTGACTTTTGTGCAACTGTCTACATTTTCCTTAATAATTAGATTGAGCAAAGGTAAAGTTAAGAAGAAAGAAAGAGAGAAAGAGAAAGAGAGGGAGAGGAGAAGGGAATAAAGGAAAAACGGAAGGAAGAAAGAAAAAGCAGAAAGAGAGAGAGAGAGAGAGAACAAAAGCTTTAATCTCTTCATGGCAATTCCAAAACCCAAGAAGTTCTGAAAACCAGAGGCTTTCATGACATGTTTTACAGCAATACCTGACCTAATCTGAATTGATTTGGTGGCAAAGCCTGACCCAAAGTGGCATGAGGCTGCTTGGAGTCTTCATGACTCTTCGTGTAATTATTCACAGATTTTGCTACAGAAAGCTGCGTGGAAAGAGTGAGCGCAGAAGGCCTCTGCATGATTGGCTCCTGACTGGCATCTGGAAACTTGCATTTGGGGAGGGTTGCCACCATCCCTGACTCATAAGTGCGACTTACTATGCTAAGCTGTTCATAGAAACAATGTGGCTTATGCTGAAAACCTGTTTCTCCTTATGGGAGTCTTGAATTTTGGTCTGTGCAAGGTGGAGGGTGTTTATGTGTTGAGTCCCCAATAAAAACCCTGGGCGCTGAATCTCCAATGAGTGTCCGTGGTAGACGCCATGTCACGTGTGTTCTCACAATATGTAGCTGGAGAGATCAAGTGCATCCTGTGTGACCCCGCTGGGAGAAGGCTCCGGAAGCTTATGCCTGGTTTCCTCTGGACTTTGTCCCTTGAGCTTTTTATCTTTGCTGATTCTGCTTTGTGTCCTTTTGTTATAATAACTCATAGCTATGAGCATGACTATATACTGACTTCTGCGAGTCCTTCTAGCAAATCACCGGGTCTGGGGATGGTCTTGGGAACCCCTGACAATGAAGTGAATGTGACTGATTGTAGGGCACTACTCAGGAATTCACTGGGATTGTTACATAGCATACGCTATGTGCCCTGTATAACTTATCTAATATTTCCAAAGTTCTGATTTCTTTTTTTTTCTCTAAAGTGTGTATGACCTGTGATTTTGGATAAAAGATTGTGTAACTGTATCCACAAACACACATACGGTAAAATATAAATAGTTTGTATGTATAACTCGTTGGGAAGTTCTTATGAACTACTGATCTTTGCCAAGTAGGATCAATCATGATGCCTTAGACTAAGATGATAATGATGGAAGGTGCTAGTAATAATAATAATAATAATAATAATAATAATAACTAACATGTCTTGAGTTCTCATGCCCAGCATCAGACACTATTTACAACCTTTACAATAACTCAGCAAAGTAGGTATTATTAGTATTCCCCTTTTTGTTGTTGTTGAAAATAAACTATGTCTCAAAGAGGTTGTGCCATGTGACCAACAACGTAAAGTTCACAAGGGTGGGAGACAGGGACTTCAGCCCAAGTGTATGTGGGTGGATGCCTGCGCCCCAATCACAATGCCACAGGGAGTGACTCTGCTCAGCACAGAGCTCATTTCTCTATTTTCTTTCATTAGGGCTTTTCCCCTCACTCACAGATTCACTTCTGGGATTTTCAAGAGTCTGTGCCTCAGGCTTGTTGACAGAATTACAGGCAGACTATTTGCTTCCCTCAATGAGTGCTGCTAGTTGGCAGCAGAAAATGTGCATTTGTGTTCCCTCGCTGGGCTTTTGTTCCTTTACCATGTAATCACTACCATATGTTGACTCTAATTCACACAAGTGACCTTGTATTTTATTAAGTAATATCCTGAGTGCAGACAAAAGCAAACTTTATCAATCCTACTAAAATCCAAAAAGAAAAAAAAATGCACAGAGGAGAGGAGGAAAAATAGGGAGTCCGAATGGAATCTAGAACCCAGGTGACAAACAAGGCTAAGACCAGGCAGGCCAGAGAGAAAGGTTTAAGATTTGGCTGATTTCCACATGGCATATCCTTAACGCTCCAGGCTCATGGCTCTCCGAGAAAGCTACACTTGGGAGGACATTTGTAGCTGGTAGAAAAATGTAACAAGGGATCTACAGGGAAAGGCTCACAGCTGAAGAGACCCTTAACTAAGAATCAAGATATCTAGGTCCTATCACTGGTGCTTCTCCTTCCTTGGGGTGTGACGTTGGGCATGTCACTCAGCTTTCCTGAGCCTCAGTTGTTGCTGGCCACAAAATGGCGTTGTTCACCGTCACCCCTGAAGTCCCCTTCAACGTAAAAATTCACTGATCATCATCACCAAATAAACATTCTGGGTCAAAATAGGTTTCACAAGAGGTATCTGAAGAAAGAAAAAAAAAAAGACTATGTTGTCAATTAAACATTCTCCTTAAAGGACTATTATGCTTAAATTCAATATCTGTAGTGGAGTTTCAAGAGGCCTTCCTATCCTCATTCTCTGAACCGTATGCTTAATCTCAAAATGTCCTCTAATCTCTGTGAGGTTTCAGAAGGTCTGAGAGAACAATGCCAGAGACTTAATGTTCTTTTTTTTTTAAGATTTTATTTATTTATTTTTTTGAGAGAGAGAGAGAGAGAGAGAGCCAGCACACAAGTGGGGGGAGGGGCACAGGTAGAGGGACAAGCCGACTCCACG
Source organism: Halichoerus grypus (assembly GCF_964656455.1). NCBI lineage: Eukaryota > Metazoa > Chordata > Mammalia > Carnivora > Phocidae > Halichoerus > Halichoerus grypus. The sequence goes on along the minus strand of NC_135719.1, from coordinate 17,911,475 downwards.
CTGAGCGAAGACCTCCCATGCAGGGGCTCAATCTCACGACCCTGAGATCATGACCTGAAAATCAAGAGTCGGATGCTTAATCGCCTGAACCATCCAGGCTTAATGTTCTAAGATGCAGCAAGTTCAACCTGAATACATTGAATTTCAACTTTCTTCCTTCAGGAATAGATTATTTTGTCCCTACTAAGGAGGTTTTGAGCAACATTTCAATGTTTAAGACTGCCTACTGCTTTTTGTTTAACGGTGGCGCTAGGGATTATCTCAAAAGACACAGGAGACAATAAAAAAAGCGCTGGACTTGGAGGAAAAGGACAGGCCTTGGGATCTAGATCACTGCTCCCTAACTGTGTGACATGGACATGCTGAGTTGAGGTCAGGAGAAGGGACAGTTCTGCTTCTCACTGAGCTGTAGAGATGAAGGAAATGGGATGCCTCAAGGGGCCCATGTGTACGTGCAGCCCACAGAGTGGGTCCTGAGACATTCAACACAAATGTCTCTGAGCAAGTGCTACTCGGGAAGATCTGTGCGAGAAGGTATTACCACTGTGTTCAGTTGTTTGTCCAGAAGGGGATGTGTTCTAGTTTGGACGCTGTGATGGTTAAGTTTATGAGTGACCTTGACGGGCCACAGGATTAAACATTATTTCTGGATGTGTTTGATGTTTGATTCAACATTATTTCTGGGTGTGTCTGTGAAGATGTTTCCAGAAGAGATTAACATTTGAAAAGGTGAACTGACTAAAGCAAATGGCCCTGTGCAGTGTGGGTAGGCATCATTCAACCCAAAGTCTTAAATGTCCGAATCTCTCTCTGTCTGACAGTTGAAGCTGAGATATCTTCCTGCCCTCAGTGTTCCTGGTTCTCAGACCTTCACACCTGACCCAGAATCTATACCACCGACACTCAGGCATTTGAACTATTCCATGAGCCAGTTCCTTATAATAAATCATTATCTATCTATCTATCTATCTATCTATCTATCTATCTATCTATCTCCTATTGGTTCTGTTTCTCTGGAGAACCTTGACTAATACAGGCACCAAGAAGGAAGTAAAAGTTTATAACTTCAGAATAATAGACCAAGTAATGATTTAAGGAGTTGTTAATAATGGTGGTATTAATAAACAGTAGGTTAAATGTATTGAATGCTTAGAGTGTATACTTTGGTGCTTAGTACTCTGGCTACATTAATTCCTTGAACATACCATAATAGTATTTGTACTAAGCAGATGAGAAAATTGAGGTCCCAAGGAGTTGAACCTACTCAAGACCACTCACCAGTGAGTGGCTAAGCTATATTTTGAACCAGAGCCCAATTCTAGAGTCCATTTTTATATACAAAGCAAGCAGTCAACATCATAGCAGGAATAGCTTTGGGAGACAATCATCTATAGAAATTTATACATTAAAAACTTGATATTTAGAACTTTGGGGCACCTGGGTTGCTCAGTTGTTTAAGCATCTGATTTGATCTCAGCTCAGGTCTTGATCTCATGAGTTGGAGCCCCACATTGACCTCCAGGCTGGGCGTGGAGACTACTTAAAAAAAAATCCTAAAATTTTGAGTATTGAGAAATCAAAAACACAAGAAACAACAAATGTTGACAAGGATGTAGAGAAAAAGGAACTCTCGTGCTCTGTTGGTGGGAATGAAAACTGGTGTAGCCACTGTAAAAAGCAGTATGAAATTTACTCAAAAATTTAAAACTCTACCTATCCTATGATCCAGTGATGACACTACTGGGTATTTACCCCAAAAATACAAAAACACTAATTCGAAAGGATAGATGCACCCCTGTGTTTATTGCAGCATTATCTACAATAGCCCAATTGCCTATCAATAGATGAATGGATAAAGAAGATGTGGTATACATATACAATGGAAATTATTCAGCCATAAAAAGATTGAAATCTTGGGATGCCTGGGTGGCTCAGTCGATTAAGCATCTGCCTTTGGCTCAGGTCATGATCCCTGGGTCCTGGGATCGAGTCCCCCATTGGGCTCCTTGCTCAGTGGGGAGCCTGCTTCTCCCTCTGCCTGCCACTGCCCCCGCTTGTGCTCTCTCTCACTGACAAATAAATAAATAAACTCTTTAAAAAAATGAAATTTTGCCATTTGCAATGACACGGATGAAGCTAAAGAGTATTATGCTAAGCGAAATAAAGACAAATACCATATGATTTCACTCATACGTGGAATTTAAGAAAAAAAAATGAACAAAGAAAAAAAAGAGAGAGAGAGAGAGAGAACAATCAAGAAACAGACTCTTAACTATAGAGAACAAACTGATGGTTACCAGAGGGGAGGTCGGTGGGGGTTGGGAGATACAGGTGATGGGGATTAAGGAGTGCACTTACCATGTTGAGCACTGAGTAATGTATAGAATATTTGAAGCATTGTATTGTACACCTGAAACTAATAAACACTGTATGATGATTTTACTGGAATTAAAATTTAAAAACTTAATAAAATTACGGAAAAACACCCCAACTTTGAGCATTGAGAGATTCTATAGATCTACAAACTATCCTGAACAGAAGGAAGCTAAATCCCAGGACAAAGAGAACCTAGACAGAAAAGAACATTTCAGATAAAATAGCAACTGTTCTCTTGGTCTTTCTAGTGAAAGGTTAGCATTCCCTCTTATTAAGGAGTAATTGGATGTCTGTATCAGAACTTCACTATATAAAGCCATTTTATAGTGGTTGATCATAAAGTGAAAGAATGTGGGTTTGGTTATCTCTGATGAATACTTTAGACACCTTTTTTTTTTTTAAGATTGATTGAGTGATTGATTGAGTGATAGATTTATCTGAGAGAGAGAGAGCACACAAGTCGGGGAAGGGGCAGAAAGAGAGGAAGAAGGAGAGCAGCAGACTCCCCACTGACTGCGGAGTCTGACCCGGGGCTTGATCTCACCACCCTAAGATCATGACCTGAGCCGAAATCAAGAGTAGGACCCTTAACTGACTGAGCTACCCAGGCACCCCAAAATCTTTAGACATCTTTGCATACATCATCTTCAAGATCTTTTCTAAGTGAAATATAGATCAGGATGTGACAAACTTTTTCTGTGCAGTGCTAGGTAGCAAGTATGCTCAGCACTGTGGCCCATATGGTCTCCCTCTAAACAGCTATTGGGCTCTGCTAGCGTAGTGGGACATCACCCATAGACCATTCATAATTAGATGGGCATGGCTGTATCCCAATAAAACTTCATTTACAAAAATAGGTGGCAGGTCATTTGCCAAACCTTGGTACGTAGCTGGTATCTGTGTTAGGTAAAGCAATCAGCGCATCTTATTTTGCTCTGGACTGTCCCAGCTTTATCACTGGAAGTCCTACATCCCATGAAACCCTTCATTCCACGTTGATTGCCATGAATAACTTAACTTCCAATCAAATTCTGAGACATAGAGCACTCCAGATATAACAATCATCCCTCTCCCCGTCCTAAAATTGCCTTTGCCAAGCTTATATCTATCAGCATAGAGTTATAAATTACATGTGCATTCAGTTAACCCCCACATATTATGCATGCACAAGGGACAGGAACCAGATACCAATTTTCTTTTACAACATTTGCTTCCATAAAGGGACTTCCCACTTCCTCCCACAGTTGGTCCCATCTTCAGACAAAAGTACAGACTGAGTGTTGGCAAGGTATCTGGGCATCTCCGGAGATGAAAGTGAAATTATAATAGAATTGTCATTTTGGACTAATTATTATGATTCCATGTTAGAGCAAGCCCCAGGGGGTCTGCTGAACTTCAGTGGATAAACAAAGGAAGGAGTTTTCAAGGAGTGCAGTAATACAGAGGAAAAGGAACCCCAAACAGAGCACTAATTGGCTGTTTTCTTGGCAGCTTCAGCCAGCTCCAGCCTGGGCTTTTAAGGAGGATGTGTTAGGAATTACGGAAACCATGATCTCTCTACTGTCGGGAAGGCTGGGACACACCAGGGATACAAATAATAGGCTGATGTTCTTGGTATTTGGAGAGAAAATTGGCACCTCCCGTTACTACCTATGTAGCCTTGGCCCTGGAGAAGTCCCTGAGTCCTTAGGCTTCAGAGTCCCCATCTTCCAAGCAGTAATAAAACCAAGCACCCCATAGAGTTCTGTTGAGAACTGAAGGTGACATTCCTCATGAATTTGCCTAATTTAGGAATGTGTCATTATACACATGATCTGACTTGCCATGAGGCTGCATCCTCTGTGGGGTTCTGCATATGGGGAACACACCCTGTATTGGTGAGTGAGGGATGGTATACCAAAGGTTATTACTTTTATGTTAAAAGCTAAAGGATGATGAGTATTTATTTAATTAAAGTAAAAGGAAGGAGATGTAAATGGATTTGGGAGAGGGAAAATACTTTGTGAAACTATGGAGATAAGAGAGTCAAGACAAGGAGGGAGAGAGACAGACAGAGAGAGACAGAGATCCAAAGAAGTGAAAGAAATCCCCCACAACTGGGGAGGGAGGGCCCGTGGGGCAGAGCGGAGAGAGGTGTTTGAGGAGGGGTTAACCTGGACCAGACCATGCAGGCTTTGCCAACCACACTGAGGGGCAGCGTTGTCCTGAGGGCTAGGGGTCTTCATAGCAGGTGCAACATGTAGGTTTTTAAAAATTATTTTTAAAAGATTCTTGCTCTGACTACAGAACAGAAAATGTCTGTTGATAGAAGGCAGCAGCAGTGAGGGGTAGATTGTCGGGTGTTAAGGGTGAGGGAAAAAACAGGATTCAGAGAACCGGACCCATAAGGAGGCAGTTACGATCGTCTGGATGAGAGGCAATGGGCTGTGGCTGGGCTGATGTTCCATGAGAGAGTCCAGTGGAATCTCTGCCTGGGTCAGAGCCCGGGATCACTAGCGCAGCAGAGAAAGCCACGGGGCTAATGGAGGCAAGCAGTGAAATTTAAATTGGAAGGAAACCAAACTGACCCACAGTGGACCCGGAAGAGCAACAAAGTGGGAGCCAAAAACACCTGTCCAATTTTAAAGCATATTTAAAGTCATGCGAGCAGTTGGCGTTTGCTATTTCCTGGCCACCCGATATCCATTTATCCAAAGTCTGAGGGTGATCTCAAATTTCTTTCTGGACGACCAATCCTAGATCTTCATTCAATGGCCCTGTGCTTCCTGTGGTGTTGATTTCACTCCTGGCTAGAAGGAAGGACAAGAAGCTGACCCTCTGCTCAGCACTGCCCCCAGATCTGTGCAAGTAGGACCCTATCTTGGGTCCAGCTTCAGCCTTCCTGCATCATATTCATCTGCACTGTGGAGAATACACTGAGCCCAGTTGATATGCCCAACAGGACCCCCCACTTCCCATTTTTGTTCATGTTCTAGATCTAAGTATCCAGGATCCCAAAATGACCTGCCTAAACATCTCTACCTGCTCCAAGTCACATAGTGGCCTCTTCCCTCTCCTGAGAGCACACAAGGCAGCTGGTATGTGCTCACCTGGGTGGTTAATAGCTAGCTGTTTGTGGCATTGTGGACCAAGTATGGATGTGCATGCCAGAGTGACCACTTGTGTACATATGGCTACAAGCTAGAGCCAAGAAAAGAAAGAGAATTCATCAGGCCGTAGGCCAGAGGCAAGAAAGGAAAGAGAATTCATCAGGCTTTGGGCTACCCTTTTCCATGATGCCCATATTCCACAGCAGGCCTCTAAGGAGTCTGAGAATTCTAAATGCAGACCTTCCTCCCAGGTTATTGTTAAAGTATATTGTTAAGAGGGTAGAATATATTTTATTTAACATGTCATTTGATATATAATTTTAAAATAATTTGACATGTACTATATGGGCCTCTACTTATAATCTTGCTCTAGACCCCTCCAAAAGTTAGGAATTGGACCAGCCTGGCCAATCAATGCAGAACATCATATTGACTGTGGTGACAGGTTAGGGTTTAGGGAATGTGTCCGGGGCTAACATAGTGAGAAACACTGAGGGTTTGCTGAACTCAAATGAAAGACACCCTTGAGACCCTTCTTCCCCTTATTACTTGGCCTAAAGCTGAGAGGACAAGGACCCCAGGGAAGCAGCAGGTTTCTTGTCACCATGTGGAATAGAAGACTGAGTCTGAGGTGTAGGTGAGGGGATGGATTCTGAGAAGCAGACAAAAACCAAGGTCTGGACCATTGAACTCTTGATTAATTATCAATTAAAGTCAGATCTACTCCTGGTCTTTTCAGTAAGGTAATACAGTAAATTTCACCATAAAATTTGGCCTGGGCATTCCATCCCTTCTGCCAATCAATGGGTAGAGGCAAATAAAGAGTTTAATAATAGATTATTTTTAATCCACCTTCTTTAGCCCATCAATTTCATCTCCTCTATCCACCCATCATTTACCTCCACACTTCTCATTTACCGAGATCTTAAAGGCCATCCTTGGGAAACAAGACAACATAATTATTAGGGTGAAAGCAAGTAAATGCAGTTGTGAATCCTGACTTGGTGGCACGGGGGCCAGATGGATGTTCTTGTCTGGGACGTTTATTCCTAAATGAGTGGTCGTGTCCTGTAGAGAGAGTTGGAACATTATTCGGGGGTGGGGGGGCGCTATGGCAGCATCCAGAGTCCTGCAGTGATGATGTTGAGGTCTAGTGATAGTGTTGCTGGTGGAGATGTCCTAAAAGGATAGTTCTGCGGAAGAAGAGGCTTATACTTACTGTTGTCTGGTCTCTCCTCGTCCTAGCTGAGTTTCAAAGCCTGGTTACCCAGCTTCCCATCAGTTCTGGAAGTTACCAAGTCTCCATAGGCAGAGTTGGACTCTACTGTATGAAACCAAGTGTCCCTACACCCAGTGATCTACAGTGTGGGATCCAGGAGTGTCTTGAAGGCAGTATAATCTAAGGGGATAGAACAGCAGTGGCTATCTGGGGTTGTCTATCTGGCTGAGGTGTGGCTGAAGGTAATAAAATTTCTTTTCTCTTAAGAAACAGGATTCTGAAAGCCACATTTAAATATTTAAATACCTGATGTAATTATTGCATGTGGTAATATGGAAAAAAGTGCCCACTGAGAGTCAGTATTGGGGCCATGGTGTCTCTACCATTAGAAGGCTCATTGGGCATGGAATCTTCCAGAAAGATAGAATGAGACAGCTGCCCTCATACCCCAGAGAGCTGAAAAGAAGGAATGAGGGGTTTACATAATTTCATGCAGGTTAATGTTTGTTTTTTTTTTTTTCCCCCTTGAGACATCCTCTTTGATCCATGTATTATTTAGAAGTGTGTTTTTAGTTTCTCAGTGTTTGAAGATTTTCCTGTTTTCTTTCCATGAGTGATTTCTAGTTTCATGCTGCTGTGGTCAGACAACACACTCTGTATCACTGCAGTTCTTCCAAACTTGTTGAGGTTTGTTTTATGGCCCAGAACATGGTCTATCTTGGTATGTGTCTCACAGGCAATTAAAAAAAATGTGTGCTCTGCAGTTGCTGGGTGGAGTATTCTATAAATGTCAATTAGATCCTATTGGTTGAGGGTATCTTGTATTCTCTATACTGGCTGATTTTCTGTTGAGTTGTTTCATCAAGTGTTGACAGGGGTGTTGAAGTCTCCAACTGTATTTGTGGATTTTTCTGTTTCTCCTTTAAATAGAGAAGACATCCAGGATTTTTAGTTGTACTTAGTAAGAGGAACAGAGAAAAGTATTGAGAAGAGTCCATATTGAAAAATATTGGGAAGAGTCCATCTTCTCCAAAGTGGAAATCCCCTTTCCTGTGGTTCCTATAATTGAAAAGTGCTCCTGGTCTGGAGAGAATAGAATTTGGATCAAAATGTCATACCTCACTGCCTGATTGTCAGACTGAGTACCTTTGAGGTTTTGAAAAAAAAAGTCAGAAATACACATATTAAATCTTTTATTTAACTTCCCTTCAGCTATGTAGCAGGTTTTTTTGTTTTTCCCCATAAAGAGAATGAGCTACTCAAATCTTCCAAGGGTCACTGGACACTGGCTATATGTAACATCAATTCTTGGGATCTCAGTGTACCATTGCTTTGCACTGGTCATAATAGAGTCTTACAAGGGTCAAGAAACAAATGGAGTTTTGATTCACAAATGCTTCTCATAGTTTAAGTAGATCACATACCCTTTTGTGATCAATTATCTGGTTGGTGAGCATGTAGTTGCTATGTATACCCTCTATCCTGGAAGAACTGGCCTTCCAGATTTTGATACAAGAGCTATTAAGGTAAGAAGAGCCAAGTTGAAGCCTATGGAGCTCCCTTTAGCTATCAAACTAATAATGCAAAGATACTACAAAGTCTATGGAGAAATGTCTAAATTTAATGGTACCCCCCAAAAATTATTTTCCTGGGAAAATATGAGGATGATGTTTTTTTTTAATTTTTATTTAAATTCAATTAGCCAACATATATAGTACATCATTAGTTTCAGACATAGTGTCAATAATTTATCGGTTGTGTGTAAAACCCAGTGCTCATCACATTGGGTGATGCGCATTAAGTAGGGCTCAAGATGTGAGGATGGCGATTTCTATTTTGTTTTTACTTAACTCTCAGGTTTGGCCAGGTCAACTGATCTTGGATTGGTCTTGGAGAATGAAAATGAATTGTTAAAGCTTAGCAGGTGGCAACTCCAATTGCATTTATTATTTGGAGGTGATCTCTTTCGAGGAGCAAAGCAATAAAAGTGCTCCTGTTGATCCACTGGGATAGTTTATTTTACGTAGGTAGATATCTAACAGCATGTCATAACCATCTTACCTCAGAATTATTTCAACTGTTCGGCTCCATGCCACAATTTAGTCTACAGAGGCATGACTGTCTCACTCATTCATAACATATTACATGGGCCAAATATACTGGTGACATGAGCTGCTAGAATATGAATACAAGAAAATTCTTTGGCCTTAGTAAAACTTATGTATGTCATGGAAAGGGACATAAATTCTGTGAAAACCCTACTACCTCATAGTCGTAGAGATGTTGGGGTATTTTTTTCCAAAGTAAAAGACAGGTTTCCTTTGTTTCCTCCACCTTGTATTGTGTACTAGTAAGAATATATGTTATGTTTGGATGGATATTTAAAGCTAATAACTGAGTAATCAGAAATAATTCTGTGGTGGGTTGAAATATATGTCCACGTCCTAAATCCCAAGACCCGTAAATGTTATCTTATTTGGAAAAGGAGTCTTTGCAGACATAATTAAGTCAAGGATCTTAGAGGAAACCATCCTAGATTTAGATCATCCTTATAAACACATGTACCCTAAATCCAATGATAAATATCTTTATAAGAAAAGGGAAAGATACAAACAAACCCAGAGGGGAGGCCAATGGGAAGACAGAGGCAGAGATTGGAGTGATTCATCTACAAGCCAAGAACGCCAAAGATTGCCACAGGCACCAACATCTAGGGGAGGAGCATGGAGCAGATTCTCGTCAGAGCCTCTAGTAGAAACCAACCTTGCCAACTCTTTGATGTTTAACTTTTGGCCTCCGGAACAGTGCGAGAATCAATTCCTGCTGTTTGAAGCCACTGAGTTTGTGGTAATTTGTTACAACAGAACAGCCCTAGAAAATTAATACAGTGTCCCAATTGGAATGGGATCCAGAACAATTTTCCCTAGACGGTCCAGATTCCAGTCTAAGCAGATCCAATAAATGGCACTTAAAGTTTTGGAAGTATATCAAGATACTGGAGGAGACAATGACAAACCCCAAGAGGAGAATCTCAGACCACTGAGGTTTTAGTCAAGTTACTTTTTAGCAGGAATTTCTTCTCTTCTACAGAAAGAGCTTTGGGGTTGATATTGGGCCTTGATAAAAACTGAACTCTTGGTTATGGAAAACCAGGTGACCCTAGGCCCTGAGTTACCCATTATGACCTGTGTATCTATTCCATTCAGCAAAGCATCACCGTATCCAAGCAGTATGTAAAGATTAGGCCTGAGCAGGCCCCATAGGCACAGAGAAATTGTATCAGCATATGACTCACATTTCTCTTATGCCTACTTTTGCTGTATCCTATTAAGCCAAATTCTCAATTAGTCAATATAAAGGCCAAGAAATCAAGGGATTTTCAGACTGCAAAACGTGTATGCTCCCACTGGAGGCCATGACAGAGACCTGAATGTAAGTCCAAATTCAACCCAGCCCGAGGTGGCAGGAGAAAGCAGGCATTCTTCTGAGACCCTGGGGAAAATCAGCCCATGATACTGTTCTTGTTTGTCGACCAGATTACAATAAGGATGCCAACACAGTGCTGAAAGAAATTCAACCAAGAGTCTAGAAAAATGTAGAACATCAGAGAGTAGGAGTGAAGGATGTGATGAGAGAGAGAGAGAGAGACCCTCAGAAAGAGGATGAGCCGGGTGAAGAAGGTTTGAGAAGAAGGTGGGGGGTGGGGCAGAGGAAAAGGGAATACAGAGACTCTATAGCTCAGGTAGCTCATTTCAGCTGGTTTCCCTGAGGAAGGAATGCCTGGAATAGGAGGCAGGGCATGGTAGAAATGATAGGAATATCTGGGCCTAGTAAAAATCTGAGTGATGCTGAAGTTCTTAAAGCAATGCAGACTCCAAAAGTCTAGGTGACCTTCTGGAATACGAACCATAATCTTACAGATGAGTTGAAGAAACAGAATGATTCAGTGTTTACTGTGATGTATAATGCTGGTATTCCCACCAGACCTCCTCAAGTCCCTTTTATTTTATTTTTGGGGCCCCAGGACTTTGAGGCACTTTTGCTCCCAATAGACAGCATCTGAAGCTCTTTTTTTCCCCCCAAAGGATTGGCCTGGTAGAGTCTGGCAATTTTTATTTTCCTGATCTTCTGACTTAATTTGCCTTTGGGATTACTTCATTCATAAGTCACCTGTACAACACTCCCTGTCTGAGAGTCTGAGGTGGGGGCAGTGGACCCAGGACACTTACGAATCTTATCTGCAAATGGTCACTTGAATTTGGAAGTCAAGACTCATGTCTTTTAAACAAATAAAGCCTTTGCTGAAAGAAAAACAACACAGATCACTTAACAAGGGACACAGTCATGCAAGCAGCCAGCATCTATCTGGCCTTCTAATAAAGTAAGTCGGGGGACTTCGAAGACAGTCCTTACTGCCTGCCCCGACACAGCAAAAACATTTTACAACTGATTTGCCATTAGGCTTTTCAAGTATGTTTTCCTACTGGGAAATTCAAAATTCATCCACTCATGACATGGGAAAAATATTTAAAACACCGATGAAAGTAGATGGCAATTCATACATTGTTTTCTTTACTAATAATTCAGTTGGTCTCTTTGAACGGGTTGCTGTAGGAGTTTGCTAGGACTGCCATAACAAAGTACCACAGACTGGGGGCTAAACAGCAGAAATGTATTTTCCTACAGTTCTGGAACCTGGAAATCCAAGATCAAGGTAGAGGTAGCTTTGGTTTCTTCTGGGGCTTTGCTCCTTGGCTTACAAATGGCTGCCTTCTTTCTCTGTGTATATATCCCTGGTGTCCCTTTGTGTGTCCAAATTTCCTTTTCGTATTGGGACATCAGTCAGATTGGATTAGGCTCACCCTAATTGTCTCCTTTTAGCTTAATCACTCTTTAAAAGGCCCTATCTTCAAATACATTCACATTCTGAGTTACCTGGGGTTAGGACATCAACATAAATTTTGGAGGAACACAGTTTATCCCATAACAGTTGCATATGGCGTAAGAATTTCAAGTGTGAAATAGTTCTTTAAATGAAAGATGGTTTAATCAGAGGGAAATACTGCTTACTATTTACACAGATAGAGCTAGAGTTCGGTTGAAGGCGATGGAGTTTTCATTTGTTCTTAAACCATCTTGCGTCTTAGTCTTTATTTGGACAAGAGGAAAGTTGGGGCCACTTGTGGAGGATTTAAGTGGGGATTTGAATTACCTGGTGGGGATACAGCCATCTTTATTATTATATCACATTCGTCCCCATGAAGAAATCAGAAATCAGGGTCTTGGGGCTGGAGCTTGGATAGAGTGGAGAGATTTTAATGGCTTGCTCTGGGAAGTAGAGTGTTTTCGGCGGTACGAAGGCAGACTGTTTTTATGTGAGGCAGAAGACTTTTGCATCATATACGTTGTTTTGCTTTTCGTTTTGAAATGCAGGTCTGGGAATTGGCGAGGTGGGAAGTGGTAGACAAGTGTCTCTTGTTTTGGCTACTTTTGACTGTATGAGGCTTTTGGTTCATTTGTTTTATTTTGTTTTTGTAAGAGCCTTATATTTTGAAAGAATGTCTGTCCTGGGTATCTGGTGGAACATCAAGTATGTCTCAGAAAGCGGAATGGTCAGGTGCTCTTAGAAGTCATGGCGGGGGGAGAGTGGGCAGATAATGGAGGGTTAGCTAAGAAGACACTTGGCACCGGGCTTTTGAATCTTGGGAGGACAGTTGGGGATTTCAGAGCTTTGAGGTGACCGTAGAGGAGACCAGATGACACCTGTGTCCTTGGTACGTGTCTAGTACCAGTGATGGGGCCTAACCCAAGGTCATGCTGTGCTTGGAGCTCACCTGTCTTTTCTACGCCCAGTCTCCCTTGGTTCAGCCCTCTTGCCGAGTCTGGTTATCTGGTCTTCCTATGCACTTTGGGAGTTGCCCCAAAGCCTTCCAAATAAATTCCTGTCTACTTGAGCTAGCAAAGTTCTTTTGCTGTGGCTTGTGGCCATACATTCCAACAAATAACCTTTCTTTCTACACTCATCCTTCCACCGTTCCCGCCTCGAGTTCCAAACTTGATTCTCTCGTCTGAGCCTGGAAATCTTTCCCTTCCTGCCTTTTCAGGAATTTTCTCACTTTGGATGTCCTCCTTCCCATACCTTTCTGGCAGCAAAGATACACTAACCAACACCTCCCCACCAGCCCCTTCCTCTGACTTCTGCTGCAGGGCGCTCTTTTGTCGCACCCTTGGCCCCTTTGGCTTCATTTCTCTGTCTTGGTTACTTCCTCCTCCCTGTTTACACCCCTGCCAGGGCCTCTTCTTCCTCGTTCATAAGCTTTCTTATTCATTACACTCTGTAACACCTAAGACACCTGCTGCAAGTGTGAGGATTTTGGCTTAACTGCCGCTGTGCCCCGAGGATCGGTCCAGGCCTTGCTGCTCTTGTCTCTCTTCAAACACTATGTAAAAGTACCCATGCCGTCTCCCCAGGATGCCTCTTCATCCCAGGACCCAATCTCTCTCCTGTGTGTTTCGACATAGGCACCTTCCTTTCTACAAACATTGCTTATTTCATTGTTACCCCCATCCCTCCAGACTGAAACCTTAGAAAATCCCCTGATCCTTTGCTGTCTAATACCCACCAAGTTCCATCCTCAACCTGTCGTAATTCTGCTCCTTCCTTTCCATCCCTCTAGTACTTCCTGCATTCAGATGATCTTCACCTGATATCAGGGTCATTTCAGAGATAATTTTCTTTCTTCTAATGACCTTTGCTCTCATCTTTCTCATACACATCCAGTAAAGATAAGTCATCAAAAATATAATGAGCATAATATGAATATTTAAAATTTGGTCCTCCTTCGGCTTGAGGTAAAAACATTGTCCTTTTTCAAGTTATTATCATGTTGTTTTCAGCATGAATTACTTTAGTGAGATGCTGATCACTGAGCATCCAATGTGAATTGATTGTCTGTCTGATACGATTGACAAGGTGTAGTGGAGGGATTTTTTTGGAAGATAAGGAGGTCAACATTTTGTACTAAAAGGACTTTGTCTTAGAGTCAATGGCTAAGATATTCTCTTTATAATTATAAAGCAATTAGATTTTAGAACTGGGTAGAACCATTAAAAATTATTTAGATCAACTCCTTCAACCGAAATGTAGAGAGGTGAAGTCATTGGTCGGAGACAGAGCTCAAGTCTAATTCCCCACCACTCAAATCCCAAAACTCACATTTCCTTTTCTTTTTTTTTTTCAAATTGTGGTAAAAAACACATGACATGAAATCTACCCTTTTAATTCTTTTTAAGTTTGGTAGTTTTGTATTATTAACTAAATTCACATAGTTGAGCAAGAGATTGCTAGAAATTTCAGACTTGCAAATCTGAAACTCTACACCCAGGCAATAACCACCCATTCCTTTCACTCCTCAGCCCGTGGCAGCCACGGTTCCAATTTCTGTTTGTAGGAGTTGGACTGCTTTATTTTTTATTTTATTTTTCACCAACTTTAGAGATCTCATATAAGAGGCATCAGACAATATCTGGTGTGTGTGTGTGTGTGTGTGTGTAAGACTGGCTTATTTTACATAGGATACTATCCTTAAGGTTCATCCATATTGTAGCGTGTGACCGAATTTCCTTCTCTTTTCAGAATAATGTTACGTTTTCTTTACTCATTCATACCATATTCTCTGAGCCCATCCATCCATCCGTTGGTGGACATTTGGATGGCTTTCTCTCGTGGGCTACTAAGAATAGTGCTCTATGAAACTAGAAGTGCAGGTACCCCCTTCAGATCCTGATTTCAGTTTTGGGCGATACATATTCAGAGGTGGGATTACCGGATCATATGGTATCTCTCTTTTTAATTTTTGGAGGAGCCTCCACACTGTTTTCCACAGCAGCTATGCTGTTTCACATTCCCACCCAACAGCGCTCCAATTTCTTCACATCCCTCCACAGCGCTGCCCGATACAGCCAAGTCTTTTGTGACAAGAAGGGTCAGCTAAGGCGGCAACCTTCGTAGTTGTCTTCTTTGAAGAAATTGCCACAGCTTTCTATCAACCACCACCCTGATCAGTCAGCAAATACTGAAGCAAGACCCTTCCATCAGCTAAAAGATTACAACGTGCTAAAAGCTCAGACGACGGTTAGCATTTATTAGCAAGAAGATATTTTTTAATTCAACATGGTTTAATTTTTATTTTTTTAGAGATAATGCTATTGTACACTTACTAGATGACAGTGTAGTGTAATAAACATAACTTTTGTGTGCACTGGGAAACCAGAAAAAAAATGACTTCCAGAAAAATATTAATTATTGAATTGTTTGCTTTATGGTGGCATTTGCATTATTGTGGTGGCCTGGAACTAAATCTGCACGATCTCTGAGATCTGCTTGTACTAAATAAACGGATATGAATTAATGCACTAACACACACACACACACTTCAGATTGTATAGACCCAAGTGTGCCGGTCCTTCTCCAAGTTAGTGCCATGCACTTCCCTGGCCTGCGCTCCCTCGCCCTCTGGTGGCTGTCATGTGTACCTGCAGCAAATCTTTGTCTTCCTTGAGGACAGCCCCCCCCACTTGCACCCCCCTTCTCCCTCCAGGCAGTCCCAGGGCTGGGAAGAGCTTCCCCTGTTGTTAGCATCTGGGAGTCTCCCCCTGCTTTTGCCTCACTTTCTGGGCAACTCTCCTTTTGTGTGTATATGAGTTAGGTATATTATACAAATTGTGTGAGCATGGTTTCTTTCTTTCTTTCTTTAAAATTTTTTTAAAATTTTGCAGCTTTCTTTCCTGTTATATTATCCTCTGTTCCTGACATACCGACTCAGGGTGCCTTGGAATCGGCATGGTGGGCTGTGTGTGTGTGTGTTTGCTTGCCATCAAGGGAAAACCTTCATTTTCACTGCATAAAATTTAGAAACGTCTAAAGAGCAAACAATATCTTAAACAAAAGAAACACGTTTAAAAAAGTTAACAAGAGGAGAAAAAATTTGTAAACCTTAAACTACGATAAGTTAATTTATGAATTTAAAGCTAGTCTAATCAAAATATTATGAAGTTGGAATAGGGGATTTTCTTTTCCAATTTTTTTAAATTAAAATTTATTCAGATATATATTAAATAACTTGTACAGACTTCTAATACATGCTCGTGAGTATCAAAACGGCATACAAAAATGCTCATGCCATAGAAAAATGTTATTTTAAATGTTTGTATTTTTAAATGTTTGTATCCAAACATTTTAAATGTTTGTAGCCAGATGAATAGTTGTTAAAGTAATTGTGGATTTTTAATTTAAATCAAAATACAATACTTAATATTATCTAATTCTAGAGGGTCTGATGATGTGAAAACAATATATTGGTAAGAATTATAGGAAATGACACTTTACTGGAGAAATACTATCTGAAAACTATAATGCTAAATCCACTTGAATAAAAGCAATTGTAATATCAATTAAATAGCAGTATCTAAACCAAAAAGAGATAAGTCAAAACTACTTCAAAGACAGAAAACACATGCAGATGTTATGCCGTGGTGGTGGGCGTTCAGGACCGGGTTGCGGTGAGCTCAGTCAAACATGCGGGTGTCCCTGGATGCGTGGGCCCTCGCGGCCTGGCTCTTCTCCTTCCTGGGGGTGCTGAGGATCCAGGGGGTCCCCTGACACTTCTGGGCCTCCGTGGGCTGCCTGTGGGGGAGCAGGAGCAAAACGGCCACTTGGGAAAGGCGGGAAGTTGAACTCCGCTTTGGCCAACATTTGCCTGATGGGATCATTTTCTTTCCTTAGCTCCTTGACTTTTCGCTCGGTAAGCACAGCTGCCATCCAGCTCTCCTGGACTTTATTCGCATAGAAGAGGATGTCCTTTAGATAGTGCGAGGTGCTCTCCTCCAGTTCTCTGCGGGTGTCTTCGGCCATCTTCTTGTAGAAGTTGCGAATCTGAGTTGCGGACTCGATGTTTCCACACGTGTAGGAAAGACTCTTCTCAATGTCTGAGCACTGCGCTTCCTTCTCCAATGATTTTCTCTCAAGTTCCCTGGTGTATTCTTGATATAATTGAGGCAGAATTTGAAGTTTCCGTTTCAACTGCTGAATCTCACTTTGAAGCTGTGAATTTTCCCTCTGCAAAGAGGCTTCCTTGGCTCGAAGATCTGTGATTTGTCCCATAAGCTCTTCATTGATTCGCTTTTCTTCCCACAGTTGTCTGGCTAGTTCCTCATTTTTCTCTTCAGCACTTTGAAGGGATACATTGGAATCAGCATCGTCAGTGACACCCTTCAGATCACCCTCTGACCGATGGATGGGCTGATTGTCATTTTCTGCTTCCCTCTTTTGCTTGACTTCCCAGTTGACGTGACCCAAGAGATCTCCAAGGAGACAAGGCCAGGGGATGGCCTTCAGAAGGTTTTCACCCAGTGGTATTAACTGGCTGACTTTATCTTTCAGAGCCCGCTGCATTCCTGCGTTCGACTGCTCTAGCCTTTCTTTCTCCTGCTCCGTTTCCTGGAGTCTCTGCTTCCATCTCGCGATTTCTTGGGCGAGCAGTTCTGGACTCTCTAGAACGTCAGTGTTTCCATTCAAATCATCCATTATTTTCTTCCAAAGTTGTTTTCCATTCTTCTCTGACGTTCTTAAGATGGGTCTATCACCAGTCACTTGGGAAAGTTTAGGAGGCTGGGTCTTCTGCGCCATTTTCAGAAAGTCAATGGTGTTCTGAAGTGCCAGCCTACAGCGGTTAGTACTTACTGCTGAGAAACATAAGGTTTGTAATGTGGGAAGACTGGCCTCCACCCTGGGCAGCCCTAGGGCATCACCAGCTTGTGTCATCGGTCCCATATTCCCACTACCTTTTCCACAGACTTTAGCGTGGGCCAAACACCTTTTGCCGAGCACCTTCACACTTCTCCAAATGTGTCGTTTCTTCGCTGTCAAAACCAGTATTACAATATATGCCAGGATCTCCCAGGGAAACTCATGGAGAACTGCAACATGTCTCCAGCTTTCAGAAATCACCAGCAGGGCAGCCCACAGGGGCTCTAGGACCAACTGGAAAGTGGATCTGATGGCAGGCAGCAGGCCCTCCATGGCTGTGTAGGGCTCCACAGCTCTGCCTCCAAGGGCCAGTGTTCTATGGGTCTCAACTGAAGGCTCAGAACCCTGGGGGGGGGGGGTGCTCTGTCTCTAAGGTAAACATGAGCCTGGCAACCAGAGCAGATCAGTTGGGGTGGGGAAGGGGGAGGCCAGCCAGCTTCTAGAAGACAGTTTCCCCCTAACTTTGCCCTCAAATAGAAAGTGATCTCACTTCACTGAGTCCCCCCCCCAACCTTTATTGAGATACAATTCACATATCATACAAATCATCCATGATTTCAGGATCTTGGGATCGAGCCCTGCACTGGGCTCCATGCTCAGTGGAGAGTCTGCTTGAGGATTTCTCTCTCGCTCCTTCTGCCCCTCCCCCTGCTCATGCACTCTCTCAAATTCATAAAATATTTTTAAAAATTATCGGGGCACCTGGGTGGCTCAGTCGTTAAGCGTCTGCCTTCAGCTCAGGTCATGATCCCAGGGTCCTGGGATCGAGTCCCACATCGGGCTCCCTGCTCGGCGGGAAGCCTGCTTCTCCCTCTCCTGCTCCCCTGCTTGTGTTCCTGCTCTTGCTGTCTCTCTCTCTGTCAAATAAATAAATAAAATCTTAAAAAAAAAAAAAAAAGACGTACACACAAGACACTATAGAATTGAACTCATAGAGGTCCTCTTCTTATCTTATTGCCCTGGATAAGACAGTCATAACATCTAGACTTAGTGTCTTCATTGGTTAGTTTTATGTATACGGTTCTTCTTGAAGGTGAGCAAGTGGGGTTTGTCTGTCTTTTTCACTGCTGGTCCCCCACAGAGCCTAGCACAGAGCCTGTACAACTGTACTAAGGTTCACGATTCAAAAAGGAACCTTGTGAATAATGAATCCAAGAATTCAGACCACAGATTTGGAACAAAGCGTATGAGTTTCAGAGAAGTAGACATTTTAGAAGAAAACTGTCCTTTTCACCCTAGATGCATTGTGAAACCATGTTTCTTTCCAAGGTCTTAGAGAAAATGAAAGCCCTGAGTGTATTCCACTGCAAATGAGCAGGAAACAGCGTGAGTACTTCATGTGCTCAAAGTGACCACCTCTGTTCGAGAGCTAGCCAGGGATTCTTGAGAGCAGCCGATTTTCCTCATGAAAACTATGGGATTATGGGCAAAATAACAAAATGGGGGTCATGAGAATCCTGAGAACGACCGGATGGTAGCACAGATCTGGGTTCACATCTCTGCTGTGTCCCTGTGGACTCATCCTATTTTTTCCAGCCTTTCTTTCCTCCTCTGTGGGATGGATGTCTTAGATTTATTGTAAGATGATGGGGCACTTCAGCACCATGCCTGGCATATGGGACAAGTTCCATGTATGTTGGGTTTTGTTCATTTCTGTTCCACGATTTGAAAAAATAGCCACGAGAATACTTCTCTGGTTTTTTTAAGGATTGGAAAAAAAAAAAAAAAACACATAAAATAGGTAAGCTATTTTACCATAAGTTGATGTTGATCGTAAGACCAACTAGATTGGAAAAAAAAAATCTTCAACTAAAAGGGGCTTGTTGTTTTTCTGCAAGCACAGCCATATGCAAGAAATAGGGGCCAGAATCAAATTAGAAGAAAATGGTGGGAGGGATTCATTCACACTCAGTCTCTATAACTTATTTAAAGTAAACCTCTAAGACTTTGCTTCTCAAACTTGACTTTGTATCATGGGAGGCCTTGTTAAAACACAGATTCTTGTCAACACCCTCCATCCCCCCAGCCCTGCCATTTCTGATTCTACAGTATAGGGTGGGTCCTAGGAATTTTCATTTCCAATAAGATGAGAGTAATATTCTAATGCTGGTCCTGGGACCACACTTTGAGAACCATTGCCATGGAGGTGATTCTCCACCTTGGTTGTACCTTGAGATCACCTGGGGAGCTTTACAAAATACCGATGCCTGGGCTCAACCCAAACATCAGTTGAGAAGTTCTGATTTCACTGGTTCTGGGTGGAGTCTGGATGTCAGGAGTTTTAAAAGCTTTTACTGTGCAAAATGTTAAAAATAATTTCCCTGTCCGTTCTGGTATATTTTAGAAAAGAATCATTCAATTATTCATTCATTCAATAAATATCAGTCGAGTATCTACTATAACCTGGGCTCTTCTCCCTCTGCCTTTGTTCTTTCTCTCTCTGTCAAATAAATAAATAAAATCTTAAAAAAAAAAAAAAAAGCTATAGGTGGAGAGCAATGAGGTTTAAGTGAGCAAAGACTTCATGAAGGAACTCTGAAATTAGTTTTGAAGAATGAGCCTTTTTTATGGGCAGAGACTGAGGGGAAGAAGATTCTGGGGAGAGTTCTGGGACTGGGAGTGGACACAGGATGTGTTCACAGGTGTTCTCAGGGAGCTGGAGCCTGGTTAGGTGGTATGCAAGGAGCTGGGAGAAGTTGTCTAGAATCAGGGAAAGTGTTTCAAGATTCTGGGAGGAGAGTGATACAACTGGGTTTGATCACTGGCTACATCGAGAGAAGGGAGACCTACCTGAGAAATGTTCTTTAGATACAAAAATCTCTATCATTTTTTAAAGATTTTATTTATTTATTTATTTATTTATTTATTTATTTATTTATTTTAGATTGAGAGAGAGAGCACGTGGGGGAGGAGGAGGGAGAGGGACAAGCTCAGATGCAGGGCTCGATCCCAGACTGAGATCATGATCTGAGCTGAAACCAAGAGTCGGATGCTGAACCCACCGAGCCACCCAGGCGCCCCTGGAATAATCTCTATCTTGAGGTTATATCTAGGATATGCTCCACACATATACAATCAAGACACCCAAACATCACAGAATAACAGGAAACTAAGACACCAGCTTCCTTCTCGTTAGCTAACTCCCACATTTCTGATCTGATTTTGCGGGGGGGAAAGAAGGATACATTCATTTTCATTGCAAGCCTACCTCTTTGGACTTTGGAAATATGGGTAGTAAAAGAGTTAATGCGGAGAAAGAAGAGACCAGACAGGAGAAAAAGGAAACGGAAAAGACTCCGAGGTTTGGAACAGCACAGAAGGGTGAATAAAAATGGAAGCTGAGGAAACATGTTTCTCACCTGCCCCCTTCTGCTCCTCCCCTGAAACCCCGCCCTAGGAGGCCAAAGGCCATATCCGGTGGCCTGCACTGCCACCTGCAGGTAAAGTCCTGAATCACCGCCGGGATTTTATGCTGAGCTTTGGAGAAAGCAAGATGTCACCAGAATACACCTGGGCTGCCATCAGGTTGCCCTCAAGCTGGGCCAGCAGGTAACTATTCTGTTCCTTACATTTCAGACTGGCTGACTTTTAAAGGATCATTCTTCATGAATATTAAAAGGTACTTTTTTCTTCTCTGTTTTTACATCTCTGAAGTCCAAGCATGTCTTGGAATTAATCGTCAGTTTAATCCACAGACTGTTTTCCCCACTGTGATACACAAAGGAGCATCTTACAATTGATATCATCTTATACTTGGAGAAATATGGCAATATTTATTTTGCGTACATCAGAGGCGCGGCCTGATGGACAAGGCATGACTTTTGGAACGTGAAAGATCTACTGTCACCTTGAATCTCTAATACCCCTTCTTTCTTATATTCTGGATCTCCATTATTTACTAGTTACTTGATTTTTGGCAAGTTAATTATCTGAGTCTCAATTTCTTCATGCTGTGTATCTTCATCCTATGTATCTTCTATGGTTTTGTCAGAGTTAAGTGATACTCTATATAAAGTCCTTGAATGGCTCCCACCTAGCCTATTAAAGCACTCATTAATTAAGTCTTAAGCAGAAGCCACTATCTTTGCCCACTGTAATTCAAAACCTCCCATCACCAAACTGTGTTTTCCTTTGTGCCCTTAAAACTAGGCAGCTCGGCTTCTGCTTTATTTTGATCAACCTGGAAGTGCAGAGCCCAGCCTTCTAAGTAAAGCTTTTCCAGTGCTTAAGGCAGTCGAACCTAAATGAAACCGAAAAATGACAAGGAAAACAGGTAATGCTATCTATCGCTGCCCGCTGGATTCCGTTTGTAGCTCTCCCTAGCAATCACAGGATAAAAGAAAGCCCCGTGTTGAAGGGCAGGGCGTAAGCAGCTGGGTCTTGAAGCCTCAGTTAGCTCTGCAGGGAGGCAGCTCTGAGGAGCACCCCGATGGGCATAGAGCTTATAAAGATGTCTTGGGGCAGGCTTTCATGTTTGCCAAGCGGCTGCCCCTTCAGCCCCCTAATATCCCTTCTTTCTTAAATGATATGAAATTGTACAGTCCAAGTTCTTAGCACAAGTCCCAAGGAGAGGGAAGCAGCAAGAAAAGCGGAAGAAATCAAAGCTTTTCATGGTGCCCGCCCTGTGCTCTCTCTTCTTGGTAAAACCATTGCATTTCTGGGGGCTGCGTTGGGAGGAGGAGCTGAAGGGGGAGAAATGGAGATTTTTTTTAAAGGTTGATTTGTTTGTTTTAGAGAGACAGAGAGAGAGAGTGCAAGAGAGAACAAGCAGGGAGAGAGGCAGAGGGAGAGAACCTCAAGTAGACTCCCTGCTGAGCTCAGAGCCTGACATGGGGCTTGATTCCAGGGTCATGAGCTGAAAGGAAGAGCCAAACACTTAACTGACTGAACCACCCAGGAACCCCTAGATAGGAATCTTGAAATACTCCTCCTGCCTGGGTCCCCCTCCCGCTGTCCCTCTGTCCCTATTCCTAGCCATTGTTCAATTTTATCTTCACAGCTCTCCTACATAGCTTGTAAGCTCAGTTGATACCTTGGGGTCCCTGATGGATTAAGAATCTTGCAGGTATGTGATAAAGTTTGAATCCAGGTTGACGTGACATCCACCTGTGGGTTTTGTTTTGTTTTTTCCTGGAGAGCGCCCTGCCTCACCACATTCCCTATCCCAAGTAGAAACCACACCCAGGACCATGAGCTCATGACCTGAGCCAAACCAAGAGTCCATTGCTCGACCAACTCTACCCTTCCCCCCAAGGCGCCCCTGTACGGGGATTTTTGTGCAGGTGTCAGCACCCCTAAATCCTGTGTTATTCAAGGGCCAACTGTATATGTACACATACGTATAGAAGTCTGTGGACACACATACACACACGCGCCCAGGGCAAAAGGCCACAGTTAGGCACAGCTGAGGCTTTTTACCGGACTTACAGCAGAAAATCAGACCCAAACCAAATTGCTCTGAGCCTTCTTTTTTCACGGACTCTGTAAGATCCTGGAAAGGAGCCTCAGAGATTTCTGTAGTAAAGATGAGCAGAGTGGCAGATCTTTGGAATAAGATGTGCTGAGATCTGGGGCCGCTTGCGCAGCATGGGTGGGGGACCGGAGGGGCTGTGCTCCTGGATATGGAGATGCCTGATGCTCCCAGATACGGAGATGCCTGGTGCTCCCAGATATGGAGATGCCCGGTGCTCCCGGATACGGAGATGCCTGATGCTCCTGGATATGGAGATGCCCGGTGCTCCTGATACGGAGATGCCCGGTGCTCCCAGATATGGAGATGCCCGGTGCTCCCTGATACGGAGATGCCCGATGCTCCCGGATACAGAGATGCCTGGTGCTCCCGGATACGGAGATGCCCGGGGCTCCCTGATATGGAGATGCCTGGTGCTCCCAGATATGGAGATGCCCGGTGCTCCCAGATATGGAGATGCCCGGTGCTCCCGGATATGGAGATGCCAGATGCTCCCGGATACGGAGATGTCCGGTGCTCCCGGATATGGAGATGCTCGGTGCTCCCTGATACGGAGATGCCTGGTGCTCCCAGATACGGAGGTGCCTGGTGCTCCCAGATACGGAGATGCTCAATGCTCCCAGATACGGAGATGCCTGGTGCTCCCAGATACGGAGATGCTCGGTACTCCCAGATACGGAGATGCCCAGTGGTCCCCGATATGGAGATGCCTGGTGCTCCCACATATGGAGATGCTCCATGCTCCCAGATACGGAGATGCTCAGTGCTCCCAGAAACGGAGATGCTCGGTGCTCCCAGATATGGAGATGCCTGGTGCTCCCTGATATGGAGATGCCTGGTGCTCCCAGATACGGAGATGCTTGATGCTCCCAGATACGGAGATGCTTAGTGCTCCCAGATACGGATATGCCCGGTGCTCCCTGATATGGAGATGCACGGTGTTCCCAGATATGGAGATGCTCAATGCTTCCAGATACGGAGATGCCTGGTGCTCCCAGATATGGAGATGCTCGATGCTCCCAGATACTGAGATGCTTAGTGCTCCCAGATACGGAGATGCCCGGTACTCCCCGATATGGAGATGCTCGGTCCTCCCCAATATGGAGATGCCCGGTGCTCCCAGATATGGAGATGCTCGGTGCTCCCAGACACGGAGATGTCTGCTGCTCCCAGATATGGAGATGCCTGGTGCTCCCAGATACAGAGATGTTCGATGCTCCCAGATACGGAGATGTCCGGTGCTCCCTGATATGGAGATGTACGGGGCTCCCCG
The DNA here is from genome assembly GCF_964656455.1 of Halichoerus grypus. Classification (NCBI taxonomy): domain Eukaryota; kingdom Metazoa; phylum Chordata; class Mammalia; order Carnivora; family Phocidae; genus Halichoerus; species Halichoerus grypus. The sequence goes on along the minus strand of NC_135719.1, from coordinate 17,887,241 downwards.
ATATGGAGATGCCTGGCCGTGCTGAGTGGGGCAGTGGCTCTGTGCTTCCAAGGCTGGGATTTCCAGGAGCAGAGGCATAGCTAACTCCGGGAGCCCCAGCGGGAGGTGGACACCGCTCCGCTTCTACTCTCCTAGCCCCAGGGGGAGACTGCATCATCCCCTCTTTGACAAATGGGGACTCCAAAAGTGGTACCTGAGTCACAGAACGTTGGTATAGAAACATAACAAAGCATTCAAGGAGCACTATGGCCAGAGGAAGGAAGACTAGGGAAAAGGTAAAGAACGCAAGTAGACAATGAATTTCAGATAAAGACTTTTAACGATAGATTAAGGACTTAAATGATCTACTCAGCAAATTTACTGGAAAGCTACAAGAACTTCATCTCTAGCCCCTGACTTGAACTAAAGCCTCTCACTGGCATGGGTCGCTTCTGATGCCCCAGGAAGTGCTGAGCCCCATGTCCATGGGCTCAAAGTTCTCAAAAATTTGCAAAACAAAGTTAATTTATTGAATTTATTTATTTTTAAGATTTCATTTACTTATCTGACAGAGACAGAGAAAGAGTAGCAGGCAGAAGGAGAGGGAGAAGCAGACTCCCCACTGAGCAGAGAGCCGGAGGTGGGGCTCGATCCCAGGACCCTGGGATCATGACCTGAGCGAAGGCAGACGCCCAAAGGACTGAGCCACCCAGGTGCCCCAAAACAAAATTATTTTAAGCACCAACAGCTAAGACCGCTGTCTCTTCTCCCCTAGAGCAATAGGCTTTCCTTGTGGGCCCAGGACTGAGAGATCCCGGGACATGGGACTTTCAGTGCTAAAATCGGCCAAGTCCCGGGCAGACTGGGATGAGTCGGTTATCCCACTTTCCATTCTTCCCTTCCTACATCTCTGTCATCAGATGGCACTGGAAAAAATACAGAGCCTATGGGATCGGGCAGAGGGGAGATTGAATAAGGGATGCATTTAGTTTTGGCCTGGTGGGGTAGATGCCTGTGGTTGGCGATCATTTTGCGTTAAGTTATGGATAAGTGTTGCAGTGTAGGATCAGCGTCCAGGGTGCTAGCACTGACCCACTCAGCATTCTCTGACCCATCACAGCGCCCCACTCAGCATTCTCTCACCAAGACACAGAACCTCAGCTCACGCCACATTATGACCATGTCCTACTGCGCCCGGCACCTGGAGAACAGGTGTAGTGGGGGACAACAAGGTTTGGAGAGTACAGGGCCAGAAATCAATGTGTGGAAAGCCTTCCAATGATCAAATATATACAATTGATGATAGAAGATGGAATTCTCGTTGGTATTTAGTCAAAATGGAAGTTCTCCCCTCTCAAGAATCAACTCGAGAATGCAGTGTTATACCAACACAAAGGCATCATGGATTTTTTCTTTTTGGGAATTGAGTGAAGTGTTGTTTTTCAGATTTCCTATTTGAAAGGTTTTATAATGAATGTGTTGGTGTCTGAATTCATATGTGTGATACATCCCAATTATCAAGAACAAAACAATTTTTGATCAAGTCTACTAAAGGAAAGGCTAACTTTTCTTGTTATTTTCTCTATGGAAAATATACAATTGCAATTATATAGTGAGGTGATCAAAGAATATGAAGCCAAAAAATGTAGGAAAATAAAAATACTACTACAGACATGTATTGAGTGGTCATTTCATAAAAAATATTATGCCATCTTTCTGGATTGGGGGATAGTTGAGATATTTGTCAACATATTAATTTTTTTTCTGTTGTAATTTCTTTTCACACTTTGGACAAATACTCACTTTTGTATCAAATTTTGTGTTTATGTTTGCATTTTTCATAAAAGGTCTTTTAATAAATAAAATTACATGAATTTATTCCTCAGCCCTGGATCTTTCTCTGAAAGAAATGTATAAAAATCCTACAAGAACAGATAGGAGTCTATATGCATTTAAAGTGGTGGGGTCCTTAGGCAATGTGGAATCGTATAAAGCATAAAAAAAAAGATAAGCAAATTTCACTCTATAAATAGCATGGTAAAAGATGACTTCAGTAAAGTCAATAGAAAATTATAAATTTTGAAAAATACGTTTGCAACCCAGATAGCACAGAGTGTTAATATCTAAACTGTATAAGGAGATCTTAAAACCAATAAGAAGAGAATGCACAAACCATTTGAGAAAAAATAACATAAGATGTGAAGAGGCAGCATTTCTTTTAAGCACATGTATTAGGCCAGAAAGCACATTGTAGCAGTTAATTTAGCTTTAATATTATACAGACCCAGAAGTCTGATAACAATTAAGTTAGAGAATGGGAGCATAATAATCAGAAGAACCCATTTACATGGGAATATGAAACACATCTAAATAACTCATGGGCCAAAGAATCCATCATGGAAATTAAGCAATTCTTGAGAATTGAACAATAGTAAGAATACCTCATATCAAAATCTGTGGGCGGGGCGGGGGGGCTCCTGGGTGGTTCAGTTGGTTAACCCTCTGACTCTTGGTTTTGGCTCGGGTCATGATCTCAGGATCCTGGGAAAAGTTGTGGGAATGTCCCTAAAGCTAGAGCCTTAAATCTTTATATTGGGAAAGAAGGTTAAATGAGCTAAGTGTCCACCTCCAAGAAAATTCTTAATAAGGATACGGTACCCGAAGAGGTCAGAAGGAAGAAAAAATACATAAGCACAAGTTAATAAAATAGAACACAAAGAAAATCACTCAAAAAAAAAAGGAAAATGCTTCCTTTGCTTTAATTAATAAAATGGAAAATTCTGATGTGGTTGAGCAAGAAAAGAAAGAAAAGGCATTAATAAATATTAGGAACTAAAAGGGTCATGATTAGAGATACAGTGTAGATAATGGTAAGAGAAAATCATGAATGAATTTACACCAACTAATTAAAAACAGAGATATATGGATCATTTTCTAGAAATTATTTAGTTGTGATTATATTTATCTAATTTTCTAATTGCACAAGTAACTTAACAAAAATTGTATTTCAAGAAGAACCAGAAACCAGAATGGATGTTTAACCATTACAATATTTTTTTAAAATCAGTAAATGACAGTCTATTTCCTGAATTGACCCTGGGTCAGATGCTTTAGGAACTAATTTTTGCAAAAATGAAGAAATACATTATCTGCATTTATACCTAATATTTCAGAAAGTAGAAGAAATGAAGTGAGCCTCCTTAACTCCCTTTCTGAAGTTAATAATGACTTTGACACCAGACTGAAAAAGAACAGCACAAAATGTATTATGCAATCTCTCTCATGAAAGTAAACTCAAAAATCCTGAGTAAATTGTAGCAAACAGAAGTTACCACTTGATTATTTTTAAAACCATTATGATCAAGGTTGATTTATCATGAGACTTCCTGGATGATTTAAGACGAGAAAAAACTAGAAATGCAATTCATCACACAAACTAATTTAAAGGATAAGAACTTTCTAAAGTGCCCAAATGGACATAAAACAAGAATTTATTAAAATCCAGTATCCATCTAAGATTTGCATATACACATATGCACACACAAAGCATAGAAAGCTAAACCTTAACTTATAAATATTATCTAATTCAACACTACAAACTACTTTATGTTTAATAGTGAAATGGAGAGCCATTATTTTGCAAGTCAGGAACAAGGCAAAGAGGAGTCCACTGCAGTAGGAAAAGGTAGAAACAGCTCTAAAAAATGATGAGCTAGCTTCTATGGAGGGAAAACAGGTTTTATTGAATGATGCAGAGTAAAGAAATTAAGCAAGCTCTTGGATTGGAAGACATGCTTTCATAAAGATGCCAATTATTTTCAAATTAGTATATAAATTTCATGCAATTCTAATCAAAATCCAATCGGTTTTTGGTAGAACTCAAAATGCTCATTCTACAATGTATATGGGAAGCATAAGGCAAAAAAAACCCTGAAAACAAACAAACAAAAAAACCCCACATAATTCTGAATTAGAACAAGGTAGAGAGACTCACCCTACCAGATATTCATATTTATTATAAAGTAATACCAATTAAGAGAGTGTGTATCAGTGCATGGTAGAAAAAAAGCAAGTTCAGGAAAGATAATGTATCTGACGCTATTTATGTCAAGGGCCAAACATACAAAAATAATATGATTTATGCACATGGAAGAAAATGTGCAATGAAAACATAAAAATATTAATAAAAGTGTAAGCTATCATAGGCACCTGGGTGGCTCAGTCAGTTAAGCTTCTGCCTTCAGTTCAAATAATGATCTCAGGATCCTCGGATCAATGGAGCCCTGTGTTGGGCTCCCTGCTCAGCGGCGAGTCTGCTTCTCTCTCTCCCTCTGCCTCTCCCCCCGCTTGTGTGTGCTCGCACTCTCTCTCTCTCTCAAATGGATAAATACAATCTTTTTAAAAAAAGAAAGTGTCAATTTTCAAATTTCAGATTTGTAGTTCCTTTAAATGGGAAGAGAGAGGTACAAATCCACAGAGGCTATAGCTACAATTGTAATGCTTTATTTTAAAAAAAATTTCTAAAGCAGAGATTCCCAATTTTCTTGGTTCATAGCACCTTTATCATCTCCATTCTTTTGTGATGCTACCCAAGCTGGAAGAAACGTCTAAAGGTTCCCTTTATTAAGTATTTAGAGTCCAAAAATTTTGATAATAATGGCTGTGAGGTGTCCAATGTCCCCATGTGTCCCTTGAAAACTAAAAACATACGATGGCATTCCTACGAGTTCCCTGTGGCACACAGTTTGGGAACCATAGATTTTTAAAACAGATCTTGAAAATAATCTAAATTCAACCAAGCTAGTTGATAGATCCAAGAAAGTTTGTTGTATTTTCTCTCTACTTTGATGAATTGGGCTGAGTGCTTTGCACAAGTCATTCCATTTTGTCCTCACAAAGGATCCTGTGTTCTCTTTCTGTGTGAGAGGAAACAGAGGTTTAATAAGTTGGAGAAAATTCGCTGTCACACACTTGTAAGTGCTGAGGCCTAGACTGAAGCCAGTCCTCTCTGATTGAAGGCCACCGGGTCATGCGTTAAAGGGAGAGACCACTACTGAACATGTGTTTCAGGTACTAAAGCCTGTCAGCCAAGGGAGAGTGGACATAGCCATTGTCCTTGCACATGTGGTGGGAGACAAACAGGGAAGGAGTGTAAGCACCGGGGAAAACGTGTGCTCAACCCAGTAGTGAGCAGTCAGAAGTCAGGAGGGGCTTGGGGTTGAGTTTGTGCTGAGGCTTGCAAGATAAATACACATTTGTTTATGGGGATCCACCAAAGTACAAAGACAGAGAGATAAGGAACCCTGTGGTCCTTTTAAAAAGCAATAGGTATGGGGATTAACATAACAATAAAAATTAAAAATAAATAAATAATAAATAAATAAAAATAAAAATGTAAAAAAATAAAAAGCAATGGGTTATGCCCCAATGGCCAGGACAAATATTAAATTATTTGTCAGGACTGCACCGTGCTCTTACCCCCCTCCCTTGGCCCCCAAAGTGTTAGTAACTTTGACTACTCAGAGTCCAATTCCATTTTATTTCTATCATATCTTCGCATTCCTCCCAAACCAACAATAAAAGCTTTACACTAAAGATACATCTTTTACATGTCGAGTGACAGCTTACTCATTTCTGTATTTCCTAAGACCTCAGCCTATGTCCTGAATATGTTCTAAAGGAAATAGCAATTTTGAATATTTTTTGAAATCTGGATTGTTTGGGCTCACAAGTATTAAGCTGAAGGAAAAAGGAAAGGCTCAGTGGGTTTTCATATATGCTCTAGCTGTCCTATGAATCCCCTGGGTCTTAGAAATTTACAGAAAGTTACAAGAGTCCCTGCCATCTTGATGTAAACTTCTAATGTTCCAATTGCAAAAGCAAGTGAACGTTCTCAGCAGTCCTGGCTTCAGAGGTCCCTGGGAAATAGAATTCCATTTACACAGCAAGGCTCTGGGTCAAAAATCTGCCTGGGTTAAGTGGTGACTTTCTCTCCTTTGAAATTCATTTGAGTTCTGTTTCCTGCCTGTGTAGTCCTCCCCTTCTTGTGATGACAAACCTTGGCTTACCTTTAGTCTGGGTTTTCTAGTTCTCAATACCAAACTTTAAACTGCTTGTTTTGGGGCGCCTGGGTGACTCAGTCATTAAGCATCTGCCTTCGGCTCAGGTCATGATCCCAGGGTCCTGGGATCGAGCCCCGCATCGGGCTCCCTGGTCGGCGGGAAGCCTGCTTCTCCCTCTCCCTCTCACCCTCCTTGTGTTCCCTCTCTCGCTGTGTCTCTCTCTGTCAAATAAATAAAATCTTTAAAAAAATAATAAAATAAACTACTTGTTTCTCCTTTTGCTCATGCTGGTTCAATCCCACCCAGCAATCATCTATTTCCCTTGTGAGTTCAGAAGGTCTCTGAAAGACGAGCCATGTGTGGGTCACACCACCGCATTGGGGATGCCCGTGTTCATACATCCACGTGGATCATAGAAAAACGGGCTCATGGCACTATGTTCTTTAGGATCACTAAGCGCAGTCTACACACAGCAGACTGATACGGGTGAACAGCCAAATCTTATGGGATCTGAAACAAAAACAAAAAACAGAAAACAAAACAAAACAAAATCTTCTGGGATCTGGATGAAGGAGACAAAAATTTACTTGTGAGATAAAAATTATCAAAATCTTTGATTTTTGTATTTGGGGGGGGGGGGTTGCCATCAGCCCAGAAACTGCTTTTTCCATGACTTGGTGCAGCACAGAGTGGCACAGAAAGAGATCCAAGGCCAGGAGAACACAAAGCAAAAAGATGCTTTTCCAGAGTGACAAGTACCTGCATCACACATCCTGCAAGTTTTACTCTAGAAGACAGAAGCTCCTGCAGGAGGGGCAGTTCTGCGCAGACAGCGAGAGCTGTGGAAATGGAGTGCAGCGATCTCTGTACCAATATATACAACTTCTGTTGCATTTGTAGAGACCCTCTCTTTCTGCCACAGTTTAGTGTCAACGGTCCCGATTAAGTGCAGGAGCACTCCAAAGACGGCAGCGTGGGACGTGGAATATGTGGGGCCCAAGTTAGGAATCATCAGAGCAAAACAGTGAAAGAAGGAGAGCGACAGATTCCAAGCTGAGACACCCTCATTCCCACAGAAGTATGGTGGCAACTTCTCAGTGAAGGAGGTACATGGCTCTGGGACCCTACCGTCCGGTCCATAGAATTGGTGCCTGGATGCTGCTGCTGTAAATTAATAGTTTGTTCAACCATTCTGTCCTTACCACATCCTGATTTACTCTTTTTTTAAAAAAAAAGATTATTTGAGAGAGAGCGTGGGCACAAACAGGGGGGCGGGGCAGAGGGAGAAGGAGAAGCAGGCTCCCCACTGAGCAGGGAGCCCCACGCGGGGGGCTCGATCCCAGGACCCTGGGATCATGACCTGAGCCGAAGGCAGATGCTTAACCGTCTGAGCCACCCAGGCGCCCCTTAAATAAGTGTTCACTTTTTTTTTTAAAGATTTTATTTTGAAGTGATCTCTACACCCAGCGTGGGGCTCGAACTCACAACCCTGAGATCAAGAGTCGCACGCTCTACTGAAGTAATTTAATAAGCATGTAATTGGAACGTCAGCAGAAATTAAGAATAGAGTCAACATCACACTCTAAAAATATAGACCAGGCAGCAGGCGATATCGTTGCGAGAACAAAATGGAAAAAAAAAAAAAAAAAAGATTCAGTAGTGGCGCGGCCAGGATGAATTGCACAAGATTTATCACTAATGGAATTGTGGGAATGCCTGCCCAATATTGCCAGGCCTCCTAATTGTCCAAGAGCTGCCAGTAACCCAGATTTTGACTTGAATTCAGTAGATTTTTGACATGTCGACGTGAGTGTAATGAGGCCAACATTTTTTTGGCCAAATTAACATATATGTGTACAGGTGAATCCGAAGACCCATAGTTTGTGGGACCTGCTGTGTGTAGAGCCGACTTATCATTATATTCTAGATGCTGGTGCCTGAGCCAGCAAAGGCTGGTTACCGAGTCTATTGGTGAGAAATACTTTACCGTTTCTGCAAGTCTGTTTTTCCATCTGTTTTCCATCTTTTGTCAATGGGACACCCTTGTGAGTCTCAAGCATTTTGGGGAATTGGCCACTATGGTCGTCGTGGGTTACATCTAGAATGCCAAATATCTTAATTTAAAATATGTTATACAACAATATAGTATACTTACATGGAATACTGAAGTTGCCTGAGCTCAGGAATGACAAAAGTGTTCCTTTCTATTGCAAACTCTAATTGGAGTTCATATGGTCTGCCTGACATGCAGTGAAGAGAACAGATCTCAGTAGGGAAGAACACAATGATTGTTTGCATCACAGCATTGCTAGATGGAAATCCTCTTCCAGATATGGGCCATATCTGTCTTGATCCTCACCTGAACATTTTCCAATGAGATCCTAAATGCCCTGCAAGCTGAAAACACAAACATAAAATCTCACGTTAAAAGCTGATTATCTGTATAGTGATGGGTGAGAGAATTAAGCTCTCCATTCGTAAATATTTGAATGCATGCTGCATGTCTGGCACTTACATAGGCGATGGGGATTCAGAAGTGAATAAAACAAGCAAAAATCCCTTCCCTCATGTAGTTTAATTATATGGCTAAGGGGTGAGGGGAGACTCAAGAAAGAAACAGCTAAAATAGAGACACCATAGAGTGTATTACAAAATGTTAAGTGCAATGGGAAAAGGGGGGATTTAGGGACTCTCTGTGTGTATGGGGGGTAGATCACAATTAACCAGGATCAAAAATTAGCAGTTGGAATATTTAAAACATTCCATTAAGAAATGGAACGGGCATGCATACGCACTGACCCCCCCCCCCATCCTCCAATGGTATTACATGACATTTCCACCACTTAATGCACTTGCGTAACCTTCCAGTATCTGGAGTCACTCGAGGTATCCCTCTCCATCCCCACCATAAATTACCATGGACAATATCTGGTCATTGTTTAGAAGGTCCAACGAGGCCCATGCATTCTAACTAATTAATTAAAATTAGTTCTAAAAAACTCAGAGATTAAATTCTGACTTCGTAGATGCCCAGTTATGCACCTGAGGGGTTGTAGTCTTTCTAGACTAGCACAATCAGGGAGAGTGTCCCAGGGCTAGCCTGACCACTCAGTGGACCACACATGGCTTTATGCTGAGGCATGACGGAGACACAGGTAATGCAACCCAAAAAGAAAACTCAAATCCCTGAGTGGAGAAGAATTTGAGACAATTTCTCAAATAAAAGGGCATAGAATAAGGGAAGCTGCTCTCTCCAAACAGAACAGATAGAATGAAAAACAAGGGAAGGTGGCCCCCACACTGACTCATGTTTAGCACCTGTTTACAGAATTCATTTAATTTGAATAAAATGTGATCAACACTTTATGGTTACTTTCTTAGGGCAGCCTTTGGCCTCACTCAAATAGTCCAAGTACAGAATAGTACAGAGAGTCTCCAAGAAATTTTAGGCACCTAAAAATAGCCTTCTAAATCAAGGTCATAGGGGTGCCCGGGTGGCTAAGTCGGTTAAGCATCTGCTCTCAGCTCAGGTCATGATCTCAGGGTCCTGGGATCGAGCCCCGCATCGGGGCTCCCTACTAAGTGAGGAGTCGGCTTCTCCCTCTCCCTCTACCTCTGCTCCTCACCCCTGCTCATGCTCTCCCTTTCAAATAAATAAAATCTTAAAAAAAATCTAGGTCATAGTGAGGATTCCAAGAATGAGGAAAATTATCTTTTCAAAAGCAAAGTGTGAATCCCAAAAGGTGAATGGGATTTTTGTACCTGGAATGAGGCAGAATGTTTCTTATAATGGGCTTCTCTGTGATTCAGTGTTTTGGGTTCATGATTAACTTAGTAAAATATGTATAAATTAAAATGTCCAGAATAATTCTATGCACCCTGGATGGCAATGATCAGAATTTAGTTGAAAACCGTTTTCATCTCCAATTTCTGGCTCGTAGTCAAGCGGTATATACTTATTAGTAAGTCTGTCCCTTTAATCAGTTACATGCCTCACAGTCTCATTTGATCTCTATGATGATCTTTCAATATAAATGAACTCATGAGCTTCTGAAAGGAAAATGATTCTCCTGACCCAAATGACAATCCCATAGAATTGTTATTTATTTATCAAAAAAATTGCTGGGATCACAGGCCAGGTCAGCTGATCCCCGTTTTAGAACTGTGTGGACAGAAGTTTCTATTTTTTTTTTTTTTCTTTGCCTGATGCCATTGTTCCAAAAGCAAAGCTGCAGACAGTGGTACATACATGATAAATCTCCAACAAAATAAGAAAATTCACATAAAGCAAACGATTCATTTTAAAAAACTTTTTCATCCTGAGATTTTTATCCTGAAATTGAAGAAACAGTAGCTGGTAGACTTTTTTTTTTTTTTTTTTATGTGTGTGCACGTCTGTACTTGAGACGTTTGAGTTTGCGTCTCATTTCCATCTTCTAATTTTTAAAAAATATATTTTACTGATAAAAATGCAAAATCTGGGGACAACTGACCTAAAACACTTATATCCTTCCCTATTCTCCTCTCAAGACACAAGATTGGACTTCAACTATGAATGATCTAAATTTTTAGAAGGTTCAAAAATTAGCTGGATGAAAGATCAAATAACACATCAAAAAGCTGAGATGTATCAATGTGTCAGGGTTCAAAAATAATGACTTACAGTCAGTGATAGGAATGCTTTTCCACTGTGTCTATTTTGAGGGCAAGCCTGAAATTCACAACTTAGCAGACAAAGTAAAAGATCTGTGGGGAAATGTGACGAATTTGTCATTGCTCAAATCTAGTGCTCAGCCTTGGGCTGAATTTAGTATTAATCTTGATAGAGGCATGTTTGCAGTGGACAGAGAATAAGAGAAATGCATGTAGGATTTACCGAGGATGCAGTAAAAAATCCATTTTTTTAGGGCTATTTTTCTTCCACAATAAATGATTAAGGGAGGGAAAAAAGAAAAGCTTAAAATTGGTGTCAAGCTCTTTATTCCAACCATTTCGGATTAGCTGGAAGAGAAATATGTCTGCTTATAATGAATCACTTTTGATGAAGTTGAAAAGAGGGAGGGGAGAAAAGTATCCAGCAAGCAGGGGTTTGGGAGGATTTCCTGAAGTCCCTACACTGCAGTTCACCAATAGTAATGGACTATCAATGAATTTTTACCAACTGAATTTAATACATAAGCTGAGTATAGTCCTTAAATTCTATGAGGAAATATATGTTACGAAATGAGAATATACCACTCCTCCCTTTCCAGAGAAAGACATTTTTCTCATCTGTTAACAAAACCTATGATGCTGCAAAATGGTGATCTTTGTCAGATTTGGGGGTTTACACCAAATTGTAATTGGGGAATTAGACTAGGAAGCGATTTTGCCCTGTTCCACATTAAAGACAAGCTACATGGCACAGGTTTTTTTTTTTTTAAAGACAGGCTTCAGTGCAGTTGTTCAAAATTGTCCGTCATTCTACCAAGCACTGGATTGAATCAAGAGGTGTAATTTGGAGCACCTGGGTGGCTCAATCAGTTAAGACATCAGCTCGGTGGTGATCCCAGGACCCTGGGATCTAGTCCCACATCAGGCTCCTTGTTCAGTGGAGAGCCTGCTTCTCCCTCTCCCTACTTCTTCCTCTGCCTGCCATTCTCGCTGCTGGTGCTCTCTCTCTCTTTGACAAATAAATAAATAAAATATTTAAAAATAAATAATTAAATAAATAGGTGTTATCTGGGGGGAAAAGGCATCTACCATGATATATTTTCCTTTTTCAAACTCATTTCTAATTGTTCTCAGGATGCTCCCCATCTTGTTCTTAGTTGAAGTGATTAGTGCTTATTTTTTACTTTGCACATTTTAATAACCACTTGCCTCAGAAAAAGCATGCACTCAGTCTCAGTGAACTTCTAACAAGGAAGTTTCAAGACAAAAGGAAATTAAGACAATGGGAAATATGCATTCATGGTTTTAGGCAGTCCTAGGTGTTATGGATACGTTGTTGATAATATATCCCTCCTACGTGCAATGTTCCAGTTTATGTTGTTCCAATAATACCAATAAACCACATAGATGACATTGTAGATGATTTGAGATCCTGCTTGACTTTTTGTTTTAAGGGAAATAGAAAGAGACGAACTATTATATGCTTGACCTTCTTGAACCCAATGTCCATAGTGGAAAAGGTTTGAAACGGACTATGTCCATAAGGACCTTCTCCCCACTCCCCGCACAGTTTCCTAGATATAGTGCTTTTCACTTGCATACATGTTTCTGGTCTACTCTTTATTTTTAAAAATCTCCCTACACAGTATCTATAACAGACCCTTCTGCACCCTATAAGCATCAACCTTTAAATTGATAGGGGGTATATATTTTTCCCACCAATCCCCAATAGTTTCATCTTCATCCCCTTCCATGTTGTTCTTAACATAGTTTCCAGAATTATCAGAACACCTCCCTTTGGGGGAAGCTGCTATATATTTCATCATCACTCTCTAAACTGTTTAGAAAATAGATATTAGCTTGAAGTCTGTATTAGTAAGTCCATCACTGTTAAGAACTCAGTCCATGACATATTAATTTACTCCTAAGCTTCCAGCTGAGGCTAGACCAACCTGAATGGTATTTGATTACAAAGATCAACGAGTTGGCATGAAACGGGATGGATCATTGAGCAAAACAGTTTATTAGTTCTCCTTAGTACAACTGATGTTTTAGGAGCTGTGGTTTATAGTCTGTGGCATTATTTGGTGGACTCCTTCCTAAGCCATCAACTATCCAAATCAAAACACTATCAGCACCTTGTCGAATGTAATTATGTTACAGACATTCTCTAAGAGAGATAGTGTCCAGCAGTTCTAGAACATTCCCCCCCATTTTTTTATTTTTATTTTTTTAAAAGATTTTTTTTTAATTTATTTATTTGACAGAGAGAGAGATAGTGAGAGAGGGAACACAAGCCGGGGGAGTGGGAGAGGGAGAAGTAGGCCTCCCACGGAGCAGGGAGCCCGATGCGGGCCTCGATCCCAGGACCCCAGGATCATGACCTGAGCCGAAGGCAGACGCTTAACGACTGAGCCACCCAGGCGCCCCCCCCCATTTTTGTTGATTGAGGACCTCTTATTATTTAATGTCAAATATTTCACGTAAACTATTGACTATTAGGAGAAAGTTTATCGGTTTCTAGATAATATTTTTTCCTAGCTTTGAGGCTGAAAAATATTTCATATAATTCATATAGTCAGAGGAAAGTTGTCACAGCAATAGATTTCATGATTACCACCCCCCCCAACTCCCACATACACATACAAACACGCATGCATGCACTTTGAAAAAATCTCTCAGACTCCAAGAATGTAGCGCTGGAAAGGGACCTTACTGAATTCTTTCCTAATTCGGTAGTAAATATAGCTGAAATTATCTGAGCTCACCAATTTGTTTCAAAGAGTTAAAAGAACATAGGAGCTCTACTTAAGGAGCCTTACTGTAGGACAGTGGGGGAGAGGCTGGAGATATTAACGCTGTAGGAGGGATACTGTGAATAGGGTTACTTGGAGTTGCTGTGGTGAGTTAGACAGCTTCTTCGGTCACCTTCCAAATATTCTCTATTACAGGTAGCAATTTGGGGTTAATTCAGGATGATCAAATCAATCACAGTCGGGCTCAAAATTTCATCGGAAGCTTTTCCTCTGTTCTCCTGCTGACTCTTGACTGGAGTCACAGTGGCAGGGCAGGGAAAAGAGAAACACTTTGTTCTTGTTGCCACCATGTCCCACAAGCAGGCTAGCTCCTTGCTGCCACTCTGGAAGTTTCATGGGAAGATATTCTTGGAATACATTCTGAGCCAAGAGATCTGAATGAGATCTACCAGGTGTTGAGGGTGGGCCTTCTAGGATCCATGTTACTGCCTGTATGTTATGCCCCACCTGCCACTTCAGTTGCTGTCCACATTCCCAGGGGTCCTCCTAGTGTCTCAGAGACTTCTGTTTTCCTACTCCATCTGGGATGCAGTGTGTCTGTCTGTCTCACTGTTAACACATGTAAGTTCCCAGAGGATCTTCTTTATTTCTCTCTTGCCCCTGAGCTGCCAGGCGCTGAGAGCAAATTTTGGTGTACAGCTTACTCTCCCTACATCTCTCTTCCATCCTATCCTTTGTCCCCCTTCACCACATGCCCACCCCCAACCCCAAACTCTCTTTACATAAAGAAGGAATGAAAGCCAGGTAATGACAACCCAGTTCTACCATAACGTGGACCTTCAAATCTGTATCTCATCCTTGAATTCTTGACCTGTTACCACAGAAGCCGAGACTCTCCATGTGCTGGTCACTGCACAAGAAAACAGGGGCCTAATTTCCGCAGGAAGAGAAGAGCACACATTCTGGGCACTCCGGGTTTAAACAGATATAAGATAGTGGTTGAGAGGATGTCATGTGGATCTCAAATAACTCTGTTCCATCTTAGTTCTGCATTCTATCAGTGGGAATTTACCTAATTTTCCAGTGCCTCGGTTTCCCCACCTGTAAAATAAGAAGGATAATGTTTCCTACTTCCTAGGAGGGCTTTGAGGATTAAGTCCATTCTTATACACAGGGCTTTTCAACAATTGTGATTAATCAGTTCCCTTAATAGCTCACATATTATTCCGTCATACATCTTTAGCCTTTTGGCACATAATACCAAATCTTTAGCAATTCACTTTGGATCAAGAGGTCAAATGCCATTTAGCAAATTCCAGCATGGACTTAGGTCCCTACTGACATTTATAAATAGCACAAATAAATGTAGTATGGGTTAGGTGTGTACGTTGTGTGGTATCTTCCCTCAAGGCTGGCAGGGTAGGGCTGATAGCCTGACCTCTAGGGCATGAACATCCTTCCCCGCTCACACCTGGTCTTTTACACAAAACCGTCGACTGACTAGGCAATCTAGAAATTCCAAAAGTTCAGTGGCAGATATGTTCTTTTGTGACTATTATTCATCTGAATGACGATTTGAAACTTGCAAAACATTGTGAGGGTGGGAAAAGAACTAGGAAGACCTAGGCAAGTAAGGGCATGTTAGTACAATTTCATGGAAGTGCAATTTAGTGATTCAACTAAATTTATACTTACGTCCACACACTGAACATTCACTCTTGGAAAGTTTATTTTTTTTTGCTAACCTTTTATTTGGAACCAAGGAATAAATTTCAATTATTCATTCAATTTATTTCATAAAGAGATACATGGCATGAATTATCAGCCTTTGTATTATGAAAATGCATATGGAGGACCTTAGCATTAAAATGAATATTACAAACACCAGAAATAAAAGCCAGATGCTGTCAAGCTAGGATGTCTACTAGGCCTAGCAGGAGATCTTGGCACAGGCATCAAGATTGTTTTGTTAGTAAATGTGATAATTTGCACTTGGAAGATCTTCAAGCTAAGGATCTACCCCTTCAACTCTAACTGCCTTTCATGACAAGTGTTTTATTAAAGAACTTATATTCATGATACTAAATTTACACTTTAAAGTTGAAAAGTCAGCACTTAAAAATTAACTTATTCCTATAAACAAATAGAAATAAAATTTTAAAAAAATATATAAAAGTGATCATGGCATACATGCATTTCTTGAAATAAACTTTTATTTGCCCATTTTTCCTTTTCTTCTCTTTTTCTCTTTCTTCTGTGTCAACCCTATTCCCCTTTCCACCTTCCCTTATCCAGAAGCCCATGTTAACATAATAGGTGCATTTCAGTGGTTTTCTTCAATGGAATATATAGATATCTATAGATATGTGTACACACAATTACATAGTTAAAAATTATATTCACGTGTCTGCATCTTTCTTTTCTCATTTAATATCTCAGAATAAGTCTCTGAAGTCAAGTGGCCTCGCTACTCTTTTTAAGGACTGCACACTAGTTCATGGTGTGGATACACCATAATTTATTCTGCCAGAACCCTACTGAAAGTCTTTTACAATTTTTAAATGAAAAAATTTGCCTTTACTCTGTTTTAAACATTTGTGCCCCAATGGACAATGCTATTGTAAACATCTTAGTGCCTGTCCATGACAAGAACACATAAAGAGATTAAGTGCTATTTTCATTTTACAAAGGAGGAAACTATAATTAAGGAAAGGTAAAGAAAAGTTTTACAAATGAGGAAATTTTATTTGTTATTATTTTTAAAAGATTTTATTTCTTTCTTTCTTTATTTATTTAAGAGAGAGGGACAGAGAAAGAGAGAGAGAGCATGAGTTGGGGGAGGAGCAGAAGGAGAAAGACAAGCACTCTCCATGCTGAGCACAGAGCCCAACATGGGACTCGATCTCAGCACCATGAGATCATGCCTGGGCTGAAACCAAGAGTCGGATGCTTAATGGACTGAGGCCACCCAGGTGCCCCTTATTTTATTTTTTTCAGTAAGCTCTATCCTCAATGTGGGACTTGAACTCAGGACCCTGAGATGAAGAGTCACACGTTCTACCAACTAAGCCAAACAAGCACCCCACAAATGAGGAAATTTTAGCTAAAAAAGTGCAAATGGCCACATCATCAGTCCAGTTTGACTCTAATCTCAGGTTTCACTGTGCCACATGACACTCTTTTGTCCTTGTTTTGATTTCCTAAAAATTATAGGCTATTAAATGAAAACATGTGTGACTCGAATTCAACTAAATAGATCAAGTACCTGGCAGTGGAGGTTAAATATAGTTTAGAAATTTAAGAGGAAAAGATGGATTGCACATTAATTTTTATAAATGGATCTCTTAAGGTACCATGGTTTATTATAGATTTAAGTCTTTTGGAGGCAATATGGCAAACTAGAATTTCAGAGAAACAGTTTCCAATATAAGACACTTCAAATTACCAGGTAAAACATAATGAGCATTGCAGATTTCTGGTTCTGGGACAGGTGGATTAGACTGAATAAAACTAAACCTCCCACTGACAACTACGTATGAGATGACTCTTGGAACTCATTGAAGAATAACTAACAGAGATGAGACTTGGATGACTGTGATCCTTTAGAAGAGAGAAGCACACAGAAGGTTCCACATTTATCCTGGCTTTTCCCATGAAGACATTTTCCTATTTTCTGTAGAGGAAATAGAGGCCAAGCAGAAAGTGGTTCACTTATTGGAGTAAAGATACAGTTGACAGAATGCCACACTGCCACATTGGTTGGGATTTGAGGGACAAAATCCCAGAGAATAGGGAAATACAGAGAAGTCCCCCAAATCTCTAATTCCCATCAAAATCCTTGGTTAATTCCTATGCTAAATGTGTCAGGGCAAGAGTCCAAAAGTCCAGCTAACTACAACATCTGGGAAGCCAAATAGTACAGTAGAAATTTTAGCAGCTGCTTGTTGCTGGGGACATTATGGTTGGATTTCAATTCCTAACAAGTTGGAGGAGCTTTAGAATATAGCCTAGACTTTCAGTTGAGATTCCCAAAGGACCAGGAACTAGGAATAAAAGCACAGACTTGGAATAAAGACCACACTTTAGAAGATTAACCATGGTTTAGGAATAATCTCAAAACTGAAATACACCAACCCCAAAACTCTAAAATTAAACAGCAACTAGATTATGGTGATCCACTGCCCCTATATGGTCCCTGGAAGAAAATCTATCTCTTGCTGTGGAGGAAAATGACATTATCAAGAGCCTCTGTATTGTGTCATCTACAGTGTCACGTATCCATTAAAAATTACGAGGACAATTAAAACAGGACTAAATGACCAAAAGACATACAAAATCATATTTTTTATAAAGAACATAGAAACACAACCAAGGAGTTCCAGATCATTGATTTTTTTTTTTTTTTTAGAGATGTCGAGAGTATGTGAGCAGAGGGGGAGGTGCAGAGGGAGAGGATGGAAATCTTAAGCAGACTCCATGCTGAACACAGAGCCCAACGTGGGGCTGGATCTCACAACCTTGAGATCATGACCTGAGCCGATCAAGGGTCAGACACTTAACTGACTGAGCCACCCAGGCATGCCCAGATAATTGATTTTAAATAACTTATGATTAAAATGCTCTTTAAAATGAAGAAAAGATGGAAAATTTCATCAGAGAATAGGAATCTAAAGTAAATTTCTAAAACTGACAAAAATGTTATATCTGACAGTAAAATTTAACTTATTGGTTTAATAGAAGATTAGACAAAGCAGAACAGACGATTAATAGATGGAAAAACAGATCAGTAAAAAATATCAAGATTGAGAGACCAAAAGAAAAAAAAAAGGCGAAAAACAAGGGGAAAAAAAAGATATGGGACATATATCGAACACAGCACTATCCAATAGAAATATAATGGAGGCATCAAATGTAAAAAAGGATTTTTCCAGAAATACAAAATCTGAAAAATTTCCTCACAAGAATTCCTGCCCTATAGGGAATGTTAAAGGACATTCTTCAGGCAGAGGGGAAATAATATCAAAGAAATATCAATCTATAAAAATAAAAAATCAGAAATGTTGTCTGAATGATATGGATTGAATATGTACCCCCTAAAATTCATTTATTGATATCAAATCCCAATGTGATGATATTTGGAGGTGGGACCTTTGGGTGGTGATTAAGTCATGAGGATGAAACCCTTATCAATGGGATTAGTGCCCTTATCAGAATAGGCCAGGAAATAGCTTGCTCTTTTTCTGCCATGTGAAGAGAAAGGAGAATTCAGCTATCCGCAACCCAGAAGAATGTTCTTACCAAAACCCAACCATGCTGGCACCCTCATCTCAGACTTCCAGCCTCCAGACTGAGAAATACATTTCTATTGTTTGTAAGTCACCCAGTCTATGGTAGTTGGTTCTATCAGCCTAAATTGACTAAGATATAAGTGTAAATACATAGGATTTTAAAAAATATTTCATTTTCTATAAGGTAGTAGACTGCTTAAACAATGTAGTAGGGAAGTTGATAACATACATAGATTTACAATGCATATAAACAAACCAAAAAGGCTAAGAGTGGGGAAATGGAAGTATATTGTTGTTAGTTTCTTACACTACACATGAATGCATATAACATCACAGACATGAGACTGTGATTAAATAAAAATGTATATGATAGGGGTCCTTGGCTGGCTCATCTGTAGAGCATGCAACTCTTGATCTCTGGGTCATAAGTGTGAGCCCCATGTTGGGGGTAGAGATTATTTTAAAAAATAAACTTATTAAAAATACTATAGAAATACTCTAAATCATAAAGCAACCACTAAAATAACAAAACAAAGGGTTATAGCTAATAAAGCCAAAAAAGGAGAGAAAATGGATCATAAAAAATATTCATTTAATCCAAAAGAAAGCAGGAAAAGAGGAAAAAGGAAATGAATCATAGCCAAGCCAATTAAAAAACAAATAGCAAGGTGGTAGATTTCTGCCACCATATTAATAATTATATTACAGGTGAAATGTGTAAATACCTCAATTACAGATCAGAAATTGTCAGATTGGATAAATAAAGCAAGACCCAAATATGCTTCTCATCAGAAACTTACTTTAAAGTATGTATAGTAGTATAAAGACACAAATAGGTTAAAATGTTGGAAAAAGACATTTCACGCTAAGCTTAATCAAGATAATGCTGTTGGGGCACCTGGGTGTCTCAGTCAGTTAGGTGTCTGCCTTCAGTTCAGGTCATGATCCCAATGTCCTGGGATTGAGCCCTGTGTCAGGTTCCCTGCTCAGCGGGGAGTCTGCTTCTCCCTCTCCCTCTGCCCCTCCCCCCTGCTTATGCTCCCTCTCTCTCTGTCTCTCAAATAAATAAATAAAATCTTTTTTTTTTAAAGAGAATGCTGAAGTGGTTATATTAACATAAGACAAACTACATTTCAAAGCAAAAATATTACCAGAAATACAAGTTATTTTGTAATAATAAGGAAGCCAATTCATCAAGAAGGTATAACAACCCAAAATACTTATGCACTTACTAATGAAGCTTTAAAATACATAATGCAAAAACTGATAGAATTGCAAGGAGAAACAGACAATTCCATAATTAGTCTCTCTCTAATTGACTGGACAAGTAGGCAGAAAATCAGTAAGGCTACAGATGACTTGAATAATATTATCAACCATTCTGATCTAATTGACCTAATTTATAAAATATTGCAACCCAAAAACAGCCGAATTCACATTGTTTTCAACTGCATATGCACCATTTACCAAGATATACCATACTCTGTGCCATAAAATAAGTCTCAATATATTTGAAATGGTTCAAGATGTGCAAAGTATGTTTTCTGAGCACAATAGAATTTAATTAGCTTACAGGAAAAAAAACTAAAAGAACCCCAAATATTTGGAAATGAAATGGCACACTTCTTTATAAACCACAGAACAAAGAAAAATTAAAGGGATTCTAGAAAGTCTTTTGAACTGAATGAAAATAAAAACATAAATTCTGGTTTCAGTTCTGACATGTAAAGAGCTTGGAAGATGTCACTCTCATCTTTACAACAGAAAAAACTGAACATACCCCAAATCAATGACTTTTCTTGGGCTCCTCAGAGAACAGAGATCAAAGGACAAGCTGCCATTCCAAAACTGGGGAGAAAAGCCAATGCAGGGAGTCACAGCTGAGGTATACATACCTGGAGCCGACCTGCTGGAGTCATAAACTGGGGGTAGGAACACATCATGGTAATTTTGATGAATTGCTGGAAGCTGAGTGTGGACTGGTGTGAGAGGGAAAACTCCTGGCTGCTTCAGTCTTGGAGAAACCCTCAAGTTTACCTCGAGGAACTCCATCAGATTCTCACAGTCACAAAGTCCCTTTTGTGACTTTGGAAGGGGAAGGGGAAGATTCTTTATTGTGACATATTCTCCAAGAGGGCTCTGTAACATAGCACTGCCTTCCAAGGGGCAGAAAAACTATATCCATCTTGCCTTATCTCAGATGGAGAAAATATTTTTTCCCATTTCAACTCCCACTTGCCTTTCTGTTTCGCCAAAGCCATGTGGAAGGGGAAGGGGGAATTATACCTCTGAAGAAATACTTGTGAACATCCATAGCCCAGATAAACAGGTCCACTAACAGGCTGAAAATAACCCATAAGATTATAAAATGCTTTCCCTCACCCATACCTTGCTACCACACTGACAGAGCTTCAGTATAACAGTGCAGTACAGTTGAACTAGCAACCAGATGCTGACGTCTCTGAGAAGGAGCCCCTAGGGAAGGATGCAAAGAAGGGAGAGAGGGAGAAAGAAAAAAAGGAAGAACTTTAATAATAAAACCAGATAGATATTACAAGAAACGTAAAATACAGACTGATAACTCTCATGAGCACGGATGCAAAATTCTAAACTAATCATTAGCAAATCAAATCCAACAATGGGTAAAAATATTTATACACCACAAACAAGTAGGGTTTATTGCACTTATGAAAGGCTGATTTCAGAATAAAAAACCAATCAATGTAATCCATCATATCAACAGCCAACGAAGAGAAATCATATGATCATGTCAACTGATGTAGAAAGAGTATTTGACAAAATCCAACAACCATTTTTGATAATAACTCTAAGCAAACTAGAAGTAGAGGGAAACTTTATCAACCTGATGAAGATTGTCTATGAACACCCTGCAGCTAACATTATATTAAATGGTGAAAAAATGGATGCTTTCCCCCTGAGTTTGGAATCAATGCAAGGATGGTCTTTTCTCACCATTCCTATTATACATTGTAGTAGTGGTCTCAACTAGTGCAATAAGACAAAAAAAAAAAAAAAAAAAAAAAAAAAAAAAAAAGGTGTGTAGATTGAAAAGGAAGAACTACAATCTTTATTCATAGATGACCTAATAGTTCATGTAGAAAATCCCAAGGAATCTACAAAATAACTCTTGGCAATAGTAAGCAAGTATGGCACATGAAACAAGGCTAATATACTAAAGTCAACTGCTTTCCTGTATGCCAGTAATGAACAATTGGAATTTAAAATTAAAAAAAAAATTATTGAAAGCAGCATCAAAAAATGGGATACTTATATGAATCTAAACAGGATCTACATGTGGAAAACTACAAAGCTCTGATGAAAGAAATCAGTATCTAATCAAATGGAGAGATATTTTATATTCATGAATTGGAAGACTCAATATTCCTTTATATATTTTGAGGCTCTGTAGAAAGATACATACATGTTTATAATCATTATATATTCTTGATGGAATAACCCTTTTGTCAATAATGTCCTTTGTTTCTGTTTTTTTTTTTTTAGAGACTTTATTTATTTTTATTTTTTTATTTTTTTAGAGAGAGAGTGTGTGCATGTGCAAGTGGGGCAGGAGGGGAAGAAGGAGAGGGAGAGAGAGAGTCTTAAGCTGCTCAGTGAGGAACCCCACATGGGGCTAGATCTCACGACCCTGAGATTATAACCTGAGCCAAAATCAAGAGTGGGATGCTTAACTGACTGAACCACCCAGGAGCCCCATATCCTTTGTTTCTTGTAATAACTTTTTACAAAGTCTATTTTGTCTGATATTAATATAGCTACCCCAGCTCCCATTTCCTCTTTGCATGGAATATACATATATATTTCAAAGATTTTATTTATTTATTTGAGAGAGAGAGAGAGAGTGCATGAGCAGGGCAGAGGGGTAGAGGGAGAGGGAGAAGCAGACTTCCCACTGAACTGGGACCCCAATGTGCGGCTGGATCCCAGGACCCGGAGATCATGATCTGAGCCTGAAGATAGACACTTAACTGACTGAGCTACCCAGGCACCCTTGCATGGAATATATTTTAAAACAATTTCACTTTAAACTTATTTGCATCTCTTATAGACAAGTTAGTTTATGTGTTTTTTCAAAATTCTTTCTGCCAATCTTTTAATTGATGAGTTCCATATGTGTACATTTAAAGTAGTTACCGATAAGAAAGAACTGACTTCTCTCATTATACTAATTATATTATTTTATCTTTTTTTCCCTCATTTTCACTGTTACCACCTTTTGTGTTTGATTGATTTTTTTCCTATTATATCTTTTTATTCCTTTCTCATTTCCTATTCTGTATATATTTCAGTTATTTTCTTAGTGTTTACCCTGGGTATTACAATTAACATCTTAAATTTATAACAATCTAGTTTGAATGAATACCAACTTAAATGATATGCAAAAACTCTACACCTATACAAATCTGCCCCCCCTTATATTGTTATTTTTTACAAATTACATTGCTATATATTGTGTGCCCATTAACATAGATTTATAATTGTTTCATGCATGTTCAGTTTGAATAATATAGGCATACAAATGAGTAACAAGTCAAATATAGTGCTAGGTGTTACATTTACCTATGTAGTTACGTTTACCTGTGTTTTTTATTTTCTTATTTTTTCATATGGCTTCAAGTTACTGTCTAGGGTCCTTTCATTTTAGCTTAAAGAATTCCCTTTAGCATTTCTTGTAGGGCAGAACTATAAAAGTGATGAACTCCTTCAGCTTTAGTTTATCTGAAAATTTATTAATATCTTCCTCATTTTGGAAAAATGGTTTTGCTGTATATACAATTATTCACTGAAAGGTGTTTTTTCATTCTTTCTTCCATCACTTTAATATGTCATTGCACTGCCTTCTGACTTCCATGGTTTTTGATGAGAAATTGGCTGTTAATTGTATTGAAGATCCCTTGCACATGGTGAATTTTATCTATTTTACTTCTTTGAAGATTCTCTCTGTCTTTGATTTCTGACAGTTTGATTATAATGTGTCTCAGTGTGGATCTCTTTCAGTTTATCTTGCTTAGAGGTTATTGAGATTCCTGGATGTGTAGATTCATGTCATTCATCCTACTGGAGAAATTTGGGGCCATTATTTCTTCAAATATACTTTATATTTCTTTCTCTCCTCTTCTGGGACTCCCTTTAAGTGTATGTTGTAACACTTTATGGTGCCCCTTATCTCCTTAGGTCTGATCTAGTAAGTCCAATATCCAGCTTTTGTCAGGGACAGTTCTATGAATATTTTTCCTTGTAAATGGGCCACACTTTATTTCTTTGCATGCATAGTACCTTTTTGTTAAAGACTGAACATTTTGAGAGTCATAATACAGTAATTCTGGAAACCAGATCCTCCCCGCTCCCCCAGGTTTTATTGTTGCTGCTTCTTGTGAGTTGTAATTGCTTAGTGGCTTTTCTAAACTATTTTTTGAGACTGGATTATTTGCTATGTGTGGTCACTCAAGTCTCTTAATGGTGAACTAGTGATTTTTAGAGATTTTCTTAAAAACATGGAGCCACCACCACCCACCCCTGGGCCAAATAAATAAGGAAAAACATTACTATTTTGGTCTTTGCAGATTATCTTTGTATTAGGGCACTTCTTCACAATGCTAAGCCAGGCCATTTACAATTCTACCTCAGCCTTTACTTCCTTCTTGATGGAACCTGACAGTCAGCCAGAGTTGAAAGCTTGGAGTCTTCTCATTCTTTTCTGAGCATGTGTCCAGCTCTGGACATATATGTAGCCTTCTAGATTTTTTATTATGTTTGTGTTTCCAAACAAACCTACAAAATTCCTGAAAATTTAACAATTGGCTTATGTGACTTGCTGTTTTCTGGTATGAACTGGCTTAAGGACACCCCTGATTTAGTGTTCCCAGGAATAAAAATGTAAAGAAAGCAGAAGGGAAAGAAATCAAGCAGGGGCATCTTTCAGACAAAGTTCCAGCTCAGCTTAACTTTGCAGGGATGTTCAGGAGTGGAAATTATGCCATGGGGTTTCTTACAGGTTGTGGAAAGGGAACTGGGCTTCCAAAGTCCCACATGAATCAGTTTTTAGCTAAGGGCTGCTTTGGGGATATAAACTCCCAGGCACTTTTGGTTCTCTACTTATGGGACAAAGGGGATCCAGAAGTCTGAAGGTAGTCTTCTCAAGAGAATTGCAAGAATGGGTTCTTAGAAACAAAAGAGTAACCAAACCAGGGAGGGGGACCCATAAATAATAAAAGAGAATTACGGGGATCTGGGTGGAGTATGGACATGTCCATAGAGTCCATTCCTTACACTAGTCTGATCCACTTACATCACATTAATTTCACTCTATCCTATGATAGCTTTTTAAAGATGTTGGGAAGAGAAAAAGGAAAACATTAAAATAGGGGAGTTTGTAGGCTGAGCCATAGCTCCCACTGCTGTAGTTGATCAGAAAATCATAGGAGTGGAGGAGCAAGATGGCGGAAGAGTAGGAGACCTGGATTTCGTCTCCTCTCAGGAATTCAGCTGGATAGGGATCAAACCATTCTGAACACCTACAAACTCAACAGGAGATCGAAGAAAAGAATAGCAACAACTCTCTGAACAGAAAAGTGACCACTTTCTGGAAGTCATATTCTATCCCTTCATAGTAGTTACCCGTATTTTTGGCATATATATATAAGTTGTTCTCTCTTTAAAATCTTGAGATAGTTTCTTCTAACAGATCAAAATATACTCTATATCTCTAGTGTATGGTTTTTTTCTACTCCCCTGCCTGATCACATTCTCTCCCTTTTTTCTTTCTTTTTTTTTTCTTTAATCATCTTCTTTCTTTTTTCAAACAACTTATCAAATCCTTTTTTAAAATTTTTTATAATTTCCATCTTTACAGTCATATTCCATCCCTTCATCATATCAACCCTTATTTTTGTACATATATAAGTTTTTCTTTCTTTAAAATTTTGGGAGGGACTTTCTTTTAACAGACCAAAATACACCCAAAATCTAGTGTGTGGCACTGATCTATAAACCAGCCTGATCATATTTGATCACATTCTGTTTTTGTTTTGTTTTGTTTTGTTCTGCTTTTGTTTGTTTTTATCTTTATCTTTTTCTTTTTTTCTTTTTTTCTTTCTTTGTCTTTTTTCTCTCTTTCCCTTTCTTTTCCCACTGCTTCAGGTCTTTTCTGATTTGTTTAGAGTATATTTTCTGGGGACGTTGTTACCCTGCTAGCATTTTGTTCTCTCATTCATCTATTCTCCTCTGCACAAAATGACAAGATGGAAAAAATCACCTCAACAAAAAGAACAAGAGGTAGTACCGACTGCCAGGGACCTACTCAATACGGACATTAGTACGATGTCAGATCTAGAGTTCAGAATCATCGCTTTAAAGATACTAGCTGGGCTTGAAAAAAACATGGAAGTTATTAGAGAAACCCTTTCTGGGGAAGTAAAAGAACTAAAATCGAACCAAGTAGAAATCAAAAAGGCTATCAATGAGGTGCAATCAAATATGGGGGCGCTAACTGCTAGGATAAATGAGGCAGAAGAAAGAATCAGTGAGATAGAAGACCAAATGATGGAAAATCAAGAAGCTGAGAAAAAGAGAGATAAACAACTACTGGATCACGAGGGCAGAATTCGAGAGATAAACGATACCATAAGACGAAACAACATTAGAATAATTGGGATCCCAGAAGAAGAAGAAAGAGAGAGAGGGGCAGAAGGTATAATGGAGCAAATTATAGCAGAGAACTTCCCTAATTTGGGGAAGGAAGCAGGCATCAAAATCCAGGAAGCACAGAGAACCCCTCTCAAAATCAATAAAAATAGGTCAACACCCCGACATCTAATAGTAAAACTTATGAGTCTCAGAGACAAAGAGAAAATCCTGAAAGCAGCTTGGGAGAAGAGATATGTAACCTACAATGGTAGAAACATTAGATTGGCAACAGACTTATCCACAGAGACCTGGCAGGCCAGAAAGGACTGGCAGGACATATTCAGAGCACTAAATGAGAAAAATATGCAGCCAAGAATACTATATCCAGCTAGGCTGTCACTGAAAATAGAAGGAGAGATAAAAAGCTTCCAGGACAAACAAAAACTAAAGGAATTTGCAAACACGAAACCAGCCCTACAAGAAATCTTGAAAGGGGTCCTCTAAGCAAAGAGAGAGCCTAAAAGCAACATAGACCAGAAAGGAACACAAACAATATACAGTAACAGTCACTTTACAGGCAATACAATGGCACTGAATTCCTATCTTTCAATAGTTACCCTGAATGTAAATGGGCTAAATGCCCCAATCAAAAGACACAGGCTATCAGATTGGATTAAAAAACAAGACCCATCGATATGCTGTCTGCAAGAGACTCATTTTAGACCCAAAGACACCCCCAGATTGAAAGTGAGGGGGTGGAAAACCATTTACCATGCTAATGGACACCAAAAGAAAGCTGGGGTGGCAATCCTTATATCAGACAAATTAGATTTTAAACCAAAGACTGTAATAAGAGATGAGGAAGGACACTATATCCTACTTAAAGGGTCTATCCAACAAGAAGATCTAACAATTGTAAATATCTATGCCCCTAACATGGGAGCAGCCAATTATATAAGGCAATTAATAACAAAAGCAAAGAAACACATTGACAACAATACAATAATAGTGGGGGACTTTAACACCCCCCTCACTGAAATGGACAGATCGTCTAAGCAAAAGCTCAACAAGGAAATAAAGACTT